>NC_090436.1:757062175-757362175 GCF_031143425.1 Pleurodeles waltl
CCAGGTATTCATGTCAGGCCCTCAGGATGCATGATGTCCAAGACCTTCTCCTCCCAAGATGTGAAAGTAGGGGGAGGGAGTGGGGGTCCACCACCAGTTTAGAGTACCGCCAGCTGGTCCCTAGATGCCATGGAATGTACCTTTCCCCGGAGGTCGTTCCACCTATTCCTGATATTGTCCCTTGTGTGTGGATAGCTGCCTACAGAATTTACCCTGTTGACTATTCTTTGCTACAACTCCATTTTCCTGGTTATTGATGTTTGCTGGACCTGTGCTCCAAAAAGGTGTGGCTCACCCACAATTCATCATCTGTGAAACATGGGTGCTTTTGTGGGGGCATGTTAGTGGTGGTAAAGATGGTGAGGTAGTGTTAGAAAAAATAGGTGGAATAAACCATTAGTGATGAGGTGTAGGTGCTGTGATGTGAATGGTTGATAGTTGTGTATTGTGAGTGATAGTAACTTGTGTGTTGTGTATGTTGTGCAGGTGTGGGATGTATGCATGGTGAAATGTGTCTAAGTACCAATTATTATTTTTTTGCTAACTCTGGGAGAGTTATTCCTTCTCTGTGGCTGTGAGTGGCATTCTGTTTGCAAAGGATTGTGGGTTGTGTAGGGGTGTGTGCTATAGTTTAGTGTGTAGGTGAGTTGAGTGTTTTGATGTGTATCAGGTGTGGGGTATTCAAACTATCCAATGTGGTGTGCTGTTCAGTGTGATGTGAGTTTAAACCACTGTGGATCTCTATGCCAATGGTTTTCCGCCATGGTAGAACTGCTGTTGTGATTTGTGGCTTGTAATCTGATGGGAGGATTTTTGTCAAGCTAGTGGTGCTGGTGGTGAGACTGCCTCTTTTCCGTCCTCCAGTGTCCTTGCGGTTTCAGAATCTTTGTGCTGTTTTTTGGTGGACTTCACACTGTGACTCTTAATAAGGCATTCGGAATAACACCAACATGGCTGTCTTTCGGTGGCTACCACCGTGGCAGTCTTACCGTCAAACCACCAAACTCATAATGAGAGTGGTGAGCTGTCGTTGCAGAGTTGGTGTTTAAGCAGGAGAGGTTGGAGACCTATTCGGTGCCTCTGCTGGAAATGTTCTGCAAGGACCTCAAACGTCCTATTAAAGGCCTCATTGAAAAGGAGGAGCTGCAAAAGACGCTGCGGGCTGGTTGGCAGAAAAGGAGGCTGATGAGCACACAGGAGAGGCGAATGCTATTGTGGAGGGAGGGGAGCAAAACATGCATGATGATTTGATGGAGAATCAGGATCTGCCTGGGAGGAGGGCACCTTCCAGGGCAAGCAGAAATGTTTCCTCGAGAGGTCTGACAGCAGAGGAGCTTGAGGACAGGGGGAGGCTGGGAGGCTCTGAATGGAGTTGGAGAAGCTCAAGCTAAAGCATGAGATGGAACTTCAGTTGGAACTAGCCAGGTTCAAAAGAGA
This sequence comes from Pleurodeles waltl, assembly GCF_031143425.1. Lineage (NCBI taxonomy): Eukaryota > Metazoa > Chordata > Amphibia > Caudata > Salamandridae > Pleurodeles > Pleurodeles waltl. Next base: position 757,063,613 of record NC_090436.1, read on the forward strand.
GGCAGAGAAGGAGAGAATCACACTGGTGAAAATGAAAATCACCATTGAGGAAAAGAAAATGCTTTTAGCTCAAGAGCTGAGCTTAGAGAAGCTGGACATAAAAGCAGGTCCAGTACAGATGGTGACAGCAGTTCTACAGTGTGGTCTGAGGGTAAGATGCATATACCCAAGGATGTGATGAAGGATTTTGATGTGGGTAATTAAATAGAGCAGTGCTTCAAGAGTTATGAGATGGCACTGAGAATGCACAGGGTCCCTGGGAGAGATTGGGGGCAGGCCTGTGGAAGTATTTCTCAGTGGAGGGGAGGGATACTTTGATGGCTTTAAAAGAAGAGGGTAGGATGAGCTTTCCAGTCATGAAGGATGTCCTGACCAGGAGGTATGGAGAGAGAGTTACAGGATAAAGTTTAGGGAGAGTGCTAAACTTCAGTCTCAAACTTAGGTGAAGTAGGTCGATTCTTTCTGCAGAGCACTGGAGGGTTGGTCAAATGTCAGTGAGGTAACAGACTATCAGGTGCCATATATTTTTATTGCATGGGAGTACTTGTCTAGTCATTGTTTTCCCGAGCTGCACCAGCACTTGATTGACAGCAAGCTTACTGACCCCAGGAAGCTTGCCAAGGAGGCAGACCGCTGGCTAAACACCAGAATCCAAAAGAAGTTGTGTGTGAGTGACTCAGCCAAGGGTGGACAGGGTCCCCAACAGAAGAAAGAGGGAAAGACATAGATAGGTCCCAGGATGGGGGTATAACATTTTTCCCATGACCCTTCTGACAGAAGGAGGGAGGTTCTGGTGGGCAGTGGTCTAGGGCACCCCATTTTATTGTCACCTTGAGTGTTCCCAGCTAAGACGCATGAAAGGGGACTCTGTCTTTCCTATGAAAACCCACACTAAGTAGACCCTTTACATTTGTGGCCAATGTGGCCTTAGGGGGAGATAACCCACAAAGGCAGGTCATAGACCATGTCAAAATCTCTCTTAGCTGAGAGGTGAACTCAGAGGATGAGTTGGTGATCCCAGGAGGTAAGAAGTAGGCCTGGTCGGAGCTGCACTACGTGGAACTCTACAAGGTGATAAAAAACTCCGCAGCGCGCGAGGATTTCCGCAATTGGGCGGAGTTCTCCATTGTGCCTGTTCACATTGTGTTTGACCTCAAATGCAACGCGAAGTACATATTCCCGTTCAAAATCACTCACAAACTGCACCATGAGATTCACATGGGCGTGTCCATCTTGTTTTTCACTCTGTTTATGATGCTGGGACTGCTACTTCAATCTGCCCTCAATCTTTGTAATCCTCCACCCCATACTAGATTTACTCCTATTTTTTATTTATTGTATTAGTGTTTCTTTTTGTGTCTCCTTATTTTTCAGTGTTTTTAAATTTATTTTGTGACCTTTTGTATTTTCAGTTCTTTTTTCCTTATTTCTTTCCTTTTGCTCTTTTTTCTTTTCCTACCCTACCCACCCAGCACCATGGCAGAGCAGCGGGGCAACAGCTGCCACCTGCTTTGAGGGCGGCGCAGCCATTAAGGGGTGCAGCCTTGTCTTATCTTCAGCAGGGAGGCATGGCAGCACTGTTTTTTATGTGCAGAACCACCTCCCCTCCATGCTAGCAGCACGCTTCGAAGCGGTTACCCCTGGTGGGAATGACAGCAGCTCTGGGCTAGGGTGCTCCAGTTAATCAGGGTCACCACCAAGTTACAGTGCACCACCAAGCAACTGATGCACCACTGGGTGGATATCATCAACCACGAGCAGGGCCTGCCTGACCCGGTAGGCATAGAGATCCTGGGCTTAGTTAGTATTGTATTTTTTTTGTGTTTGTGTTCTACATTGCTAACTTTTTTCCAAATAGCATGTTTCTTCCACTTAGAGGTAAGTTATGTTTAGTTTATTCGATTATGTGATCCAGTTAGAGCTAGGGAGGTGCTCGCTGCTACATCATTATACTCTTAGGTAGACTTGCTTTGGCTGATTATTTAAGAAGCCATTTCAACACGGACTCCTTTGTCCTCCTGTCTCCACAGCGAATTAGTGATCAGTGAGTTAATGTTCTCTGTGACTTTATGTAGCTCATACAGTCCCAAGCAATTTCAAAGTGATGGAAGAATGCATGCATTGCAAAAAGAGGGATCCATCAATTTACTTAGATAAATATTGGCTATTCTTCTAAAGTGGTGTGGAGTACTTTTGTGGTGTTCTCACTGTTACTGAGTATATACAAATACCTTACACATTGCCTATGAGATATGCCTGACTGCTCATACCCAGCTATCAATGGGGTGAGCAGGGGTTATTACAGCTGTCAAAATGGGGAGCACCCTGTCTTCCATTCCAGCATTTGTGACCCCAAGGCATCATGGTAAATGCAGTCATTAGCACGAATTTGAACAGAGTTTTAAAAGTTTTTCACCATAAGTTGGTGCGGCGAGTGCCGTATCTTCGGACACGTGTTTCTGGCTATTTGGCCGTCGTCAGCGAAGAGCAACGTGTAGCTGGCGGGGTTGCTTGAAATGCCGCCTTGAAAGTATTCACAGGTTTAAGTACCACTCAAGAAGGCGCACAGGTGCTTCACCCGAGCTCGTCAGCTCAGAGGCTCACGGGAGCCTTAATTGCAACAGTCAAAATGGGGAGCACCCTGTCTTCCATTCCAGCATTTGTGACCCCAAGGCATCATGGTAAATGCAGTCATTAGCACGAATTTGAACAGAGTTTTAAAAGTTTTTCACCATAAGTTGGTGCGGCGAGTGCCGTATCTTCGGACACGTGTTTCTGGCTATTTGGCCGTCGTCAGCGAAGAGCAACGTGTAGCTGGCGGGGTTGCTTGAAATGCCGCCTTGAAAGTATTCACAGGTTTAAGTACCACTCAAGAAGGCGCACAGGTGCTTCACCCGAGCTCGTCAGCTCAGAGGCTCACGGGAGCCTTAATTGCAACAGTCAAAATGGGGAGCACCCTGTCTTCCATTCCAGCATTTGTGACCCCAAGGCATCATGGTAAATGCAGTCATTAGCACGAATTTGAACAGAGTTTTAAAAGTTTTTCACCATAAGTTGGTGCGGCGAGTGCCGTATCTTCGGACACGTGTTTCTGGCTATTTGGCCGTCGTCAGCGAAGAGCAACGTGTAGCTGGCGGGGTTGCTTGAAATGCCGCCTTGAAAGTATTCACAGGTTTAAGTACCACTCAAGAAGGCGCACAGGTGCTTCACCCGAGCTCGTCAGCTCAGAGGCTCACGGGAGCCTTAATTGCAACAGTCAAAATGGGGAGCACCCTGTCTTCCATTCCAGCATTTGTGACCCCAAGGCATCATGGTAAATGCAGTCATTAGCACGAATTTGAACAGAGTTTTAAAAGTTTTTCACCATAAGTGGGTGCGGCGAGTGCCGTATCTTCGGACACGTGTTTCTGGCTATTTGGCCGTCGTCAGCGAAGAGCAACGTGTAGCTGGCGGGGTTGATTGAAATGACGCCTTGAAAGTATTCACAGGTTTAAGTACCACTCAAGAAGGCGCACAGGTGCTTCACCCGAGCTCGTCAGCTCAGAGGCTCACGGGAGCCTTAATTGCAACAGTCAAAATGGGGAGCACCCTGTCTTCCATTCCAGCATTTGTGACCCCAAGGCATCATGGTAAATGCAGTCATTAGCACGAATTTGAACAGAGTTTTAAAAGTTTTTCACCATAAGTTGGTGCGGCGAGTGCCGTATCTTCGGACACGTGTTTCTGGCTATTTGGCCGTCGTCAGCGAAGAGCAACGTGTAGCTGGCGGGGTTGCTTGAAATGCCGCCTTGAAAGTATTCACAGGTTTAAGTACCACTCAAGAAGGCGCACAGGTGCTTCACCCGAGCTCGTCAGCTCAGAGGCTCACGGGAGCCTTAATTGCAACAGTCAAAATGGGGAGCACCCTGTCTTCCATTCCAGCATTTGTGACCCCAAGGCATCATGGTAAATGCAGTCATTAGCACGAATTTGAACAGAGTTTTAAAAGTTTTTCACCATAAGTTGGTGCGGCGAGTGCCGTATCTTCGGACACGTGTTTCTGGCTATTTGGCCGTCGTCAGCGAAGAGCAACGTGTAGCTGGCGGGGTTGCTTGAAATGCCGCCTTGAAAGTATTCACAGGTTTAAGTACCACTCAAGAAGGCGCACAGGTGCTTCACCCGAGCTCGTCAGCTCAGAGGCTCACGGGAGCCTTAATTGCAACAGTCAAAATGGGGAGCACCCTGTCTTCCATTCCAGCATTTGTGACCCCAAGGCATCATGGTAAATGCAGTCATTAGCACGAATTTGAACAGAGTTTTAAACGTTTTTCACCATAAGTTGGTGCGGCGAGTGCCGTATCTTCGGACACGTGTTTCTGGCTATTTGGCCGTCGTCAGCGAAGAGCAACGTGTAGCTGGCGGGGTTGCTTGAAATGCCGCTTTGAAAGTATTCACAGGTTTAAGTACCACTCAAGAAGGCGCACAGGTGCTTCACCCGAGCTCGTCAGCTCAGAGGCTCACGGGAGCCTTAATTGCAACAGTCAAAATGGGGAGCACCCTGTCTTCCATTCCAGCATTTGTGACCCCAAGGCATCATGGTAAATGCAGTCATTAGCACGAATTTGAACAGAGTTTTAAAAGTTTTTCACCATAAGTTGGTGCGGCGAGTGCCGTATCTTCGGACACGTGTTTCTGGCTATTTGGCCGTCGTCAGCGAAGAGCAACGTGTAGCTGGCGGGGTTGCTTGAAATGCCGCCTTGAAAGTATTCACAGGTTTAAGTACCACTCAAGAAGGCGCACAGGTGCTTCTCCCGAGCTCGTCAGCTCAGAGGCTCACGGGAGCCTTAATTGCAACAGTCAAAATGGGGAGCACCCTGTCTTCCATTCCAGCATTTGTGACCCCAAGGCATCATGGTAAATGCAGTCATTAGCACGAATTTGAACAGAGTTTTAAAAGTTTTTCACCATAAGTTGGTGCGGCGAGTGCCGTATCTTCGGACACGTGTTTCTGGCTATTTGGCCGTCGTCAGCGAAGAGCAACGTGTAGCTGGCGGGGTTGCTTGAAATGCCGCCTTGAAAGTATTCACAGGTTTAAGTACCACTCAAGAAGGCGCAGATAAATATTGGCTATTCTTCTAAAGTGGTGTGGAGTACTTTTGTGGTGTTCTCACTGTTACTGAGTATATACAAATACCTTACACATTGCATATGAGATATGCCTGACTGCTCATTCCCAGCTATCAATGGGGTGAGCAGGGGTTATTACAGCTGTGTGACTCCCTTACCCTGACTAAAGTGAGGGTGCCTACTTGGACAGGGTGCAACCAGTTAAGAACAATAGCCAATATGTATCTGAGTAAAATGACCAAAACGACAAAAATCCAACATACATAAGAAAAGATATGCATGTTCATAGATTAAGTCCTAGTAAAGCACTTAGATACACAGTAGCTCCAACTGGGGCTATGTGAGCATCTTGATGGAGTCATTCCCAACAGTCCAACACCACTTGCAAGGGAGTGTGGGCCGGGCACACAGTCACACGGACCCTAGGTACAGTACCTTGGAAAACAATGAGGAAACAAAGCCATTGCATGGAGTCGGAGAGGTGAGGTGTCGGTGGAGCCAGTGTGGCATCAGCTCCTTATTGCTAGGTAGGGGAAATGAGACATTGGCTCCTTACAGTTGCAGGGGAGGTGATACAGTTTCAATTGCGAGGCGTCGGTTTTTTACAACCTGGCGGGGTAGATGAATCAAGCAGGCCAAGATGCAGGGCATTGACTTAGTGGTGTCATGATCACACCACAGGGCGACAGGTAACGTGATGGAGTCAGGTGTCCTGGACGTCTATGACACTGCACTCATACTCTGGCGGGACTTCAGAGGTGCTACAGTGGTGTTGGGCCTGTGTTGCAGGTCATGGTTGTTGCACTCAGCGGTGACCACAGCTCTTTTGCAGAGTGCGGCGCCAGTTCTGAAGTCGCACTGGAGTCGATGTGCTTAGTATCTTCTTAGTTGCATCAGAGCTCACATCCACGAGATGTGGGGTCAGAGGTCCAGTACTAATATCCAATTCTGTCTTTGAAGTAGGCAAAAACTTCAGGTGGTTTGAGAATGATTTGTGTTAGGACAGACAGAACCCTATACAGGTGCAGGTGTCATCTCCTCCCACCACTCTAACTCAAGAAGACCCATTAGCCTGGTAATGAACCATCCGGATATGCATGGTACAACTTCAGCTCCCTTTGTGTGACTGTCTAGATTGAATGCACAAAGAACCCTACTGTCATCCTGACCCAGATGTGTATTCCAGTGACAGGCAGAGGCACAGAATGGTCAAACAAGAAAATGCTCACATTCTAAAAGTGGCGTTTTCAAAATTACAATTCACAAACCAACTTCACCAAAAGATGTATTTTTTAATTGTGAGTTCAGAGACCCCAAGCTCAATATCTCTAGCTGATCCAATGGGAAATTACACTTAAATAATATTTCAAGGCAATCCACATGTTATGCTATGGGAGAGATAGTCCTTGCAATAGTAAAAAACAAATTAAGCAGTATTTCTCTATGTAAAACACACTGGTACATATACAACCTTTCACATACACTGCACCCTGCAGTTAGGACTGCCTTGGGCCTACTTTAGGGGTGATGTACATTTAGTAAATGAGACGCTTTTGGCTTGGAAAGTAGGTGCACTTGCCAGGTTCAAATGGCAGTTTCAAACTGTACACACAGACACTGCACTGGCAAGTCTGAGACATGTTTGCAGGGCTACTGTTGGATTTGGCCCTTTTTGCAGGGTCATCCCCAAACTTTCTGCCTCCTTCCTCCTATTTTTAATGACCAGTGTTTGTTGGCATGAGGACTCTGGGCACTTTACCACTGCTAGCCATTGCTAAAGTGCATATGTTCTCTGTGTAAATTGTATTGGTGATTGGTTTTTCCATTATTGGCATATTTGATTTACTAGTAAATCCCTAGTAAAGTGCACTAGAGGTACTTAAGGACTGTAAATCAAATGCTACTAGCGGGCCTGCAGCACTGGTTGTGCCACCCACATGAGTAGCCCTGTATGCATGGCTCAGACCTGCCACTACAGTGTCTGTGTGTGCAGTTTTCAACTGCCAATTCGACTTGGCAAGTACACCTACTTGCCAGGCCCAAACCTTCCATTTTAATACATGTAAGGCAGCCATAAGGTAGGCCCTAGGTAGCCCCACGGTCAGAGTGCAGTGTATGTTAAAGGTGGGACATGTACTGATGTGTTTTCGGTGTCCTAACAGTGAAATACTGCCAAATTCGGTTTTCAATGTGGCAAGACCTATCTCTCTGATAAGTTAACATGGGGACAGCCCTTAAGTATCTTTTACGTTTAGTTTCACTTTGGGAGCAGATAGAAAATAGGAGTGTGGGGTCTCTAAATTTACAATTTAAAATTACATCTTTTGGTTAAGTTGGATTTTAAATTGTCAGTTTGAAAATGTCACTTTTAGAAAGTGGGCTTTTTCTTACTTAAACCATTCTGTGACTCTGCCTGTTTGTGGATTCCATGTCTGGGTCAGACTGACAGTTGGGCTGTTTGTGAATACCCTCTAGGCAGTGAGACAAAGGGAGCTGGGGTGTAGCCTGCATAACCTGATGGGCCATCTGAGCTAGAGTGGAGGGAGGAGCAGTCACTTACACCTGAATGGGCTGTGCCTGCCCTCACACAATGCAGTCTCCAACGCCCTGGTGTGTGTCTTGGGCCAGGCCTGGTCAAGGCAGGATCCTGTGAACAACAGAGACTTTCCTTTGAGGTTTGCCTACTTCAAGGGCAGAATGGGTTATAAGTAGTGGACTCAAATCCCCAGATTTTTAGTTTACTTCTGGAACCATGAGGATCCTCTGCCAAGGAGAAGAGCTGAAGAGCTGGAGGAGGAGTACTGCCCCTTTGCCTATGACTGTGCCTTGCTGGGTTGGCCTGCAGTTGCTGCTTCTGCCTGAGAGAGGACAAAGACTGGACTTTGTGGTATATTCCTGCTTGTGAAGAATCTCCAAGGGCCTGAACTGAGCTTGCTCTGCCAGCACCTGGTTCCTATGCTGAGACTCCTGCCCTGCCAATAGTCTCCCATTCACATCCCTGGGCCCTTGAAAGGTGAAGTTGGAAGAACAGGGACTGAGATCCATGCACAGAACACCATGCAGGTAAAATTTTGTCATGCCACGTTGCAGATGTCCCATCTGCTTTACGGCTAAAATTGACGCTCCACCTGCATTGTGGTGGGAGATTGATGCATTGTGGCTTCAGAATAAAGCAACACCCACTTGCGTCTGTTGATAACGATGCAAACCCCCACGTATCGCATTTTTCCATCTTCGTGCGGCCGGTTTTCACACGCATCTTTGCTGGGCATCAAAAGTCAACACAAGCATGCGCGGATTCGAAGTGCCCGTCTGGAAATCAATGCATCGCTCTCTTGGGGTAGAGAAAACAACACAGCGCCTACCCAAACTGATAGAAAACAATGCACGGTTTTGCTTGTGAGTGAGAAATTGAAGCGTCGCTGACTTTTGATGCACGCTCGCCTGTGCAGCTTAATTTTCAATGCAAACCAGGTACTCTGTGCAACAACAAAGTTTCCATTGTTTTCTATGGAGTAAGACTCTTAGGCCCTCATTATTACAGTGGCGGTAAAAACTGCCTACTGCTGCAGCGGCCGCCGCCAAAAAACGTTGCTGTGGCTTCCAGACGACCGCCATATTATGACCGTAGCAGGAATTCCGCCAGAAGGATGGCGGAATTCAGGCTGTGGTCAAGGTGGCAGATGGCGGTAAGGTAGTGCCGCTGGAAGCAGCAGCGCCACGCCAGTAGACCGTCGCTGACTGTATCATTACCCATGGACCCCCTCACAAAAGGTAAGTCGGGTGCTTCGACAGGGGAAGGGGTTGGGGGTGTTGTGTGTGTGTGTGGGGGAGTATGTATGTATGTTTGTGTGTGCGTGAATGCGGGTGTGCATTGCGTGTGGTATATGTGTGCATGTGTGGATGTGGAAATGAGTATATGTTGTGTTGTGTGAATGCATGTGTACTTGTTTGTATGTCAGTGTGTTTGGATGTGTATGTGAATAGATGAATGCATGCGTGGGAGCATGTGGGTATAATTGTGTGTATGAGTGTGTGTGATGGTGCATGAAGGTGCATGTATGCTGGGGATGGGTCTGGAGAGGGAGGAGCTATGGTAGGAATCTGGGGAGTGGGAGGGGGCAGGGAAGACCCCTATCAGTGACAGGAAAGGAATTCCCTGTCACTGATAGTGCCTACCGCTATGGTTTTCGTGGCGGTGAGGAGGCCACGAAAACCATGGCGGTAGATGCAGTCATAATCCCATGGGTGGGCTAGTGACGACTGCCGGGCTTGAGACTGAAGTCTTCAGCCCAGCGGCTGTTACCGCCGTGGTGGACGGAATGGTAACTGTCATTGTCATATTATGGGGAGAAGTACTCCCAGCCTGTTGGCAGTACTTTTCTCCATAATACCACCCTCCGCCAGGGTCGTAATGAGTGCCTTATTCTTTTGAAAAGTCATATCTTGACTTGTGTATCTTGGATTTTTGTAGTTTTGGTCTTGTTTGATTTAGATAAATATTGCTTATTTTTCTAAACTGGTGTGGTGTCCATTTTGTTGTGTTTTCACTGTACTACTGTGTGTATTGGTACAAATACTTTACAGATTGCTTCTGAGATAAGCCTAACTGCTTGTGCCAAGCTACCATGGGGGTGAGCAGCTGTTATCTTAAGTGCATATCTCCATTGCCCTGACTTGAGAGAGGGTCTCTGCTTGGACAGAGTGCAAACTGACTGTCAAACAGAGACCCCATTTCTAACATTGGTGATCAGCAGTGAGGATTGGAGTTGTATTTGTACTTGACCTAAAGGGGATCATTATGAACATGGTGGTAAACACTACCTACTGCCGTGATGACAGCCAACAAAAGATCGCCAGTGGCGGTGGAATGCACACTGCCGTATAACGATGCCAAAAGAACAAACCTCCAAAATGTTGCACACTCCAACCACCCCCAGGGCCAATGACAGTGAAAATGCAGTACAACTCACCCCACCTCAGCAATGCAGACAAATCCTCAGCCCACCAAATAATGATGCACAAATCAGCTCAGGGGACAGTGAATGTTGAACGACCATTGGTGGTACCGACCGCCACGGCCAGCATGGGACCCAAAATGCACACATTGGCAAGTACAAAAAGCACACACCTGACACACATCCACACCACTAATAAACACACTTACCCACCCCACAACCCTTTGCAACACCAATAGTACGACAGATATTGACACCACAACACGCATACACTGAACTAACCATTACACAAGTTACGCAAACAACAGCACCTTCACCAACACACCTACAACACGTCATCCACAACACACACCATGGCATCCCCTAAGCACCCCCGCTTCACTGACAGGGAGCTAAGGACCATGGTGGAGGAAATACTCATGGTCGAGGCCACACCTATTTGGGGCATAGGTACAGCAGACACCCTTGGCCAGGAAGATGGAGCTATGGCAGAGGATAGTCAACAAGGTCAACGCTAACGGAAACCATCCACGCACAAGGGATGACATCAGGAAGAGATGAAATGACCTAAGTGGGAAGGTGCATTCCATGGCATCCAGTACATTGTCTTACAGAAGACTGGTGGTGGTCTCCCGCCTCCTCCCCCGAATACACCGACTGGGAGGAGAAGGTCTTGGCTATCCTGCATCCCCAGGGCCTCACTGGACTCACTGAAGGACTGGACTTGGGTAAGTCAACTACAATACCGTAACAGTCACCACACCTGTAATGCATGTATCACCCCATCCCTCTCACTACCACCATGTCCCCATCCCCTACCCATCTCACAACACCCACTCACCCATAGCCATGTCACCAGCATGCCCACAATCCCCCATAAAAATCACCATACAGCCCCTGTGCACAGTCACCAATCCATGCATGTAATGTCAGGAGCACTACAACACCCATAGTGCACCACTTTCTCTCAATAAATGCATCAAAATGAACATGAAGGGGCCCTGCATGCCACTACATGGGAATTAAACCACCAATTATTGCTGACCAGTGCTGCAATTGACAAGAAAGTGCAGGACACCCACATCTCTATTGTCTCACACACAGGCACTACCATCCATGCCACCCGGACGGAGACATCAAGGAGTGCCAGTTCTCCACCTGAAGACAAACCTGAGAGTCACTGGAAGTATAACCGGATTAGCTGGGTTCTAGAGTTGATGTACTCTCCATCACTCTCATCCATCCTCTGAGGTGTCAGGGGTGGTTGGACAGCATCCTCCTCTTCCAGAAGTGGGATAGCTTTCCTCACAGCCAAGTTGTGCAGCATGCAGCAAGCCACCACTATCTGGCACACCTTGTCAGGGTCATAGAACAGGGATCCCCCAGAGAGATGCAGCAACAAAATCTTGCCTTCAGGAGTCCTATCGTCTGCACAATCACCCTCCTAGTGTGACCATGTGCCTCATTATAATGCCTTTCTGCATCTGTCCTGGGATTTCACACAGGTGTCAGAAGCCATTGCATGTTTGGGTAGCCAGAATCCCCTGGAAAAGTGTGTGAAAGAGAGTCTCTAATACAGTGTCATACACACTCACCTATGAGCCAAGCTCTGTCCCCCTGTAGTTGTCCCATCATGTGTGGCACACTGCTGTTTCTCACGACAAAGGAATCATGGACTGATCCTGGGAACCTTGCATTGACATGTGATATGTACTGATCAGCAGTACACACCAATTGGACGTTCATGGAGTGAAAGATTTTACAATTCCTGATCACCTGTTTATTTACTCTTGGGGGTATGAGGGCTATGTGGGTACCATCAATGGCACCTATCACATGGGAGATATTTGAAAAAGCATAGAATCCAGATTTGATGGCGGTGAGATCAGCCCTTTGAGGAAACTGGATATAAGTTTGTAGGTGTTGCACAAATGCATTCAGGAAATTAGACAGGATGTGGCTGAACATTGGCTGAGAAACCCCAGCTGCCATGCCCACTGTTACCTGGAATGAGCCTGTGGCCAAAAAATGTAGCACAGATAGTACCTGCACAGTTGCACAGTTGTAGGTATGGCATGGGGATTCCTATTAACTGGCCTCAAAACAGGCTCCATTTCTGCACAAAGTTCAAGTATTGTTGCTCAATTCAGACAGTAATTTATGATGATGTGCGGTTCTCCACGGTGGCCAGATCAACCAGGGGTCTGTAAACAGATGGGACCCTCCCTCGCCACATGGGTCTGTACCTATGGTGGAGGAAAAGAGACACATTGAGTTGGGACATACAGTTGCATGACACAATTTTACCTCACACAGACACAAAGAACAAGGTAATCCTGTCAGGCTAATGTGTGGTGAGGTGTCTTATTTTTTTGCATTACAGTGTAGACACACTTCCCACCATGATTCCACGAGGAGGACCACTAGTCATGACAGTACACGACGAAGGGGAGAGGGAATGGAGCCATGGATTAAGCCCCAGGCCAGGCTATCAAAGCGTGGTAGATGCAAGATGGCAGCCCCCTGCCAAACATTTAGTGTAGTGTGGAAGTGACTTAATTCCGCTGGTGTAAGACATCATGGAGGTAGGCAGTGTTCACTGCTGTGCACCTCATCATTGGATAACATTGTTGTCAAAGGGGAAGCAGGGCCAATCATGATCACCGCTGGCGGTGACGGTGCACACCGCTGCGGTGTCTACTGCCTTTTTGCCATGCCCTTGGCACTTGACTCCTGCACCTTAAGTAGGGAAGAACTCCACTGTATGTGCTGCTGTGTCCTGACTCTGGTCCCTGAGATGGCAAGTGCTACAGGGGAATGGGCCCCAGCCTTCATCACGGAGGAGCTGGAGAAGCTGGTGGATGGGGTCCTAACCCTGTATGCAAAGCTGTATGGGCGACCAGAGGAGCAGGTGAGTTGCTATTTGTCCTCCTTGAATGTGTGTAAATGTGGCGGATACCTGTAGGCGTTTTTGTTGGCTGTGAATGCTCACCTGTAGTGTGTTTGGCATTTTTTGTCTTGGCTATTGTCTATGTATGTCTTCATGGGCTATGTCAGGTTGAACTGGCATGGCATTTGTGTATGGGGCAACCACACTGCCATCTGTTTCTTTACTCTGTGAGTTCCATGCAGGTCAGCACCCATCGGAAGACAGGACTGTGCAAGCCATCAACAAGGAAGTGCAGACCCTGGGGGTCTACAGTCGGCGGAGCACCCACTGCAGGAAGCGGTGGGAGGAACAGAGGCACTGGGCCAAGAAGACCAGAGAAGCCCACCTGGGGAAGGCCTCCCAAGGAATGACGGGTGCCCGTCGGACCCTGACCCCCCCCTAATTGCCCTCATTATGGCGGTGGCCTATCCGATTTGGATAGATGCTTGAAGGCAGCACAGCAGCCACAAGGGGGTGAGTACCAACACTGTTGTGATGCTACTATGATGAGTGTAGTTAGGCACTAAGGGGTGCATGCATAGTAGTGTCAGGTATATAGACAGGTGAGTCCCTGCAGTCCTGCCCCCATCTACATCCGTGGGATAGTGCCTTTTGTAGTTATGGCAGGGTCTGTAGGCCTGTGAGGTGTCCCCTGTCTGGGCCATTGTTTTTAATGTAGCCTCATGGACATGCAGATGTGTTGTCTTGGCATTGTCTCTCATTGTTTCACATTGCAAAGTGTATCAGAGTAGAGGGCCAGGATGGGAATGTAGTGCACTGTGGGATCATGCCTGCCAGTCATGGGCACATTTATTTCATATGTTGTGTCTGCTGAGGGTTAGTACCTGAGATGGGTGTGAGTGTATGTGTCCCAACATATATATTTGTCCTGGAATTGACATACTTCTTTCTGGTTTTGTCCCCCCGTGCTCTTGTGTCCTTGTGTACTTCAGCATCATCTGGCAAGGGAGCTGAGGCACCAGCGACTGGGGATGCTGCAGCTCACGGGACCTATGAGGCCGAGTCCAAGGGGACCAGTGGGTTGGAGGGAGAGGGGAGTACCACGGGGGAGGCAACTACCACTGGAGGTAGTGATTCTGACACCTCCTCCGAAGGCAGCTCCCTGCTGGTGGGAGACCCTACTGGGCACACCCATTCTTTTCCATCTTCCTCCACCCCGATACCATCACTGCCCTCCCGGTAGCTCCCCACCGAGTTGCCTGTGCCCACTCACCCAGGAGGGTGGGTGTCTTTTTTGACTGAGGCACCTCATCTCCTGCCCCAGTCAGCCCCGCTGCCCTCACGGAGGAGGCTATTGACCTCCTGAGAACCATCTCTGTAGGGCAGAGAACCATTGTGAATGCCATCCAGGGGCTAGCATCCCAGATGCAGTAATGCAATGCATATCTTGAAGGCACTCACAGTGCCCTGTCTGGCCTACAGAGATCTTTACAGGCTCTTGTCTCCGCTTTGATGGTAGCTGGTGTCCCTGGTCTTTCCGCCCCCCCTCTCACCACCTCTACCCCTTCCAGCACCCCACTCCCTTCACCCATTCCAAGCACACATACAGACAGCCGTACACACAGATCAATACAAAAGAAGCACACAAAGAAACACAAGCACCACACGTTCCACACATGTAGGCACACACCCAACATACCAAAGGAGACACACCAACATCCACCCCCCCACTGTGTCCCCTCCCCCTCCTCCATGTCTGTCACCTCACCTTGCACACCCACATTCACTGCACCCTCAGTCACTGCTGTGCCCCCATTCTTGCAGTCACCACAACAGCTGACATCCAGTCAGGAACACCAGACACCACACCAGCACTCATCACGACTACATTCACAGACTCTTGCAACACACTCACCAGACCTGCAGACACCCACACAACATCCATACCCACTGGCAGCCTGTCTTCTCTCACTGTGTCAAACCCCTTGTCCCAAAACATGCAAACACTCACACTCATCCACTCCACATACATCCGCCACACATAAGCATACTAAACAGGCACCTGCATCCACGTCCAGCACACCTATACCTTGTGCCACCACTCCCTCAACCTACACTCCCAAACCTGTCTCCAAAACGCCTCCTACTGCACCTAAAAAGCTTTTCCTCTCTAGGGTTGACCTGCTTGAATCCACTGGCCCACCCCGTCTTGTCCCTAAACATTCCCTTGCCCTCACCAAGTCCACTCCTTCCTCTTCAAGGTCCTTCCCAGTCCACCCTTCCCCATGAAGGAAGAAGGCCTGTGTTGCCCCTGTTCCCTTTGCCACCCCGCGGCCCAGGCCCACTCCTCCTCCTTCCAAGGGCAAGCCCAAACCCTCTCCACCTATATCTCCTAAACCTAAGCCCAAGCCCCACTTCCAAACCTGAGTCCCCACCCAGCCACCCCCTGCCCCTGGTCCCTGAGGTGCCTGGCTACCCTATAGATGCCCCTTCTCAGTGGAGTTTCCTTTTCCATTGAAGGGGTCAAGTGTGGGCTATATTTGCCCTTCCGGGCATTCTATATGGACTGGCCTATGGCCTTGTTTGGACATTGTTGTTTACTTATTTAGATTAAGTCTTAGTGCCCAGCAGACATGTTGGTGCAATGTAGACCCGTTTTGCAGCGTTTCACTGTGGAGGTGTGGTGTGCATAGGTGTGTGCACTGGTGCAGGTATTTGTTGGCTTGTGTCTGGTAAGTACATTTTGTTTGGGTGTGTATGGCTTGGGTGGTGGGAGGGGTTGGGTGTGCATTACGGTGTGGGTGGGGTTGGTGGGTGTGTAATTATGCCCTTTCCTCCCATGTGTGCTATGCTGCGGTACTTACCGTTGTCATCTTCGTTGGGGGTCACAGTCCTGGAGGAATATTGCTAGGAGAAGCACTGGGATTCTTTCCAACTATCACTCTATGTCGGCATCAACATGTTCTGTGTGCCTCCAGTGAGTGTTTCCCTTTACTTGAGTTGTTTCCGCCTAGCTTTGGGTAGTGGTGGTTCCCGCCCCGGAACTTATGGTGGTGTGCAGTTTCACTATATGGTGGGCGGGTAGGGCCTTTCCGCCGGGCTGAAGATGGCCTCCGCCTTCATCGGCCGGACTACCAAAATGCTGGTGGGTGGAAGGCCGCTGCCTGTTTCTCATGTGCTTCATTATTTGGCAATCCAGACTGCCAGCCTTTTGGCGGTAGTTACCACCACCGATGGCGGTGCAGTGCTTATCGCCATGTTCATAATGAATCCCAAAGTGATTAAGTGTACACTACTGTTTACAGTGCAGACCACTACGTGACCACATACTACTTGTTTTTTTGTTTGTTTTTGCTTTGTCTCTTTACTGACTTTCTCCTGCTTCCATATTTTTGTGATTTTGAACTTCTCCTGGGAACTCTCTGTTCTTTTTGGAATTTTGTACTTTTGAGTGAACCTTACCAACATGTCACAATCTGGGGATGCACCAGTTATGTCTACAAAGGCTGTTTTTGAGTTGCAGAAACTGGAGGAGTACACAGTGGCTCAACTTAACCCCTTCTCTGCCGGGGACGTAATGGTTACGTCCACTGGCAAAGTGCTCCTGTGCCGAGGACGTAACCATTACGTCCTCAGCCTGGAGCTCAGAGGGAGCGCTAGCGCTCCCTTTGTGGGCTACCCTCCCCACCCCCAGGGCAGGGATGGAAGGGGAATAACTTCCCCTACCACCCCAACCCCCAACCCCTCCAGTGACATCTGATGATGTCAGCGCACATTCGTGTGCTGACGTCATCAGTGGCCACTTCCCCATTGTGCTGGAAGCTCAGCTTCTAGTGCAATCGGAAGAGAAATGCAAAGCATTCCCTTTGAAGTCTCTCAGAGCATTTCAGAAGCCGGATCGTGAAGCGATCCAGCTTCTGAAATTCCGACTAGACACCAGGGATTTATTTATATTCCGAAATTGGCATAAGGGGAGCGACCCCTTGGGCAAGGGTCGCTCCCCAGGGGTGTCATTTTTTTCAAGGCTTTTCTGCCCACCCTGGGGCAGATCGACCTATTGTTATTAGGCCGATCTGCCCACAGGTGGGGCAGAAACCTCTAGGCTCCAGGGATCATTTGTTTTTTTCTTTTTGTTTTGTTGTTTTTTAGAGGTGGGGCGCAACCCCTTAGGCAACTTATATTTTGGCCATTTCTGCCCCCCTTGGGGGCAGATCGGCCTATTTGCAAGAGGCCAATCTTTCCCCCAGGGTGGCAGAAACCACTAGACACCAGGGAGTTTTTTTTTAAGGTGAATTCACGCCAGGTGAACGACCCCTTAGGCAAGGGTCGCCCCCTGGCCTAGGGGGGGCAAATTTAATTTAGGCCAATTCTGCCCCCCCTGGGAGCAGATCGGCCTATTCTTATTAGGCTGATCTACCCCCAGGGGGGACAGAAACCTCTAGGCACAAGGGATCATTTAAAAAAAAAAATGTATAGGGGGAGAGCCACCCCTTAGCCAAGGGTTGCTCCCTGGGGGGGCAAATGTATTTTAAACCAGCCTATTGTAAACCTCTAGGTGCCAGGGATCATTTTTTGGGAGGTTTTGTTTTGTTTTTTAGAGGTGGGGAGCGACCCCTAAGGCAAGGGTCGCTCCACTGGGGGGGGGGGGGCATTTTTTAGGCCATTTCTGCTCCCCTTGGGGGCAGATCAGCGTATTTATTCCTTGAAGGCCGATCTGCCCCCGGGGGGGGGGCAGAAACCACTTAGGGCACCAGAGATTGGTGTGTGTGCATGTGTGTGTTTTCTTTACGGGGGCAGCCCCTTGGGTAAGGGTCGATCCCCATGTGGGCACATTATTGTTAGCCATATCTGCCCCCCTTGGGGACAGGTTGGCCTATGTTTGGAAGGCCCATCTGCCCCCAAGGGGGGGGGGGGCAGAAAGCCCACCAGAGACCAGGGAAGTTTTTTTTTTCAAAATAAGAGGGTGGGGGTTTGGCTATACACCCACCCCAAATAAATGGGGCCAAAGTTGTTCTGTCCACCAGTGGGCAGATGGGGCAATTACTCCTGATCCACACCCCGGGGGGGAGTCTACTAGATGTAAGTGAATTAAAAAAGAAAATAAATAGTGGGGTGGTGGCTACCAACCAGTATGGGCCTGGGTATGTTCTCACCCCAACTGAAGGGGGTAACAGTCTTTCAGCTCTCCCCCGCACACTAAAACTTCTTATCCCATGGCAAGCAAAAGGACATTTGATTGTTTTGGGTTTTGGTTTTACATTTGGGCCATGAGAGCTTGGCTAACTCTCAAAATTGTCCCACTTGGAATGATGAGGGCTGCACTCTATGGAATTTGGGATGCTGCAATGCAGAAAAAATCCACAAGACCTAGAAACATCTGTAAACTAAACATCTGGGTGGTGTGTTTCACATGCACCCCACACCATTTTCTTACCCACAATGCCCTGCAAACCTCCAACTTTGCTGGAAATCACACATTTTATCCACATTTTTGTGATGGAACCATCCGGAATCTGCAAGAATCCACAAAATTCCTACCACCCACCATTGTCTTATCTATACCGATAAAAATTCTGCTGCACTTGTCAGCCTCAAAATGTTATTTTTCAAACTGCCCTTTTGGACCCGCTTTGGTTCCCTCTCAATTGTGACATGTTTTTGGCTCTTCCCTGTCACAAGCACCTTCACAATTGAGGTATTATTTTTACCGGGAGACTGAGGGGAACATTGGGTGGTATGAAATTTTTGCTGAGGATTCTGGGTAAGAAAACATTGAGATATCCAAGCAAGTCACACCTCCCTGGACTCCCTCAGGTGTCTATTTTTCAGAAATATCTGTGTTTGATAGGTTTTCCTAGATGGCTGCTGAGCCCAGGACCAAAAATGCAGGTAGTTTTGTATTTGAGAATTTTGATGTGTCCAGGTATGGTTTTGGGGAATTTCCTTTTGCGGGCAGTAGGCCTACCCACAAAAGTGAGTTACCATATTTATCGGGAGACTTGGGGGAACGCTGAGTGGAAGGAAATTTGTTGCTCCTCACAGATTACAGAACTTTCTGTTACCGAAATGAGAGGAAAAAGTGTTTTGGGGCCAAATTGCGAGGTTTGCAAAAGATTCTGGTTAACAGAACCTGGTCAGAGCCCCACAAGTTGCCCCATCTTGGATTCCCCTAGGTGTCTAGTTTTTAAAAATGTGCAGGTTTGCTAGGTTTCCTCAGGTACTGGCTGAGCTAGAGGCCAAAGTCCCAGCTAGGCAATTTGCAAAAAACAGCTCTATTTTCTTTGTGAAAATGTGATGAGTCCACGCTGTGTTTTGGGGCATTTCCTGTCGCGGGCGCTAGGCCTACCCTCACAAGTGAGGTACCATTTTTATTGGGAGACTTGGGGGAACGCTGGGTGGAAGGAAATTTGTGGTTCCTCTCAGATTCCAGAACTTTCTGTCACTGAAATGAGAAGAAAAAGTGTTTTTTTGGCCAAATTTTGAGGTTTGCAAAGGATTCTGGGTAAGAGAACCTGGTCTGAGCCCCACAAGTCACCCCATATTGGATTCCCCTACATGTCTAGTTTTCAAAACTGCACAGGTTTGCTAGGTTTCCCTAGGTGCTGGCTGTGCTAGAGGCCAAAACCTACAACTAGGCACTTTGCAAAGAACATGTCAGATTTCAATGTAAAAATGTGATGTGTCCATTTTGTGTTTCCTGTCGCGACCATTAGGCCTACCCACGTAAGTGAGGCACCATTTTTATCGGGAGACTTGGGGAAACACAGAATAGAAACAAAAGTGTTATTGCCCCTTGTCTTTCTCTACATTTTCTCCTTCCAAATGTAAGACAGTGTGTAAAAAAGATGTCTATTTGAGAAATGCCCTGTAATTCACATGCTAGTGTGGGCACCCCGGAATTCAGAGATGTGCAAATAACCACTGCTTCTCAACACCTCATATTGTGCTCATTTCAGAAATACAAGGGTTTTCTTGATACCTTTTTTTACTTTTTATATTTCAGCAAATGAATTGCTGTATAACAGGTATACTGTAGAATGAAAACCCTTTGCAAGGTGCAGCTCATTTATTGGTTCTGGGTGCCTAGGATTCTTGATGAACCTACAAGCCCTATATATCCCCACAACCAGAAGGGTCCAGCAGACGTAGCAGTATAGAGCTTTAAAACATCTGACATCGCAGGAAAAAGTTACAGACTAAAACGTGGAGAAAAATGGCTGTTTTTTTCACCTCAATTTCAATATCCTTTTTTCAGCTGTTATTTTCTGTAGGAAACACTTGTAGGAGCTACACAAATGACCCCTTTCTGAATTCAGAATTTTGTCCAGTTTTCAGAAATGTTTAGCTCTCTGGGATCCAGTATTAGTTTCTTACCCATTTTTGTCACTAACTGGAATGAGGCTGAAAGCTCAAAAAATACTAAAAATGGGGCATGTCCCAGTAAAATGTCAGAATTGTGTTGAAAAATTGTGTTTTCTAATTCAAGTCTGCCTGTTCCTGAAAGCTGGGGAAATGGTGATTTTACCACAGTGAACCCTTTGTTGATGCCATTTTCAGGGAAAAAAATACAAGCCTTCTTTAGCAACCCTTTTTTCAATTTCTTTTAAGCCGCAGGTCTAACTCCTGAAGAATTTCAGGACAGACTGGCAGAGACGGACTACCAGTTGGAGTTACAGAAGATTAGGATGAAGATGGAGCAGAGAATGCTGACCTTAGAGGAGAAAAAGATGCTCTTGGCTCATGAGCTAAGGTTGAGAAAGCTGGAAGCCATGATGGCTAAGTCAAGTTCAGATGGTGGCAGCAAAGGTTTTCTGTCCAGTATGGAAGAAGTGCACATGCCCAGAGACTTGGTGCCCAACTTGAAGGAGAGAGTTAACACACACCAGGAGGTTCAGGGGTATGAGGTAGCTCCAGTGGTGTGCAGGGTCCCTGAGGTAGATCGGGGAAGTGCCATGGGGAGTCATATTCCTAGTGGTGGAGGGACACTCTACTGCCTATAGGTTAGAGTGATTGTGAGAAGGGTTCCCCCCAGGTAAAGGACCTGGTTGTGGAGTATGGAGACACCCCAGAAGAATGTGGGTTGAGTGTGAGGGGCAGTCAGATACTGTCTCACCAGTCTCAGGTGGGTGATATGGGGTACTTTTTCAAGGCTGAGGCACTGGATGGTTGGATGAAGGGTAGTTTGGTCAACTCATGTGAAGGGCAGTGTGATGCGATTGCTGGAGAGCATATGTCCAGTCCTTGTTTTCCAGAGCTACACCAACACCAGAAAGAGTGTGAGTTCTCTGATCCAAGGGAGCTTGCACTGGAGGCAGACCTCTGAGTGAGCACCAGAGGGTATGAAGAGGCATTTGGGGGTGCTCCTGAAGGGAGTGGCATAGGTATTTCCCAACCATGTGAGGTGGGGAAGGCTTGCAGTGTCCCAGGTAGGTCCCAGTGTACTGGGATGAGTGAAGGATCCCGTGTTTGTAGGAAAGTACCCTCTTTTTGGCATGTTACCTCCAATTTCTGCTTGATATCTATGTGTTTGACTGTGTCACTGGGATGCTGCTAACCAGTACCCCGGTGCTTATGCTCTCTCCCCTCTAAATGTTGTCACTTCATACTGGTAACACAGTATTTCATCCAAAATCGGCATACTTGTCCCCCCTTATAAGTCCCTAGTATATGGCACTTAGGTACCCAGGGGCATTGGGTTCCAGGTGGCCACTATGGGTTGCAACATTTCTTTTGCCACCCATAGGGAGCCCATGCAAAGGCTTCTAAAGGACTGCCTCCTGCATCCTGTGTGAAATGGTGCATGCACTAGGTCCCTTATAAGTCACCTATATGTCAGGCCTTCCAACCCTGAAGCCTAGGTGCAGAGTACCTGTGTGTGAGGGCACCCCTGCACTAGCAAAGGTGCCCCCACATCTTCCAGTATCAATTCCCAGGACTACGTGAGTGCGGAGACGGCATTTTACGTGTGCACTGTACACAGGTCACTACCTATGTACAGCTTCACAATGGTAACTCTGAATATGGCATATTTGGTATCAAACATGTTGGAATCATACCCTAAGGCAAGCATTGGTGGTATGATTCCACGTACTCTGGGGGCTCCTTATAGGACCCCCAGTACTGCCATTACCGCCTTCTGAGGCATTCCAGGCAGCCCCAGCTGCTGCCACCTCACAGTCAGGTTTCTGCCCTCCTGTTGCTCAAGCAGCTCGAGCCCAGGAAGGCAGAACAAAGCATTTCCTTTGGGATAGGTGTGTTACACTCTCTCCCTTGGAGGAGTAGCCTCCCAGAGCCTCTGGAAATGCTTTGAAGGGCACAGATGGTGCCCTCCTTGCATAATCCAGTTTACACCGGTTCAAGGACCCCCAGTCCCTGCTCTGACGTGAAACTGGACAAAGGAAAGGGGAGGGACTACTCCCCTGTCTATCATCACCCCAGGGGTGATGCCCAGAGCTCCTTCAGAGTCTCCCTAGGTTTTGCAGATTTTGATTGCAAGACTCCAACAGGAATCCTCTGCATCCTTCACTTCATCTTCTTACCCAAGAAACTGCATCTGGACCCTACAGGAACTCTACAACTGCAACAAAGAAGCAAAGACCACTTCTGCAACATTGTATCTTCAGCTCCTGCCAGCAACTGTAACTGTTTCCCAGTCATGCATCCTCCGAGGGCTGCCTGTCTACAGCCTGCACCGGAAGAACGAAGGAATCTCCTTTGAAGTGAAGGAGCCACTTCCCTGCTTCAGCAGGCACCCCTCTGCAGTGAAGACCAGTGGTTTGGGTCCCCTCTTCTGAAGATGTGCACGGATCCAGCAACACAGGTGAGGGACTGAAGTGGTCCCCACGGTCCAGACATCCAGCTGTCCAACTTTGGTGGAGGTAAGAGCTTGTCTCCCTACTCAAAACAGTACCCCCGCACACCCCATGTTTTGCAGTTGCCAAGGTTTGTTAGCATCCTTCCACAAAGTTCTTCATGCAGTGTGCAGCTCCAGTCCCCAGCAATCTATCCTTCACTGTACAGCTCCCTGCGTGGTTCTCCGGCAGCGTAGGATGCCATTGTGTAGTGATGTGTGGGCCTCTTTTTTCACCTTCTTTGTCCCCATGCTGTGGGACTCCTGTGCATGCTGCCTGAACTTCTTAGTGCTCTTCGAGTTACTAAGAGCCCCCTCTGACACCTCTCCTGGGTAGAGTCTACCAGGTCCCTCCTGGTACCAGGCAGCGCCATTTTCCACTAACCACAAGTTTTGCATGTGCCAAGGCTTGTTGGTGGAATCCAGTGACGCAAACCAGACTGCAATCATCTATCTGGCGTGGGACATCATCTCCATCAACCAGGAACCCACATCTATCTTCTTGGGTGCAGTACTGACTGTTGCTCTTCACCAGTGGTTCTTCTTTTGCACTTTCATCTGGGTTAGCAGGGGCCCCTGTTCTCCCTGGTCTCTTCAGTGCTTCTTGGACTTGGTCCCCTTCTTCCACAGGTCTTCATGTTCAGGAATCCATCATTGGTGTTTTGTAGTCTCTTCTGGTACTTGCATAATCTTTCTTCTCGTGTTCCTCTGTGTTCTGGGAAAGTTACTGTGATTTACTCCTGCTGTCCTGGGCTCTGGGGTGGGTTCTATTACTTACCTTTGGTGTTTTTTAATACTCTGAGTGCCCCTCTACACACTACATATGCCTAGGTGGGAAACTTACTTTCACATTACACTTTCTAAAAATATGTTTTTTGTTATCCCAGACCCATTTCTAACTATTGTGATTTTCAATATTAGCACTGTTTTCTAACTGTTTTTACAGCTATTTCTGCATACTAGTTATTATACTATGTATATTACTTAGCTCCTAAGGGAGTATAGTCTCTAAGGTATTTATTACCTTTATTTTTGTAATACTGAGTATTTTCTTTCATGCATGCAGTACTGTGTGACTACAGTTGTATTACATGAGCTTTGCATGTCTCCTAGTTAGGCCTTGGCTGCTCATCCACACTACCCCTACAGAGCCTGGCTTCTAAACACTGACTACATTTCACTAATAAGGGGTACCTGGTATACGTTGTAAGTAACTTTGGTACCCACTAACTACAAACCAGGCCAGCCTCCTACAATGTCCAGTCTCAGAGAAGAGGGAATGGGGTGGGCTGAGTCACAAAACTGGGTAGGTTTCATGAGTTAACACCAGGAGGGGAGCCTAGCCTCTATAATAGGGCCATCCACTGAGGGTGACCCCATAGTGTCAGGAGAACGTGGGGGATGACTGTAGCCAGCGACCCGCGAGTTCTGGTGTCTGTCAGTACCAATCCTAGTGAGGGAGTGCAAAAGTTCAGACAGAAGGTTGAGAGTGGGTTGAACCTGGAGGGTCAGGGGTCAGCTCTGAGGTCAGAGCCCCCCAGGAAGGACCTTGATGATATCATTTCTGGGCTGGGGGGATCCAGGCTCTGCCAGGTGGGCAGAGCTCAGGGGACCAAAGCCAGCCAGACTCTCAAGTAACCCTTAGGGAATTTGTTTACCTTGTGTGGTAAAGGTGTGCTCCCCAGGAAGTCCTGGCTTGACAGGCAGTAGTCCGGTCTGAGGTACAGACCCTAGGCTGTAGGGTCAGGTGCAATGGGTAAACTCTCACCTGATTACGGAGTGGTTTGCCCAATCACCCTCCCCAATGTGACTTCTAGGGGTACTCTCCATGGTGGGGGGGGTGTAAAACCCTGGGAGTAGGGTCAGGGGAGGGAGAGACTCACCCCTGACCCCATTTTAATTCAAGGGTACAGACCCTGGATTGAAGTCCCCTGACGTGGAGGAAGCAGCAACAGCTAACAGTGCCCCTACCCTGTTGGATTCTGGTGGGGCTACTACTAGTGGGCAGTGCAGGGCCCCAGGAGGGATAGAGGGATGGAAGCCTCACCCCTGACCCTGGTCCAACCTGAAGGTACAGACCACAGGTTGGAAGACCAGTTGCAGGTTAACATCCCTGCATAGCTGGGAGAATTGTGCAGGAATTCTTCTACAAGCAGCCTGACAATTCTGGACTCTGGGGGTGCCGCTCCTAGAGGGAGGGTACGGAGTCCCAAAGGGGAGGACCAGTGTTAGGCTGTCATCCCTGACCTAGTGGAAGGGAGAGTGGTCAAGGGTGCTAGGCACCTGGGGCTACTGCCCCCTAACTTTCCACAGTGGCATTGGTTTGTGTGCTTTGAAAGGCCTGGGACCTGGCTCACATCTCTGACAGCTGTCAGTGGCCACTGTGCCTTGCTGTGCTTGTGGACAGGGTTGACCCTTGGGGTTGGGGACAGGAGTCACACCCCAGGGGTAGAGTGGGCCACACCACTGTGTTGCCCATGGTGGTACTGTCTGCCCCCAGGGATACATCTGTGAGCAAAGTAAGGTTAGGGGCTGCACAGATGGTGTCCGCAGGTGAGGAGAAGGGTTCACCATGGGTTAGCTTAGTGGGCCCTGAAAGTACGGACAGAGGGATCCAATTGGATTATATATTGATTATTTTTTTAAACTGGTGTGGTGTCCATTTAGTAGTGTTTTCACTGTGTTACTGTATGTGTTGGGACATATGCTTTACACATTGCTTCTGAGATAAGCCTGACTGCTTGTGCCAAGCTACCAAGGGGGTGAGCATGGGTTATCTTAAGTGTATATCTCCATTGCCCTGACTTGAGTGAGGGTCCCTGCTTGGACAGAGTGCAGACTGACTGAAATCTAGAGATCCCATTTCTAACAGCTACTCATTTGGGTGGCACAATCAGTGCTGCAGGCCCACTAGTAGCTTTTGATTTACAGACCGTAGGCACACACCTTGCACTGTACTAGGGACTTACTAGTAAATCAAATATGGCATTCATGGATAAACCCATCACCAATAAAATGTTGACAAAAAGCACTTGCACTTTAGCAATAGTCATCAGTGGATAAAATGCCCAGAGACCTGACGCCAGCAGAAATAAAGTTTAGCATAGAATCAAAAACAGGAGGTTAGAAGCAAAACGATATTGGAAAACATGTCAAGAACTGACAGGTCTAACACGTCTCTTTGATGGTAGCAACACATTGGAACTTGGCATTGGTGCTGGCTTTCATTTAATCAATGGTCTTCTGGGGCAGCGTGGCTAGATGATATAAAAATAAAAATAAAAAGATAGGCAATGACATGTGAGTAAAGGAGGCAGGCATTGTCTTGGATGTCCAAAAGGAAATGTGGTGGCTTCTTCACTGCACATGGGCCCAACTTCAACCCACCCATATATGTGATTATTATAAATCGTGGGGCAGCATAAATCCGACGCAATGTTCCACTAGACATTTTTTTTGCAAAGAAATACAGAAAGAAAGAAGTTCAATGAAAAAAAAAAAGTTTTATGGTGGCACTTGATTACTCAGTCTGGGAAATAGAGTTCATCCTCAAACTCAAGTGGTTCACCCAGAAGTTGGTCAGCAAACACACTTGATTATAACCAATCATCCTCTTCCTCCTCCTGTGGTGTTTTGGGAAAAGTGTAATCAAGTGTTATAAAATGCTGGTTAATTTTGATTATAGTTAATCTCTTCATGTTTTGAGGTGAGAGACTTATCCTTCTCACTACAACAACGGTGCCAGTTGCACTGAGCACATGTTCTGCAGATACGCTGACTACAGGACAAGCCAGATACTTTATTGCCATCTTTCTGAGCTGTGGCCATTGGCAAATTTTCCCATTCCAATACACCAATGGGTTTTGATCCACCCATCTCTTTTGGGTCATCCAGATACTCCTGGAACATCCTCTTAAGTGTCATTGGTGCTGCCACTTGCTCAACCTGTATTACATTTGCCTCTGCACTGGATGTAAGACCTTCCACTTGAAACCAGGCCAATGCATAGGCTAGGTCTGATTCTTCTGTTGCTGTTGTTGCCCGTGTTCTTGTTGATGGTGTTGACTGCTGTGAGACAAGACTGCCCTCTCTGGAAGTTGAAGGTGGCATCACAGAACTGCAGAGTGGAATTCTAAGTTCCAGCTGTTCTTCTTCCAGTTTTTCAGGTTGCTCAGCAATCTACATCCTGTAACTTGAAACATCCACTTCACAAAAAGGAATGAAAGTGGAAAGAATTTATGTGTAGCATAGATCAAGTAGGGTGGCACAGATGAAAATGGAAATGATAATAACATTTTGCAGCTTGCATAACAAGTCAAGGAATAGCTTAGGCCCTCAACCATA
The DNA here is from genome assembly GCF_031143425.1 of Pleurodeles waltl. Lineage (NCBI taxonomy): Eukaryota > Metazoa > Chordata > Amphibia > Caudata > Salamandridae > Pleurodeles > Pleurodeles waltl. Next base: position 757,090,761 of record NC_090436.1, read on the forward strand.
GCATGGGCTTTTGAGTTTTCTTTGACACCTCCGAGGGTGAACCTTTCAGACACCTTCTTTAGATGTTCCTTTAGCAGATGCAACAAAGGGACAGATTGGTACATTGTACTGTCCTCGTTGCTGACTTCCCGTGTGAAAACCTCAAAAGGGAGCATTTGAGTAGGCCCCATTTGTCCGCATCCATGATCATGGCTTTACCAACTGCATCCCTTCTTCTTAGAATGACAAACTCATCGATCTGACTGTACTGCTCAAACTGATGTTCCAACATATAATAGGTTGAGTTCCAATGTGTTGGCACTGTCTGTATCAGGGCTTTAACTGGTACTCTGTTACCATGCTGAATAATCCGCAACTGCTTCCAGGCTTTAAAAGAATGGCTGAAATGAGTGCAGATTGTCTGCAGGTGGTCAGTATGTTACTGACTATGGCCCTCATTATGACATTGGCAGTAAGTGCCGCTTACCGCCATGCTGACTGCTGCCAACATTCTTCGACCGCAGCTGTATACCGCTGTGGGTATTATGACCCACACACAGAAAATCGCCACTATACAGACACACACACAAGTCCACCAGCCCAAAGATCAGTGATAAACTGGCAGTACCAAAACCCACACCGTTACACCAACAGAACTACACCCACAGCATCATGACCCACGAATCACAGTGGCGGTCATTCGATCGTGGTAAACCATTGGTGGTACACACAACTGCGCTCAAAATACACATACGAAAACAACACCACATTAGAGAATTCAAACTACACACATCTGACATACATACACACACCACATACCCACAACACTATAAAATACACACCCACAATACCCACAACCCTTTACGACTCTAAAAAAACTACAACAGAGAGAGAGAGATACCAAGAGCACCCACAGAACCAGAGCCACAGAACACCATCAGCAATACACCATCCACTCACCTCACAGCACACACCCCAACACATCACCCCACACACCCTCACACATACCACTCACACTACACCCATGGCACCACAAAGACACCCCAGATTCTCTGAGGAGGAGCTAAGGGTCATGGTGGAGGAAATCATCCAGGTAGAGCCACAACTATTCGGATCACAGGTGCAGCAGACGTCCATTGCTAGGAAGATGGAGCTATGGTGGAGAGTCGTGGACAGGGTCAACGCCGTGGGACAGCACCCCAGAACAAGGGATGAAATCAGGAAGAGGTAGAACGACCTACGGGGGAAGGTGCGTTCTGTGGTAGCAAGACACCAGATAGCTGTACAGAGGACTGGCGGTGGCCCCCACCTCGTCACCCACAACTAACAACATGGGAGGAGCAAGTCTTGGCAATCATGTATCCTGAGGGCCTGGCAGGAGTAGCAGGAGGACTGGACTCTGGTAATTTAAATCTCTATTACTATCACCCCCCTACCTGCATGCCATCATAAATTCCTACCCTACCCTACCCTCACCCCCATCACTCCACCACCTCACTTATACCCCACCATCACAACCCACCCATCATAATACCAAGCCCTGCATGCAACACAAATGCATGGACCCCCATCACAGACCTGCATGGACACCCATCACCACTGCATGCACACTAGTGACAATCACTTAGCCACCAAAGTTACAACTCACACAAGCCAAAGCTGCCTTGCTAATAACTACCATAGAGGAAAACATACCCAGGCACAAGATGACACATGCAAAAACAATAACACTGCATTTACATCCCCACAGGACCCACACACAATGTCACCGGAGAGGAAGTGCCACCAACATCCAGTCCCTCCCAGAAGAGGCCCACATTAATGACAGCAGCTCTGCACGCCTGGATCAGTATGACCAACCTGGCCCATCAAGGACCTCTGGACAGTCGGTGACCCAGCCACATTCCCAAACCACCACAGAGCCTCCCCCTCAGAAAACACCAACACAGCACCCACCCAGCGGGCCCATCCCTCTGTCCCCAGGACACATAAATCAGCAGTGTGTCCACTACTACAGGGACCCCAGGCAACCTTACAAACACAGGATGATCAGGGACCTGGGATCAGTGGCAGTTAGCACACGGTTCAGGGACAGATACTGTCCAAGCTGCAGGAGACCCAGCGGCTGCAGGAGCGACAGTACTTAGGGATCAGGGTGGAACTGAGGGACATCCACACCACCCTGGTCACCATTGCAGGGGTGCTGGCAGACATGGCCAACACCATAAGGGAGACAGTGGCACACCAACGGGCCCCTGACACTAGCCACACCAAAGAACAGCCATCCACCTCCGCCGACGCTAGTGGACAGGAGGCCCGCCACAGGAACAACAGGCCACCAGCACCCCAGCCCCTGCAGAAGGAGAACCACCATGCAAAAGGTCCCTGTGATCCAGGCAGGAGCCAGAGAACATCACCAAGACTCCCGCCAGGAAACAGGACTCCCATGATTGTCACCCTTGTGTCCCACCCTGTCACCCTGTCCACCTTTAACTGCCATTGCTCCACTTCCTATGCCCCCCTTGGACAATGCATCTGTGATACCAATAGATTGGACTCTATCCTGGACAGTTCTCCACCATGAACCCAGTCCACTGCACATCCCCATTTACTTCTCAGCACTGAAATAAACACCCTTGGAACAAATGCAAGTATGGAGTCTGTCAATTGATTGAAATATGTATTAGTTTAACAGGCTGTAAAAATTGCATTTCAAATGTACTGTTATATTTTCATAGGTATGACCTGTAGTGGGCAGCAGTAAACACACCATGAGCCAGAGTGGGGAACAGATATCTGAAAATAGAGATGCCAAAGGGTACAGTATGTGGCCATAGAAATAGGGAAATCCGGCTGCCATGTTCAATGTCCAACACAAAACTGCAATGGAGGGTGAAGTTACAGTGTCTTACCTGTGTGTCACTGGAAGTACTGTTGAATTATTGTAGTTCTGTTGTCCACATCCTCTTCCTCTGCCTACTCTTCCTCACTGTCCACAGGCTCCACCGCTGCCACGCGACCATCCCAGGCCCATCCTCCTGCAGAAAAGGCACCTGGCGTCTCAAGGCCAGGTTGTGCAACATGCAAAATGCAACGATGATCTGGCACACCTTCTTGATTGAGTAGTACAGGGATCCACCAGTCAGATGGAGACACCGGAATCTGCCCTTCAGGAGCAAAAAGGTTTGCTCAATGATCCTCCTTGTTCACCCATGTGCCTCACTGTAACGTTCCTCTGCCCTTGTCCTGGCATTCCTCACTGGAGTCAGTAGCCATGAGAGGTCAGGGTAACCAGAGTCACCTGTAAATATCAAGGGATACCTGTTAGCCACACACTCACCCTTTGGGCCAGCACCACACCCATATACCTACATCAACTGGGTGGGGACCATGGGCTTACCTATTAGCCACACCTGATGCCTCTGGAGTTGAGACATCACATATGGGATGTGGCTATTCCTCAAGATAAAGGCATCATGCACAGTGCCAGGATACTTTGCATTGACATGGGAAATGTACTGGTCCGCCAAACACACCATCTGCACATTCAGAGAGTGAATGCTTTTTCGATTTCTGAACACCTGTTCATTTCTCCAGGAGGGGGGTGGGGAGGGACAATGGCAATATATGTAGGTACCAATGATGTTGGGGATATGTCCCATTGCATAGAGTCAGCATTCACTGTGGCCAAATCCTCCACCTGGGGGAATACGATGTAGCCGCGCTTTCAGCAGGGCAGACAACACTCTGGTCTGCATGTTTGAGAACATAGATTGTGACATCCCTGATGCCATTGCCACTGTTGCTTGGAAGGAACCGCTTGCCAGGAAACGGAGCACTGACAGGACCTACACTAGAGGGGGGATACCTCTGGGGTGGCGGATAGCTGAAATCAGCTCTGGCTCCAATTGGGCACACAGTTCTTGGATTGTGGCCATATCAATTCTGTAGGTTAGGGTAATGTGCCTGTCACGCATTCTCGCCAGGTCCACCAGGGGTCTGTACACGGGGGGGATGTCTCCATATCCTATTCATCCTCAGTGGTTGAACTCTAGGGTGAAAAATGGTGAGCAGAAGGTCATATTCAAACATATTCTCAGATTAATATGCAATTTTTTTTTACAGAAACAGTATGTGAACTTGTAAGTCAGTTAACGTGCCTGTGTCAGCTGTGACGCTGTTAGCTGTCGTGGCCTGTGCCCCCCTGAAATGAAGGCTGCCTGACCTGTAAAGAGGGACAAGGGAGAATGAGGTAATTCCGCTTGTGTTGTGCTTGGTTATCATTTGGGCCTATGGGTTCCAAAAGCCAATGGCGATGTATGCCGGCAGTGATGGTAGCACCGCCACAGACGTGACTGCCATTTTCTATATGATCACTCACTTGCTACCTGACCTTCAACAGGAGAGGGCCTACACTGCATGTGCTGTTGTGACCTGTGTCTGGAAGCAAAAAAGGCTTGAGTGTCTGGGGAAAGGGCCCCTGTCTTTACTTTGGAGGAGTTGGAGAGACTGGTGGATAGGGTCCTACCCTAGTACCCTTTACTTTATGGTCCTCCAGATAGGTGAGTACACAGTGAGCATGATGCGTGGGACATGAATGTATGTGCTTTGCAGTCAGTTGTGGTCTTTGCAGAATCTCCTATCACAACTTTAGTGTGTTTCTGGGGAAGTACGGTCACTTTACTACTACTTTTCAGGGTCTTGGGATGGGGTATCTTGGACACCCTTAATGTTTCTTACACTCCCAGTGACCCTCTCCACACTACACTAGGCCAGGTGTCCCTAAGTGGTTCGCATTCCACTTTCTTAGTATATGGTTTGTGTTGCCCCTAGGCCTATTGCATCCTATTGTATTCTACAGTGTTTGCATTACTTTTCTAACTGTTTACTTACCTGATTTTGTGTGTATATTTTGTGTATTTTACTTACCTCCTAAGGGAGTATATCCTCTGAGATACTTTTGGCATATTGTCACTAAAATAAAGTACCTTTATTTTTAGTAACTCTGAGTATTGTGTTTCTTATGATATAGTGCTATATGATGTAAGTGGTGTAGTAGGAGCTTTTCATGTCTCCTAGTTCAGCCTAATCTGCTCTGCTATAGCTACCTCTATCAGCCTAAGTTGCTAGAACACTACTAATCTACTAATAAGGGATAACTGGACCTGGCACAAGGTGTAAGTACCATCAGGTACCCACTATAAGCCAGACCAGCCTCCAACAAGGACATACTGATCCTGCGCTGGAACAGCAACTCTGGCAAAATAAGTCAGACGTGGAACCTTCTGATTTGGGCATATGGCTGCCACAAACTCTAAAATTTCCACTCCTTCCACAAAAGAAAAAGGGAGGAGGTCCAGGGCTAACGTTTTGCCAGATTCCCATTGCACAAATGTGTTATTGGGTGGTTGTGGTCGCAGGTCCCCTCCTGCTTAACATGTCCAAAATAGTAGCCAGGATTTCCCTTTCTTCTGGGGCTACTGACGCAGCTGACTTTTGAGATGAAGGTGGTGTTAAACTGAAATATGCATTGAGGTGCAGTCACCGTATGCCATGGTGTCTCCACCTGATTATTAGAGACATATTTACGAGCCCCTAGCACCTCCTTGGGCCACATTAGCATCATTCTTTTTACGCTAATGTGGAACAATAATGCCAAAATCACTATGTCAAGTTTACAAAGTGGCGCAATGCATGCATTGCACCACTTTGTAACCCATTGTGTTACATTATGTCTGCGCCAGACATAGGCCCTCATTACAACCCTGGCGGACGGCAGTATTTTGGAGAAAAGTACTGCCAACAGGCTGGCTTTACTCGTCCCCAAAATATGACATTTGCGGTTTGGCTCAAGTCAAACCGCCACTGTACCACTCCCCCCACACTTCTCCGCCTCCCCAGAGTCCTCCCCCTTCCATTCCACACACCCCCACAACAGACACACACATTCACATACCATCATACACACGCATACAAACACTCATACCCACATTCACCCACGCATGCATACATCGATTCACACCCACATCCACACACACCTACATACATACAAGCACCCACGCATTCACACAACACAACATGCATGCACACTCACAGCCATGCATGCACACACCTATTCCACACCCCACACACAGCCATGCACGCACACACAAACATACACCCACACCCCCCACACACAAACACCACCCACCTCCCTCTCCTGTCGGAGCACCCAACTTACCTGATTGCAGGGGGTCTTCTGGCAGGAGACAGAATGTGGCGCTGCTGCCAGCAGCAACGTCTGCCAGCAGAACACTGCCAGGCCGCATCATGTGTCATGATACTGTAAATGTAAATGTAAATGTAAATTAGCACTTGTATAGCGCACTACTCACCCGTTAGGGTCTCAAGGCGCTGTACTCATACCGCTATGGAACCCCTCCTGGCTTTTCCCTGTGAGGGGCCCACTCCTGAGCACCCCCAGGGTGAAGCCAGGCATCCAAGCACTGTTGGGGCCGTTGTGGAGATTAAGCAAGCTATTGCCCAGAGTTGCAGAGTGGGACCCATGAATTAGATTAGGCACCGAGGTGAGAATTATCTGGTCAAGGGGAATTGAGCCCAAGACCTGCCGAAGCGGGACTTGAACCCTGGTCTTGAGCCAGATCTCTGCTTCAGGGTCTGCCGCTCTAACCATTGAGCCACACTTCTCCACTTCTCTACTGTCTGTGGCAGTCTACCGGCGTGGCACTGCTGCTGGCAGCAGCGCCCCATCCCATCTCCTGCCAGAAGACCACCTGCAATCAGGTAAGTTGGGTGCTAAGTTGGGTGCTCCAACAGGAGAGGGGGGTGTCAGTGACACCTTACCGCCATCCACCGCCATGGCCACAGCTGGAATTCAGCCATCCTTCTGGTGGAATTCCCGCTACAGTCAGAATATGGCTGTCGGCAGGTAGCCGCGGCAACGGTCTTTTTGGCGGCCATCGCCACAGCAGTAGGCGGTCAATACCACCGTTGTCAGAATGAGGGCCATAACGTATGCAAAGGGGGCGTCCATCCGTTAGATTTCTTTGCGGCAATTTTTTCTGGACTTTTAATGGCTACTCAGCGCACACGTTAGTGTTGACACACTTCTGGGGGAAAGGGAAGATCCTCCTAGACCTGGAGCACCGTGCCTACAATGGGTCAATTTTACTACTAAGTAGGGAGACTTCGTGAGCGCTCTTTTTCCCTTTAGATTTCTTCCCCATGTTCATTTCACACGTTAAAAGGAGGCACACCATTATTTACAATGGGCCTCAAAGGGCTTGGCAGGATTAGCTTCAACATTTTTTATGCTAATCCTGCAAAGCTCTGAACTAGCCTAAAAAATTCTGATGTTAGTTCCCTAACTACTGCCATGGTGCACAGTATCTTAGATATGGCGCACACGTGGTGGCGTTAGGGAGGTACTAAGAGGCGCAAGAAAAGTGGTGCTGCACCCAGCACTTGAATCTGGCCCTCAGTCTTCCAGTGCCATTGTTAGGTCACTGAGGCAGATGATTCTGGTGCACTGTTGGGAACATGGCTGCTTTGTGAGAGGATGTTACCCTCTTCTTCCTCACCTTCAACCATGATTTGACCATTTGTAGGTGATGTTTCGCAGCTCTCTTCACCTTCACCACCGCAACCACCAATTTATTTAAGGTGATTCTCCTACCGGAGTGCATGATGTTTTATTTATATGGGTCATCTGGCCTCCATTACCATTTTGTGAGCCAGGCTTACTTCGATGAACACTTGCGTGGGAAATTGAGCATATCACAATTTTGTCCTCCTGTAGGAGGCTGGTCCTCTATGTAGTGTACAAAACTAGGCAGACTATGTAGGGGGTCCAGGCAACCACATGTTGGTTTCCAGAGGCAAAAACTAGATCACCTAATGCTCTAATGTTTGAGTGTGATTGGTTGAGCAGTTAAGCTAATCTTGGAGAGGTGCAAAGCATTTGTTGTACTACCAGAATCGATCATGCATCTCACACATTAAGAAAAATAACTCCAGACCAATATATAAACGTACTTTAGATCTTTATATACATTTTAATACCAAAATTGTCAAAATTGGTTAAGTACTTTTTGAGTGATGATTTTTTGAAGTTTTATTAAATGCAGTCTTTCTGTGCGTCATTACGCACCTTAGGAATCAATAGACAGTCACTTTAAAAATGAATACAAGTTCGCACACTTATGTTACCAGGTTCCGCTTTTACAGGTTGGTTGAGGTCATCGGTGAGCACACTGTGCAAGCTTGAGAGGCTCGGGTGGCTCCTGGTTGCGGTGGGAACAGCATTGGAAAGTCTATTGGAGCAGGTACAGGGCCACTCAGGGGGACCACTAAGAAAAGGGTGGTTCTTGGAGATTTAAAGGTGGTGCCTTGGGGTCCCCTTGTGGTGTCAAGGTTGAAAGGGGTGTGGCACCCTGGGGGCACAGCTGGTTCCTCATTGTAGGGCACTGGGAGGCCGGGTGCAGAACGAATGGTGATCCTAGAGCTGTGTGCAATGGAGTCCTTTGGAGCTGGAAGTAAGTCTCTTTGAGGGCTGCTCACAGGACAACGGGGGCACTCTGGTGAAAGGTCTTGAGTGTTCCTGAAGTCCTTCAACTGGGGCTTCCTCCTGATCCTTTTTAAGCTCTGGGGGAGCTGGTTTTCAGGATGTCTGATGTCCAATGACCTCTAACTAGGTTATTGGTACGGTACGGCCACCAGGGAGCCCAGTACCACTAAACTTGTTACACTTGCAGGGTTTTTTCCCGGTGGTTGTCTATGTGTCATCATGTCTGACTGCAACTTCCATTTCGGAAGATATCGGCTGGTCCGTGAAGTGACCCTCACTGGGTTGCTGGTGCTTTGCTGGTTACAGAGTGGTACCTGCACCCAGAATGGGGATCTTGTTCGATGAGTGAGGCCTGGAGGTCCTCTGGGTTTCTTGAGGTCAGTTCAGTGTCCAGCTCCTCCTCTGCAGCAATTGTCGGGTCCTGGGTGCAGCAGGCAGGGTTTGGCACCCTTTTCTTGTGCAACAGGTCCACAGTTCTCGTGCCTTGGTTCTTCTTTGGACTGGTCTTCTTTGCTCTTTTGAATCTGATTATCAGGTCTAGGGATGCCCACTAAATACTGAATTAAGTGGGCGTCTTCAAGGGGAAACCTGGTAGTGTCTAATGGGACACTTGCCTTTGGGTGGCTACACCTACTTTAGTGACCACTTCCTGGGGGAAGAGTCACTGCCCTAAACCTAATTGGCTACTTTCTCTCCATTCAAGATGGAGGAAAATGTAAAAGAGGGTCCACCTCGCAGGCAACACCTTAGGGGTGGTGCATGCCAGGTGAGGCCACTCCTCCTACCCTTTGATAGGTTTCCCACTTTTGCTCCCATCAAAAGTGGAGGTTTGCAAAGGGGGATGCCAGCTGCTGCTAACAGCAGGAGTGGTCGACTTTCAGGGGCCTTTTGAGGCTCACTGCCAGGACAGTGCGCATTCCTGAGGGAAGGGGTGTTAGCTCATCCACCCAGGAAGGGCATCATTGTCTTACAAACCAGAGAGGCAGGGCTCTCCCCCAAGGTCTGTTTATTGGCTGTCTGGAGGTGACAGCTGGATAGGACCAGTCAGCAACCATGCAAGGATAGTTAGCTTTTTGCAGGGGACACCTCTATGGTGGCCCCTGGGTACATTTAAGGATAAATCCTAGAATGGCACTAGTTTGGATTTATCATTCTGAGTTGTTTGATACTGTAGGAGGCTGGCCTGGCTTATAGTGGGTACCTTGTGGTACTTACACCTTGTGCCAGGAAACAGTTATCCCTTATTAGTAGAATAGAGGTGTTTCTAGAAGCTTAGGCTGTTAGAGGTAGCTATGGCAAAGCAGCATAGGCTGAACTAGGAGACATGCAAAGCTCCTACTATACCACTTAAATCATATAGCACAATATCACAAGAAAACACAATACTTTGAGTTACTAAAAATAAAGGTACTTTATTTTAGTGACAATATGCCAAAAGTATTTCAGAGGATACCCTCACTTAGGAGGTAAGTAATATACACAAATTATATGTACACAAACCCAAAACAGGTAAGTAACAGTAAGAAAAGTAGTGCAACCAATGTAGAATCACAATAGAATGCAATAGGTAGACATAGGCCTAGGGGCAACACAAACCATATACTCAAAAAGTGGAATGTGAGTCACGAATGGACCCCAGACCTATGGGAGGTTGTAGAGGGTCGCTGGGACTGTGAGAAAACAGTAAGGGTGTCCAAAATACCCCTCCCCAAGACCCTGAAAAGTAGGAGTAAAGTTACCCCACTACCCCAGAAAGACAGTATAGTCGAGATAGGGGATTCTGCAAGAACCACAACTGCTACCAAAGCACAGAAGATGGATTCCTGGACCTGAGGACCTGTAAAAGAAGGGGACCAAGAGTCACGCTAGTGTCCGGTGGTGCAGGAGCCCACTAAACCCCAGATTAAGGTGCAAAAGGGCTGCCTCTGGGTGGAAGAAGCCAAAGATTCTTCAACAATGGAAGGTGCCAGGAACTTCTCATTTGGATGGAAGATGTCCCACGGCATGCTGGAGGATGCAGGAGTGTTTCCATGCAGAAATACTGCAAACTAGCCTTGCTAGTTGCATGATTTGCAGTTGAGATTTTTGGGTGCTGCTGGGGACCAGGAAGGACCAGGATGTCACCCCTTGGAAGAGGAGACAGAGGGGGTGCTCAGCAACTCAGAGAACCCCCACAGGAGCAGGCAGCACCAGCAGAAGTACCAGGACAGGCACTTAGAAGACCTGAGGACAGTGGTCGACTCAGAGTCTCTTAGGATGGTCCCACGACGTAGGACTCCAACTCAGCGAGTTCGGCAATGCAGGACGTGATGCTGGGGAGCCAGGCTAGGCTGTGCACAAAGGAAGTCCTGGAAAAGTGCACAGAAGCTGGAGCAGCTGCAAAACACGCTGTTCACAGGTTTGCTGTCTGGCGTGGGGAGGCAAGGACTTACCTCCATCAAATTTGGACAGAAGGGCATCTGGACTGTGGGAGACACTTGGACCTAGCTGCTGTGTTCCAGGGACCACACTCGTCAGGATGAGAGGGGACCCAGAGGACCGGTGATGTAGAAGTTTGGTGCCTGCATTGGCAGGGGGAAGATTCTGTTGACCCACGGGAGATTTCTTCTTGGCTTACAGTGCTAGGTGAAGGCAGACATCCATCAGAGCATGCACCACCAGGAAACAGTCGAGAAAGCCAGCAGGATGAGGCGCTACAATGTTGCTGGTAGTCGTCTTGCTACTTTGTTCCAGTTTTGCAGGCGTCCTGGAGCAGTCAGCGGTCGATCCTTGGCAGAAGTCAAAGAGGGAAGTGCAGAGGAATTCTGGTGAGCTCTTGCATTCATTATCTGAGGAATAGTCCAGTGGCGAGACCCTAAATAGCCCAAAAAGGAGGTTTGGCTACTGAGAAAGGAGGTTTGGCTACTAAGAGAGGTAAGCTCCTATCCTGAGGGGTCTCTGGCGTCACCTGCTGCCACTGGCCACTCAGAGCTGTCCATTGTGCCCCAACACCTCTGCATCCAAGATGGCAGAGGTCTGGGACACACTAGAGGAGCTCTGGGCACCTTCTCTGGGAGGTGCTGGTCAGGGGAGTGGTCACTCCCCTTTCCTTTGTCCAGTTTTGCACCAGAGCAGGGCCGGGGGATCCCTGAACCGGTGTAGAATGGCTTATGCAGAGATGGGCACCATCTGTGCCCATCAAAGCATTTCCTCAGGCTGGGGAAGGCTACTCCTCCCCAGTCCTTATCACCTATTTCCAAAGGGAGAGGGTGTAACACCCTCTCTCAGAGGAAATCCTTTGTTCTGCCTTCCTGGGACCAGGCTGCCCAGGCCCCATGGGGGCAGAAACCTGTCTGAGGGGTTGGCAGCAGCAGCAGCTGCAGTGGAGACCCCAGAAAGGCAGTTTGGCAGTACCCGGGTTGTGTGCTAGAGACCCGGGGATGCATGGAATTGTCACCCCAATACCAGAATGGTATTGGGGTGACAATTCCATGATCCTAGACATGTTACATGGCCATGTTCGGAGTTACCATAGTGACGCTACATATAGGTATTGACCTATATGTAGTGCACGCATGTAATGGTGTCCCCGCACTCACAAAGTCCGGGGAATTTGCCCTGAACAATGTGGGGGCACCTTGGCTAGTGCCAGGGTGCCCACACACTAAGTAACTTGGCACGCAACCTTCACCAAGTGAGAGTTAGACATATAGGTGACTGATAAGTTACTTAAGTGCAGTGAAAATGGCTTTGAAATAACGTGGACGTTATTTCACTCAGGCTGCAGTGGCAGTCCTGTGTAAGAATTGTCTGAGCTCCCTATGGGTGGCAAAAGAAATGCTGCAGCCCATAGGGATCTCTTGGAACCCCAATGCCCTGGGTACCTAGGTACCATATACAAGGGAATTATAAGGGTGTTCCGGTGTGCCAATGAGAATTGGTAAAATTTGTCACTAGCCTGCAGTGACAATTTTAAAGCAGAGATTGAGCATAAACACTGAGGTTCTGGTTAGCAGAGCCTCAGTGATACAATTAGGCACCACACAGGGAACACATACAGGGCATACATTATGAGCACTGGGGTCCTACCTGGCAGGATCCCAGTGACACATAGGCAAAAACAAACATACATACATACATACAGTGAAAATGGGGGTAACATGCCAGGCAAGATGGTACTTTTACCCAGATACCAAACATCCCAGGGTTCAGAGTGAGAGCTGGGAAACTCGTAGTGACCAGTGTCCATCATATGTATTAAAATGTCTGATCTGTTCACTCACTATGTCCCCGGTTTGGCAAGGACACAATGGTCATATTGCTCATGCAGTTATGCCCTCAAATATAATATGGAGAGCCCTGCCTTATGGCTGTAGGGCCTGCCAGAGAGGAGTCTTACCCATGGTAAATACAGTGTATGGTGGACAGGCACACAAGCAGTGTGCCATGTCGAATTTGTGTTTTAGGTTTGCACCAGAACACTCAGCCTGCAATGGGAGTGCTGGGTGCATCTGGAAGGAGGGCAGTAAGTAGTAGGTGAGCACAGCAAGAAAGCAATTCTTTCAGAGCAGCACTCTAGCAGCACAGTAGTCCTTCTTCCTGGCAGAGAATCAACAGGCCCAGAAGTGTACTGAGTTGGTAGGGTCAAAATTCCAGTTTTTATACCCAGTGGTGCCTTTGAAGTTGGGTTGACTTTAAAGACCCTGCTGCAAGGATCAAGTGCATTGCATCACTGACAGCATGGGGCATCACCTCCATTTCTGATGCATTTCCGACTGCGTGGAGTGGAGCTGACACATCGCCTTCATCCGAGGGATCGATGACAATGCATTGCCTCCCCTGTGCCTCAAATCTCCCTCAATGTTGACGCAAACAAGATACTTTGCAGTGAGCAAAGTCTGGTCCCTGTATCCAACCCATGCTCCATCATGGTCAGCCTGAACTTTCAGATTTGAGCCAGTACAGCGCGAACAGATAGTGCCACCTGGCACTTTATGCTTTTAAGGAATGCATTACATTTTATTTGTGAAAAATTCTACTTTTTGTCATTTTGGTCTTGTTTTATTAAACTAAGCTCTATTTTTTAATGAGGTTTGTACCTTTTTTTGTGTTTTTTTTACAATTTTACTTTTTGAAATGTTGCACAGATACTGTACACATTGGCCCTCATTTCGACCTCGGCAGCCTTTTTTAATGACCGCCGAGGTACCACCGTGCTGAAGACCGCCAATGTAGGTGGTTTTTCCATGCAGCGTATTATGACTGCTGGCAGCCCTGCATCCTTTTTCAGACGGAGAGCCGCCAGCAGCCATACTGGCGGTCGGTGGAGAAGTGGAGGCTGCTCCACCTCCACTGCTCTGTCATCAGAACACCGCCCACCGCATCACGTCCCATGATTCGGCGTGGCAGTGCTCTGGTGCCGGAGCAGCCCCCATGGATCCCTTCCCCTCCCGGAGGATCAACGGATGAGGTAAGTTGATCGTCCATTAGGGGAGGGGGGCGGGGGGTTATGTGTTGTGTGCATGCATGGGAGTGTGCGTGTGAGTATGTAGAGGAGGTGTGTCAGTTCGTGTATGCATCCGGGGGTGTATGATGTGTATGGGAAATGTGTGTGGGTTGGTCTGTGTGCATGTTGGTATGTGTGAGGGTATGTGTTGTTGTAGTGTATGTGCGCGTGTAGGGGTGTGTGTATGTGCATGTTGGGGGTGGGGGTGGTGAGGGGGTTCCTGCCACATTTGGGGGGTGGCAAGAGGATGGGGGTGTGGGGGGAGGACTCGGGGTGGGAGAGGGGGTGGGGGAGACCCCTATCAGTGCCAGGGAAGGAATTCCATGGCACTGATAGTGCCTACCGCCATGGATTTTGTGGCGGTTCCAAACCACCCGAAATCCATGGCATTCTGCAGGGTCCTGATACCGCTCGCGGTCTGCTGACGGCCGCCGGGCTGGAGACTGAAGTCTCCAACCCAGCGGTCGTCACCTCCCTGGTGGTCGGAGTGAAGAAGTGGCGGATGACCATGACAGTAACCGCCATGGTCATAATTCCATTTTTTTTTCCATCGGCCTGTTGGTGGTTTTAACGCCACTTCTCCCCAGTCCACCAGGGTCGTAATGAGGGCCATTGTCTCTTACATTAAGCCTCACTGATCTGTGCCAAACTTCCAGCGGGTGAGCCCAGGTTAATTTATGGTATGTTTGTGACTTACCCTGACTAGGATTATGGTTCCTGCTTGGACAAGGGGCATAACTCTGCCAACCAGAAACCCAATTTCTAATATTGGTGATCAGCATTGAAGACAGGACTTGTGTTTCTGGATTGTCACACAGGGATTTGGTGTAATATGCCACATCTAAAACCAATTTGAATCAACTCTCTTTGACATTTTTTGATTTTTCCAAATGTATCCTCTCTCAGACTGCCTGCTGGATCTGTGATTTCACCTGCAAGGATGGAATCTGAGCTGTTCATCCTGGAGATCCACAAAGTGGCCTAGCTTAAATAGTTTTGTCAGAAGAAGAAGAAGGGGGTGCCTGCCAAGAGAAGCATCAAGAAGGCAGAGCTCCAAAAGGCTTTTAGGGAATGAGCAGAGGTCCATCTGGCCTCCACTAACAATGAGGGGAGGAAGAGCTGGATTCCATTTCTCCTCACTTCTGGAGTTACACATCTGTGTACCCAAGATATTGATATAGGAGACAGCCCTCCCATCAAAACAAAAGGCACAGGCTGTTAGACAAAGTGTGGGCTAGCACAAAGGAAGAAATCTCGAAGATGTTGAAGTTAAGGTTCACTGAGACTTTCAGTAGCCCCTGGCCCAGTTCTGTGGTGCTAGCACCAAAAGCTGATCTACTGGGTGTCTCATTAGAATGTATGTTCTGTGAGGATTAAAGAGGGCTCAACTCAGTCACCATGACTGATGCTCATCCCATTCCCAGGGCTGATGAGCTGTATGACAAGTTAGGGGCTGCCCAGTTCCTGTGTACTTTTAATCTTATTTAAGGATACTGGCAGATTGCCTTAACTGAAGGAGCCAAGGAGAGGTCATCCTTCCCAACTCCAGAGTGCCACTACCAATTTAAAATGATGCCCTTTGGACTCAAGAGTGCCCCTGCCACCTTTCAGAAGTTGGTAAACAAGTCTTGGCTGTTATGGAGGCCTTCAGTGCTGCTTACTTGGATGACATAGAAGTCTTTAGTAGCAGATGGAAGGATCACCAGTTTCACCTGCAGGAAGTGCGTCAGGCTCTGCATAAGGCAGGCCCGACTATCAAGGCCACTGAGTACAAGATAGTGCAGGGGTCTGTGGTGTACTTGGGATGACTGGTGGGTGGGGGTAAGGTGCTGCCCCTCTAAACCAAGACAGAGGCTTTCATGGCCTGGGAGCCACCTAGAACTCAAACTGTGGTGAGAACCTCCCTGGGCTGCATCGGATATTACAAAAGGTTTGTCAAGGGATACGGCACCATTGTCACTTCCTTAACTGAGATGACTTCTCAGCAACAGCCCAGAAATGTGATTTCATTTGAGGCATGCCAGAAAGCATCTAACTGCCTAATATAGACCATGTGCATAGCCCCTGTCCTCTATGCCCCTGACATTTCCAGGGAATTCATTGTTCAATTTTATGCCTCAGAGTATGGCAGAGGGGTTGTCACATTTAGTATGTATGGAATTATATGCCTTCTTTAATATTAAAATCTGATTTTTAGTTGCAATTTTGAAAATGCCATCAACATTCTGGTGAGCCATCCTGGACAGGATGGGAGGGAGAAGCTGGGCATAGCCTCACATTTACACCTGAATAGGCAGTGCCCTATCCCCACACAACGAACTGCTTAATCCCCTGTATTGAATCTGGATCCAGGGCAGGAAGGTACGATTTCTGTGCACTTCAAAGCCCTTCTTTGCAGTATTCTCGACTTCAAAGGTGGCCAGTGCCAGCAGGTGACGTAAGAGACTGCTCCTGATAGGTGCATACCTGGGTGGGTAGCCAATCCCCCTTTCAGGGATATTTAGGGTCTCTCCTATGGGTATTTCCTCAGATTCAGTTTTCAAGATTCCTCCAGGAATCCTCTGCATCCTCTGCTTCAGCTTCTGACCGTTGGATCAACTGCACACTGCTCCAGGAACAGCTGTAACTGCAACAAAGTATCCACGATGACTCCTGTGACCTGCAACTTCAGCTCCAGCCAGCATTTGCAACAGTTTCCAAGGTGTGCACGCTCTGAGGACTGCCTGTCTTCATCCTGCACCAGAAGAACCGAAGGAATCTCCTGTGGAGTGCCGGAGTCACTTCCCTGCTTCAGAAGACACCCCTTGCACTGTGTCTTCGGCAGCTCCTTGGGCTTCTGCGCACTTCTTCCAAAAGTTCTTTATGCACAGTGTAGCCCAGGTCCCGAGCACTCTGTCCTGTGACGCACAGCTCCCTGAGTTGTACTCCGGTGGCATGGGACCCTCCAGTGTAGTGCTGCAATGACCGCACTTTGCATCTTCTTTGTTCGTGTGTTCTGGGACTCTCATGGGTGCTGCCTGGTCTACTGAGGGCTCTCTGAAGTGCTGAGAACCCTCTCTGTCTCCTCAGTCCAAGTTGAGACCCCCAGGTCCATCCTGGGTCCATGCAGCTCCTCTTTGATGCAAAACCAAAAACGTCCTTGAACCAAAGCTTGGTGGAATCCAGGGACGCAAACAGCCTGCATCCAACAACTCGACGTGAGACATCTCTTGCACCAAGCAGGAACCCACAGCTATCTTCTTTGGTGCATTTCTGTACTTTTCTTCTAACTGGAGAATCCACTTTTGCACCTCCTTCCAGTTTGGCAGGGGCTCCTGTTCTTCCTGGACTCTTCTTCGACTTCTGGACTTGGTCTCCTCTCTCCACAGGGCTACCGGTCCAGGAATCCATTGTTTGATGCTTGCAATCTTGCTTGGTTCTTGCATAATTTTTCATCACGACTTGTAGTGTGTGTTCTGAGAAAACTTTCTGTACTTTACTCCTGCTTTCGTGGGCTCTAGGGTGGAGTACTTTATTTACCTTTGGTGTTTCCTTACACTTCCTGCACCCCACTACACCCTACACTTGCGTAGGGGAGAATTCGACATTTGGATTCCACTATAGTAGTATACAGTTTGTGTTGCCCCTAAGCCCATTGCAATCTATTGTATTTTCTACTGTTTGCACTATTCTGTGACTGTTTACTTACCTAATTCTGGTTACAAGTGTATATGTTGTGTATAAAACTTACCTCCAGAAGGAGTATTGCCTCTAAGATATTTTTGGCCTTGTGTTACTAAAATAAAGTACCTATATTTTTGGTAACACTGAGGCCTTCTTTACCACCCTGGCGGTCGGTGATAAAGTGGCGGTAATACCGCCAACAGGGTGGCAGTAACTACCACCAAATTATGACCATGGCGGAAAGATCTCCAAAAGACAGCCAATGACCCACACTGACTGCTAGGGCGGAAACAACAGCCACCACAGCGGTAGCAGTCTACAGCCAGGCGGAAGTCAATGTTCCGCCCACCATATTAAGACCCTGCAATCACACAACTTTTCAGGGGCGGTATCAACGACATCAAAAGCCTGGTGGAAACTGAGCTCAGAAGTGAAAGGACTCACCATTGGAGATACATGGAACAACCACGCCACATTGGAACACGAACTTCATTTTTTTCATATGATATTCTATGTTCTACTCCACCACGAACACCAACGCCGGCGAAGACGACAACGGTGAGTACAGCCACCTAGCTCACAAGGGGGGGTAAGAGAGTGACACACACACCACACACACACTTGACATACAAACAACCAGATGCATTAAAAAAAAACAATTTGACCCCGTAACTCAGCTGAATAATGCAAGGACAAAATGATTTCACCAAAATGTTTGTAATAAGATCAACACAGTAGAAATAAGACGTTAGGCAAGAAAAGAGATAAATACATATTTACAGAAAAAGGGATGCAGCCGAGTCCTCAATTTTCGTGGGCCACATGGCGACGGGCCACAGTCCAAGGCCGCACATGTCACCTGCTTCAACATGGAGAGAACACTGCAGGGGCATCAGTTGGTAAATAGGCAGACACGTCAAGGGGACGAGGGGGCACCTCAGCCAGGAGATGTAACAACGTGCCCTGTGCTTGATCCTGGGGAGTGATGGGCCATAGTCTCACAGGTGGGTGTCATACCCATTGATTCTGGAGGGGCAAACGTGCCCTGTGCTTGATCCCAGGGAGTGATGGTCCACAGTCTCACAGGTGGGTGTCAAACCCACTGGTTCTGGAGGGGGCAAAGTGCCCTGTGCTTGATCCTGGGAAGTGATGAGCCACAGTCTCACAAGGGGTGTCATACCCACTGGTTCTGGAGGGGGCAATGTGCCCTGTGATTGATCCTGGGGAGTGATGGGCTGAAGTCTCATAGCTGGGTGGCATACCCACTGGTCCTGGAGGGGGCAATGTGCCTGTGCTGGACCCTGGGGAGTGCAAGGTCAAAGTCTCACAGGTGG
This sequence comes from Pleurodeles waltl, assembly GCF_031143425.1. Classification (NCBI taxonomy): domain Eukaryota; kingdom Metazoa; phylum Chordata; class Amphibia; order Caudata; family Salamandridae; genus Pleurodeles; species Pleurodeles waltl. Next base: position 757,109,788 of record NC_090436.1, read on the forward strand.
GTGTCATACCTGGAGGAGGCAACGTTCCCTGTGCTTGATCCAAGGGAGCGCAAGGTCACATTCTCTTGAGTGGGTGTCATACCCACTGGTTCAGAAGCGGACAGGCCGCACAGCAGCCCATGGAGGCAAGACTAAAAACCGTCTGCCGGCGGTGACAGTTTCACAGTGGTGGTGCCGCTGGTGGGGGGAGGCTCCTGCCCATCTTTTGCAACCTAAGACGGCTGCACTATTTGGTTTGTGTTGCCCCTAAGCCCATTTCAATTCTATGACTGTTTACTTACTTTATTCTGGTTACTGGTATAATACTTACCTCCAGGAGGAGTATTGCCTCTAACATAATTTTGGCCATGTGTCACTAAATAAAGTACCTATATTTTTGGTAAAACTGAGGCCTTTATTACAACCCTGGCGGTCAGTGATAAAGTGGCGGTAATACCGCCTACAGGGTGGCGGTAACTACTGCCAAATTATGACCATGGCGGAAAGATATCCAAAAGACAGCCAATACACCACACCGACCGCCAGAGTGGAAACAACAGCCACCACGGCGGTAGTAGCCTACAGCCAGGCGGAAGTCAATGCTATGCCCACCATGTTAAGACCCTGCAATCTGTCACCTTTTCCGGGGCGATACCAATGACATCAAAAGCCTGGTGGAAACTGAGCTCAGAAGTGAAAGGACTCACCATTGGAGACACAGGGAGCAACCACGCTGCCATGGAACCCGAACTTCATGTTTTTCCTGTGATAGTCTATGTTCTGCTCCACCACAAACACCAACGCCGGCAAAGACGACGATGGTGAGTACAGCCACCTAGCACAACAGGGAAGAGGGGGGAGGAAAAAGAGAGTAACACACATCCCACACACATGCGCCATACACACAACCAGATGCATTAAAAATACAATTTGACCCTGTAACTTGGCTGAATAATGCAAGGACAAAATGATTTCGCCAAGATGTTTGTAATAAGATCAACACAGTAGAAATAAGAAGTTAGGCAAGATAATAGATATATACATATTTACAGAAGAAGGGACACAGCCAAGTCCTCAATTTTCATGGGCAACGTGGCCACAGGCCAAAGTCCAAGGCCACACATGTCACCTGCTTCAACACGGAGAGAACACTGCAGGGGTATCAGTTGGTAAATAGGCAGACACCTCAGGGGGACGGAGGAACAGGGGGCACCTCAGCCGGGAGATGTAACAAGACCACTAGTTCAGGAGTGGGCAACTTGCCCGTGCTTGATCCTTGGGAGTGATTGGCCACAGTCTCACAGGTGGTTGTGATACCCACTAGTTCTAGAGGGGGCAACGTGCCCTGAGCTTGATCCTGGGAAGTGATGGGCCATAGTCTCACAGGTGGGTGTCATACCCACTGGTTCTGGAGGGGGCAATGTGCCCTGTGATTGATCCTGGGGAGTGATGGGCTGAAGTCTCATAGCTGGGTGGCATACCCACTGGTCCTGGAGGGGGCAATGTGCCTGTGCTGGACCCTGGGGAGTGCAAGGTCAAAGTCTCACAGGTGGGTGTCATACCTGGAGGAGGCAACGTTCCCTGTGCTTGATCCAAGGGAGCGCAAGGTCACATTCTCTTGAGTGGGTGTCATACCCACTGGTTCAGAAGCGGACAGGCCGCACAGCAGCCCATGGAGGCAAGACTAAAAACCGTCTGCCGGCGGTGACAGTTTCACAGTGGTGGTGCCGCTGGTGGGGGGAGGCTCCTGCCCATCTTTTGCAACCTAAGACGGCTGCACTATTTGGTTTGTGTTGCCCCTAAGCCCATTTCAATTCTATGACTGTTTACTTACTTTATTCTGGTTACTGGTATAATACTTACCTCCAGGAGGAGTATTGCCTCTAACATAATTTTGGCCATGTGTCACTAAATAAAGTACCTATATTTTTGGTAAAACTGAGGCCTTTATTACAACCCTGGCGGTCAGTGATAAAGTGGCGGTAATACCGCCTACAGGGTGGCGGTAACTACTGCCAAATTATGACCATGGCGGAAAGATATCCAAAAGACAGCCAATACACCACACCGACCGCCAGAGTGGAAACAACAGCCACCACGGCGGTAGTAGCCTACAGCCAGGCGGAAGTCAATGCTATGCCCACCATGTTAAGACCCTGCAATATGTCACCTTTTCCGGGGCGATACCAATGACATCAAAAGCCTGGTGGAAACTGAGCTCAGAAGTGAAAGGACTCACCATTGGAGACACAGGGAGCAACCACGCTGCCATGGAACCCGAACTTCATGTTTTTCCTGTGATAGTCTATGTTCTGCTCCACCACAAACACCAACGCCGGCAAGACGACGATGGTGAGTACAGCCACCTAGCACAACAGGGAAGAGGGGGGAGGAAAAAGAGAGTAACACACATCCCACACACATGCGCCATACACACAACCAGATGCATTAAAAATACAATTTGACCCCGTAACTTGGCTGAATAATGCAAGGACAAAATGATTTTGCCAAGATGTTTGTAATAAGATCAACACAGTAGAAATAAGAAGTTAGGCAAGATAATAGATATATACATATTTACAGAAGAAGGGACACAGCCAAGTCCTCAATTTTCATGGGCAACGTGGCCACAGGCCAAAGTCCAAGGCCACACATGTCACCTGCTTCAACACGGAGAGAACACTGCAGGGGTATCAGTTGGTAAATAGGCAGACACCTCAGGGGGACGGAGGAACAGGGGGCACCTCAGCCGGGAGATGTAACAAGACCACTAGTTCAGGAGTGGACAACTTGCCCGTGCTTGATCCTTGGGAGTGATTGGCCACAGTCTCACAGGTGGTTGTGATACCCACTAGTTCTAGAGGGGGCAACGTGCCCTGAGCTTGATCCTGGGAAGTGATGGGCCATAGTCTCACAGGTGGGTGTCATACCCACTGGTTCTGGAGGGGTCAATGTGCCCTGTGCTTGATCCTGGGGAGTGATGGGCTGAAGTCTCACAGCTGGGTGGCATACCCACTGGTCCTGGAGGGGGCAATGTGCCCTGTGCTTGATCCTGGGGAGTGCAAGGTCACAGTCTCACAGGTGGGTGTCATACCTGGAGGGGGCAACGTGCCCTGTGCTTGATCCTGGGGAGTGCAAGGTCACATTCTCTTGAGTGTGTGTCATACCCACTGGTTCGGAAGTGGGCAGGCCGCACAGCAGCCCATGAAGGCAGGATTACATACCGTCTGCCAGCAGTGACGGCTGCTCAGTGATGGTGCTGCCGCTGGTGGGAGGAGGCTCCTGCCCACCCCCTGCAACCTCAGATGGCTCCCGCTGGAGGTGGTGGTGCTGCTCAGGGGGGAGGCTCCTGCCCTTGGACAGCTGCCCACTGGAGGTGGTGGTGCTGCTGTGGGGGGGCTCAAGCCCATCCCCTGCAACCTCGGACGGCTCCCCACTGGGAGCCTGGATCGATCTCTGTTGGGCTGCCAATCCAGTGTGAATGCCCTCCAGGAATGCATCAGATTGTTGCATTTGGGCTGCCAGCCCCTGGATGGCATTCACAATGGTTGACTGCCCTACAGAGATGGATCTCAGAAGGTCAATAGCCTCCTCACTTAGGGCAGCAGGGCTAACTGGGGCAGGGCCTGAGGTGCTTGGGGTGAAGGAGATGACCATCCTCCTGGGTGAAGGGGCACTGGCAATCCGAAGAGGGGCTGTTGGGAGGGCAGTGCTGGTACGGGGGTGGTGGCTGTACCTGTAGCTGGGGTGGTCACAGAAGTGTCCGCCACTACCAGGGAGCTTCCATCGGAAGAGGTATCTGTGTCAGAACTGTACCCTCCAGTCTCTCCCGTGGTGCTCCCCTCACCCTCCGTCCCACTGGTGCCCTCACTGTCGGTGGACTATGCCTCCTTGGTCCTGTGGGAGGCAGCTCCCTCCGTTGCCAGTGCCTCTGCTCCTCTGCCAGATAATGCTAATGCTCATAAGGACAGGATGACAAAACAAGAAAGGGGGGGAAGAGACAAAGGATACACTAGGTCAATGGCTGCACCAACTCCACCGTTGGCGTATGCAGCACACTCACACACATGGAATAGGCCTACGCAATATGCATTGCACTACCAGAAAAATAGTTAGCCACCAAGGCATGAGGAGGGGCACACACCGCTAAATGCAGCACAGATGGTACCCATGCACCCTTGACCAGTAGTGGATGGATGCCTACGAGCTAGGTAGCAAAATCTTCCCTTCTGTACCCTAGCCACCAGGGACCCTATGCTGCAATATCAGGCCTGGCCTAGGGGCACCTACTGACACATCCCCCACCCGGACACCACCCTACCATGCATAAGTTTAAATGATGGGCACTGTACTCACCCCCTTGTGGCTGCTGTGATGCCCTCAAGTGCCCATCCAGCTCTGGATAGGCCACTTCCAGTATGCAGGCCATCAGAGGGGTCAGGGTTGGATAGGTACCCCTTCCTCGTTAGGAGTCCATCCCCAGCTGGGCTTCAGCCGTCTTCTATGCCCAGTGTCTCAGGTCCTCCCACCGTTTGCGACAGTGGGTGCTCCGCCTCCCTTAGACGCCCAGGGTCCGCACCTCCTTGGCGATGGCACACCATATACCATTCTTTTTATGGGTGCTGACCTGCAGAACCAATACACACAGGAAAATAGAATCAGACAAACAGTCCTGCCTGTTACACATGTGGGCCACCATACCCCTTCACATCACCAATTACACACACATTGACCAGCACACAACATGTATTCCACCAAGAGGACATCCACCGACCCCCTTACACGAGGCCTTCACACACACAACTCCATGCATGCATGCCACATGCATCATGCTCACAGTGTACTCACCTGTTGGTCTGGAGGCCCATACAGCAGTCTGTACTGGGGTAGGACCCCATCCTACAGTCTCTCCAACTCCTCTGAAGTGAAGGCTGGGGCCCTTTCACCTGTCACATGGACCATGATAGGTTCCAGACACAGGTCACAGCAGCACATGTAGTGTAGGTCCTCTCCTATGGAAGGTCAGGTAGCAAGTGAAGAATATGATAGAAAATTGCATAGTAGGGCCCAAAGTAAGCCAATGAGGAGTTTCACGGTGGTTGCCGACTGCCTCCCACAACGGCACGCAACGGCAGCGGAATTACCTCACTTCCACCTGTCCCTCCACACAGGACAGGCAGGTGCCAATTCGGTGGGGGGGCAGGCCCTGGAATAATGCTGTGTCACAGGACATATTAGCACATACTGGACAAATCACAATGACTCATTTCATGTTTACAGGATGCTAAGTTCTGTTCTAGTTCCATTGTTCAGTTTGTGAATGGCACCTCACTCTTGTGTCCCTTAGATTCCTACCGCTGTGGATGACTAGGAGATGGAGACATACTCCCTTGTACAGACCCCTGGTGGACTTACCTACACTGGAGGACAAGCACATTATCCTCACCTACAGACTTGGCAGGGCCACAATCACAAAGCTGTGTGCCCAATTGGAGCCTGACCTGATATCTGCTATCCGTCACCCCACTGGGATACCCCTCTTGTGCAAGTGCTATCAGTACTCCATTTCCTGGCAACTGGTTCTTTCCAAGTGACAGTGGGCTTGGCAGCAGGAATGTCACGGCCAATGTTCTCAATAGTGCTGACAAGAGTATTGTCTGCCCTGATAAAACACATGTGCAGCTACATTGTTTTCCCCCACGTTGAAGATTTGACCACAGTGAAGGCCGAGTTTTATGCAAAGGGACATATCCCCAACATACCTGGGGCAATTGATGGAACACATATTGCATTTGTCCCCCTCGTCAGAATGAGCAGGTGTTCAGGAATCGTAAGAGTTTCAACTCTATGAATGTTCAGATGGTGTGCTTGGCGTATCAGTACATCTCCCACGTCAATGCTAAGTATTCTGGGTCGGTGCATGATGCCTTTATCCTGAGGAATAACAGAATCTCAAATGTGATGTCCTAACTACAGAGGCACAGGGTGTGGCTAAAAGTGTGAGCCCTGGTTCCCACCCAGTACATGTTGGTGTATGGGTATGGTGTTGGCCATATAGGACAGTGGGGGTTATTCTAACTTTGGAGGAGGTGTTAATCCGTCCCAAAAGTGACGGAAAAGTGACGGATTTACCACCAGCCGTATTACGAGTCCATTATATCCTATGGAACTCGTAATACGGCTGGTGGTATATCCGTCACTTTACCGTCACTTTTGGGACGGATTAACACTCCTCCAAAGTTAGAATAACCCCCAGTGTGTGGCTAAATGCTGTCCCTCAATATTTGCAGGTGACTCTGGTTACCCAAACCTATCATGGATGCTGACCCCTGTGAGGAATGCCAGGACAAGGGCAGAAGAACATTATAATGAGCACATGGGCGAATCAGAAGGATAATTGAAAGGACATTTGGCCTCCTAAAGGCCAGGTTCCGGTGCCTCCATCTAACAGGTGGATCCCTGTGCTCCTCACCCAAGAAGGTCTGCCAGAAGGTGGCATGCTGTATGTTGCATAACCTGGTCCTCAGACGCCATGTCCCAATGTCCCATTCCTGCAGGAGGAGGAGGCTGGAGATGCCCATGTGCCAGCAGTAGTCCCTGTGGACAGTGAGGATAAGGAGGCAGAGGATGAGGATGAGGACAACAGAACAAATGTGATCCGTAAAATACTTCCAATGACACACAGGTAGGACAGTGTTACTTCACATTTCAATGATATTTGTTTAAAATTGTGCGGCAATGGCATGCTGATATTTTCAACTTCTAGGCCCACTTACTGTTCCGTCTGGCAATTAATTTTGCAGGTGTGGATGACCTGATATATAGTCTTGGTGTGATGACTACAGTCAGCTACAGGTCATTAATCTAAGCTCTTTTTCTGTAGAGTTGATTTGCAATGTTTGTACCTGTTACAATTAATACATATTTAATATACATGACATATTCCAAAATGTTTTTTTCCAAAGGGTGTTTATTGAAGTGCTAATATATGGAGGGGCAAGTTCAATGGGATGGGGTGATGATGGAGGAAAGTCCAAGGTATTGTTCCAGTCTGTTTGTATCACAGGTACATTGTCCATGGGGACATAGGAAGGGGAACAGTGGCAGTTCAAGGTGGACAGGGTGCCAGAGTGGGACACAAGGGTGACAATCAGGAGAGTCTCATTTCCTGGTGGGGGTCTTGGCAAGTGTCTCTGGCTTCTGGCTGGATCGCAGGGAACTTTTGCGGGCGGTTCACCTTCTGCAGAGGTGCTGGTGGCCTGTGAGTCCTCTGGTGGGGCCTCCTGGCCACTAGCAGCAGCAGAGGTGGAAGGCTGTTCAGATGTCTGGATAGTGGCAGGAGCCTGCTGGTGTGAGACTGCCTCCCTCATAATGTTGTCCATGTCTGCCAGCACCCCTGCAATGGACATAAGGGTGTTGTTAATAGCATGCAAGTCCTCTTTGATCCCCTGATACTGTCCTTCCTGCTGCCACTTGTTCTCCTGCACATTGTCCAGAATCTGGCCCATTGTGTCCTGGGAATATGGGTAGGCTCCCAGGATCAAAGAGAGCCCCTCCTGGAGAGTCGGTTTACTGGGCCTGTCCTCCCCCTGGTGCACAGCAGTCCTCCCAGTTTCCCTCTTGTCCTGTGCCTCTGTCCCCTGAACCGTGTGCCCACTACAACTGATGCCAGGTCCGTGATTGTCTTGGGGGCAAGTCGTGCCCTGGGGTCCCTGTAGAGGTGGACACACTGCTGATTGATGCGTCCTGGGGTCGAGGTATGGGTACGCTGGGTCGGTGCTGTGGTGGTGTTTCCTGATGTGGAGGGTCTGTGGTGGTGTGTGACTGGACCTGGGTAACTCACTGTCCAGTGGTCCCTGATGGGCCAGATAGTTCACCCAGATCCTGAAGACCAGAGTTGCTCTCATCACTGTGGACCTCTTCAGTTGGGGAACTGGATATTGCTGGCACCTGCTCTCCGCTGACATTGGCTGGGATACCTGTGTGGATGTAAATGGTGTGCTATGGTTTCTGTGTCTGACATATTGTACATCTGTGGCTTCCCCTCTATGGTTGGATTTGCCCTGCCAGCTTTCACTTGTGTATGTTAGTGTATGGTGGGATTGTTAGGTCTCGTTGGTGTACATACTTAAGTAATGAGTGTCCATGCAGGGCTGTGAGGGGTGTCCATGCATTGGTACAGCATACAGGGCTTGGCATTGGGATTAGTGAGATGTGATGGTGGAGTGTGTGGGATGTAGTGGAGTGATGGGAGTGAAGGTGAGGGTATGTGATGGCATGCAGGTAGGGGGTGATAATAGTAGCGAGTTGACTTACCAGAGTCCAGTCCTCCACCTACCCTGGTCAGGCCCTCAGAATGCAGTATTGCAAAAACTTGCTCCTCCCATGCTGTGAGTTGTGGGGGAGGAGGTGGGGGTCCACCGCCAGTCCTCTGTACAGTGAGCTTGTGCCTTGCTGCAATGGAACGTACCATCCCCCGTAGGTTGTTCCACCTCTTCCTGATGTCATCCTTAGTTCCTGAGTGCTGTCCCACGGCGTTCACCCTGTCCACGATTCTCTTCCATAGCTCCATCTTCCTAGCTATAGATATCTGCTGTACCTGTGCTCCAAATATCTATGGCTCTACCTTGACAATTTCCTCCACCATGATCCTTAGCTCCTCCTCTGTGAAACGGGAGTGTCTTTGTGGTGCCATAGGTGTTCTGTGAGGTGTGTTGGTGAGGGTGTGTTGGGAATGTGTTGGGGTGTGTGATGTGTAGTGCGTCAGTGGTGTATAGGTGTGAATAGCGTATGGCTTGAGTTGTGTCAGTGGTCTTGGTGTCAGCCTGGTGGCGCTTATTGGTATACTTAAAGGGTTGTGGGTAATGTGGGTGTGTGTTTTATAGTGGTATGGATGTGTGGGTGTGGTGTGTGGATGGGTGTCAGGTGTGTGTTGTTTGGATTGCCTAATGTAGTGTTGTTTTGTAAATGGGTTCCATTGTGAGCATGGTGGTATATACCGTCAATGGTTTACCGCCATTGAATGTCCGCTGTGATGATTCGTAGGTCATGGATCCATGTACAGAGTTGGAGCAAGATCTGATGCCAACCATTCGCATTCCCTATTGCATATCTCCCATAGTTCAACTCTTGTCAGTGCTACATTTTCTTGCCACAGTGTCCTTTCAGAATATTGTTGTCTTAACATCAGGGATGTCTCAGCCCATGTTCAGTCTGGTGTTGAAGGATGGACTGTGTTCCTTGTTTAAGCACCTGGACAGCTATCAGGTTCCCCAAGAGAGCGGATTTGAGACAGAGACAGATTTTTATGAGTAGGGACACATTCCTCATGTGGTAAGAGCCATTGATGGCACCCATTTAGCCCTGGCCCCTACTAGTGCCAATGAACAGCTGTATAGAAACAGAAGACCTACCACTCAATCAACGTACAGTGGACGTGTCTGGCAGACCAGAACATCTCACAAGTCACAGGCAAATTTCCTGGATCAGTGAATGATTACTCCATAATGCAGAACAGCATTGCCCTACATCTGATGGCACAACTACGAACAGAGAGGCCCTGACTGCTTGATAAGTATGCATTGTACTGTGCGTTTCAGTATTATGTCACCTGTGATCACATCATAGGCAGAGGCCCACGGCAGGACAAGGCTTGTAATTGAGCAAACATTCGGGCTCTTGAAGGTAAGATTCAGGTGCCTGGATCAATCCAGAGGTGCCTTCCTCTACTCGCCTCACAAGGTATACCAACTAATTGTTGCCTGCTGCATGCTCCACAATCTAGCCCAGACATGTCAGATACCATTGATAGCAGATGAGGGGGAGGCAGCAGTACCTGTGGCTGGTAATGCTGAGATGGCAAGTGATGAAGAGCCAGAGGAAGCAGGTAACCCAAGGAGAGAGATCATCAATCAGTACTTCTACTGACATCCAGGAATGTGAAGTGGACATTGACAAGTGTTGCATGTACGCATTTTGATGTGGATGGCTGCCATAACACCTCTTGACTAGATTCATCAGTGGTGGTGTAATGAGCTCCAATGCCTATATGTGAGTTGGGGAAGCTGACTGATACATTTTAAGGTATACAGTAATAGAGGGTCTGCTCTAGCAATTATTGTTACATCTTATCCTAATATTTACTTCTGGAATAGACTATCCCGTTTTGATCTATGTTTCTTACATTCTCCTATCCTCTTTTCCTTCCACTCACTTAAATTGCATTTTCCTGTTTGCCTCTGCAACCTATGGCTTGAGTTATTCATTGTCAGCAGCCAATATTAGTAGATGACAGACATGAGAATTGTTAATGACAGGTAGCTGGTAAATTGGATATTGGATAGGAGAGGGGAATTATGTGGATAGGTGGGAGGTGCAGTGGATAATTTAGTTATTTAGGGAGTATTTGGGTGGTAAGAAGGCATGCAGGACAATACAGTGGTACGACATGACTGTTATAGGTACTTACCAGACTCCAGTCCCCCAGGTATTCCAGTCAGGCTCCCCGGATGCAGTATGTCCAAGACCTTCTCCTCCCATGATGTGAATGTTGGGGAAGGAGGTGGGAGCCCACTGCCAGTCTTGTTCACAGCAATCTGGTAGTGTGATGCCATAGAATGCACTTTCCCCGTAAGTCGTTCCACTTCTTCCTGATGTCGTCCCTTGTGTGTGGATCGTTGCCTACTGAGTTGACCCTGTCGACTATCCTTTGCCACAACTCTACTTTCCTGGCATTGATGTTGTTTGGACCTGTGCTCCAAACTGTGGCTCTACCCTGACAATTTGGAAAGACAGTGTGGAAGGATGAACTATGGGGGTCATTCTGACTTCGGCGGGCGGCGCCAAAGTTCCCCCGACAGAATACCGCAGAATACCGCAGCTCGGTCAAAAGACCGCCGCGGTAATTCTGAGTTTCCCGCTGGGCCGGCGGGCGACCGCCAGAAGGCCGCCCGTCCGCCTAGCGGGAAACCCCCTTCCACGAGGATGCCGGCTCCGAATGGAGCCGGCAGAGTGGAAAGGGTGCGACGGGTGCAGTTGCACCCGTCGCGATTTTCAGTGTCTACTATGCAGACACTGAAAATCCTTGTGGGGCCCTGTTAGGGGGCCCCTGCAGTGCCCATGCCATTGGCATGGGCACTGCAGGGGCCCCCAGGGGCCCCACGATACCCGTTCCCGCCAGCCAGGTTCTGGCGGTCAAAACTGCCAGAACCAGGCTGGCGGGAAGGGGGTCGGAATCCCCATGGCGGTGCTGCCTGCAGCGCCGCCATGGAGGATTCCTCAGGCCAGGGGAAAACCGGCGGGAAACCGCCGGTTTCCCTTTTCTGACCGCAGCTTTACCGCCGCGGTCAGAATTGTCCTGGATGCACCGCCAGCCTGTTGGCAGTGCATCCGCGGTCCGACCGCCAGGGTCGGAATGACCCCCTATGTTTCTAATGATGTGTGGGTTTTGTGATTTGAGTAGGTGATGGTTGATGTGAGTTGTGTGGTTTTGTTAATTGTGTGCTGTGTATGTTGTGCAAGTGTGGGATGTGTGCTGAGTGTAATTTGTAGGGGTGACTATTATTTGTTTAGCTAGATATAATTTATTTGCTGGAGTCTGGCTGTGAGTGGTGTTCTGTTTGCAAAGGATTGTAGGTTGTGCTGGGGTGTGTTATATAGCAGTGAGTGGGTATGTCAGGTGTGTGGATGTGTGTCAGGTGTAGGGTATTCAAATTACTGAATGTAGTGTGGTGTTCTGCCTGATGTGAGTATTTACCACAGTGGTTCACATCGCCAATGGTTTGCCGTCATGGAAGAACTGCGGTCCTGATTTGTGGCTCATAATCTGGTGGGTGAATTTTTTTTGGGCTGGAGGTGCTGGTGGTGAACCACCTCTTTCCCGCCCTTCAGTTTCCTAGCGGTCTCGGATTTTTGGCTGTTTCTTGGCGATCTTCACTGTGTGACTCTCAATACGGCAGTCGGATGATCACCAACATGGTGGTCTTTTGGCGGCCGCCACCACAGTGGTCTTTCAAAAACAACACCAAAGTCGTAATGACCTATGGGCCTCATTATCAAAAACAACATTAAAGTAGTAATGGCTTATGGGCCCCATGCATGCAGAAGCACTGTCGCCGGCTCTATTATGAGCTGGGGACAATGCTGCCGCCCCTTTCCCACTGGGCTGACCGGTGGAGACTTTGGTTTCCGACGGTCAGCCCAGTGGGAAAGTCATAATGGGGCTGGCGGGGAGGTCGACTGCATGCCGGTGACCACTCATCAGAAGTTTGACAGACGGGTCCCTCCTTCCGCGAAACTCTTAATCAGTTGCATACTTTTTAGTAATTTTGTGTCACAAGAGTAACACTAAATTACTGAAATTATGCCTCATTAAAAATCCCCCAGCTTTTTGCATGCCTCCCTCCATTTTTCTTACACTGTTTTTGCTGGTTTTAGGACTCTGCACACTTTCCTACTGCTGTCCAGTGCTAAAGTGCAAATGATTTCTCCCCTAAATATGGTAACATTGGTTCCTACCCAATTGGCATATTTAATTTACCTGTAATTTCTAGTAAGGTGCACTACATTTGTCCAGGGCCTATAAATTAAATGCCACTAGTTGGCCTGCAGCACTGATTGTGCCACCAATATAAGTAGCCCCTTCACTATGTCTCAGTACTGCTATTTCAAGGCCTGTGTGTACAGTTTCACTGCCACTTCGACTTGGCATTTAAAACTACTTGCAAACCTTGAACTCCTCTTTTTCTACATATGTCACCCCTAAGGTGGCCCTGTGTAACCCACACAGCAGGGTGCTCTGTAGGTAGAAAGCAGGACTTGTACGTATGTATTTTCCATGTCCTATTGGTCAAAAAACTCATAAATTAATTTTCTACTATTGTGAGGCCTGCATCTGTCATAGACTAGCATTAGAAATACTCTCATATACTCTGAACTGATAGGTTCTGATCTGGAAGGAGTAGCCATATCTTGTTTGGAATTACCAGACTGGTAATAGAAAATCCTGCTTACTCGTGAAGTTGGATATAATATTACTATTTTAGAAATGCCACTTTTAGGAAGTGGGAATTTCTCTTCACTTATTGCCATCTGTACCTTAAAGCCTGTCTCCAATCCACATCTGGTCAGTGCTGGTTGACAACTCCCCTTGTGCTTTCCACCCAGACAACCATAAACATAGGACACTCAGTCACATCTGCATTCATCTGCATACTGAATGGGTCTTCCTGGGCAGGAAGGGTAGAGGGGCTCATACTTGCTTTTCAAATGCAAGTGGCGTGCCCTCACCCAAAGGACTAATAACCCCCATAGGCATCCTGGCAGAGAGGACTGGACTGAAAGAGGTACTTGTGCACTTCAAAACCACTCTTTGAAGTTTCCCCTACTTCAAAGGCATTTTGGGGTATATAAACTGGGTCTCTGACCCCACCAAGTCAGACACTTCTGGACTTACACCTACACCTGTACTGTGTCAGAGGAGCTGCCTGGTTTCCAAAAGGACTCACTTGGACTGCTTTGCTGAGAAGGACTACTGCCCTGCGTGTTGCCCTGCTGCCCTTCTGACCTTTGACTCTGCTGGAAGGACTCTGCCTCCTCCTGAAGTGCTCTTCAAGGGCTTGGATTGAGCTTGCCTCCTGTTTCTGAAGTCTCAGGCCCAACAAATACTTCACCTCTTCATAAAAATCCTTGTGCGTAGAAAATTGACGCAACTCCTGCAGAAATTGGTGCAAAACCTGCATCATACTTGGGAAATTGCTGTACCACTGACCAGAACGACGCATCACTGACTTCCGGATAAAAAATTCAATGCAGTGCCTGTCTTGTGATGGAAAATTTGGCACATTGCCTAATGGATCGAAGCAGCGCCTGCTCCTTCTACCAGCACATCAAGGATTTTGAACGTATTGTTCCTGGGCATCAAAATATCCCTGCATCACAATAAGGAACCAAGACAGTGTGCCTGAAAAATGACTCCTTGCAGCAAGGAAAGAAAAGACGCATCATCTGTGAAGCGCCAGAAAATCTGATGCAACACCTTTTTTTTCTACAGAGACTCCTCTGCAGTCTCTGAGAATCATTATTTTTGACACATCCCAGGTACTGTGTTTAACAAAGAAGCAGCTATTGATTCCTAAGGATTCAGACTGTTTTAAATCATTTTAAACCATTCAAAAGTGATATTTCAAATTCTGCTTATTGGATCTTTGTTTTTTTAACTTTATTTTATTCACATAAATATTATCTATATTTCTAAACCTGTGTGGTGTATTTTTGTTGTGTTTTCACAGTGGTACTGTATGATTTATTGCACAAATACTTTACACATTGCCTTCTAAATTAATCCTGACTGTTCAGTGCCAAGCTACCAGAGGGTGGGCACAGGATAATTTGGTTTGTGTGGTGACTTACCCTGACTGGGATTGTGGTTTCTATTTGGACAAGGTTGACTACCTCTGCCAACTAGATACCCCATTTCTAACACTAAACCTTATGTGATATTTACTAATGGCAATACTGGTATTTCTCTGCACCCCTGGCAGAGCAACCTGCACTAGTAAATTAATTAACATCTGCCAGATTTATCTTTGTGAGTTCCTATCCAGCACAAAGAAAGTAAATTCTGTATCAAACTTATCTTAACAAACATATTTACCTTTGCAAATTGGGATGACAGTTCATTTAATTATTCTTCTCCACCCAACTAAAGAGAAGTCTTTTGCTCAGGTTGCTGCCAAAACCTAAGCTTGGCTACTTCATGAAGTCTCTGAGTAGGTAATGTATAGGTTAGGTTGTCAATGCTTGTCATGCTAGGATCTATAATTTGTGTCCATTCACTGTATGCTGTTAGCACATGGCCTCAGACAAAGGGCAGACAAAATACATCGCACTCATTGATAAAGAAGAAAAAAGTCTTGAATGATAGTATCCAATATTTCTTACATCAATTTAATTTCACTTCAAAATCAATCAAATGTCATCTTATTTGATTTAGCACAGTAAATCATAAAATAAGATTTTTAAAAACAAAATTCATTAAACAAAAGCTCTAAAAACAATACATCAAAATTAATTGAGTGGAATGAAGCACCCCTGCTAAAAACCAAGATACATTGTAACAGACAATATAATTATCTAAACACTGATGGTACAATGAAGCATGCCTCACTTGTCTAAAATTCGGGGTGCAGAAGAAGAGCGCATATAAACTCATGACACAGGTAGGAAAATTTACGATAGATAAAAACAATGTGCAAAGTGTCTAGTATAGCAGCCTTATCACATGTGCAAATAGCAGGTTCTGAAGATTTGTGACATCCAACTAAGAGCTGTGGGAACATGTGTAAATGGAAATAAGTTAAAAAGCATCTGTGAAAAACATATCTGCAAAAATCTACATAATGCAATTTACTTTTGACAGGGGATTTAACCATAGCATAATGTCTACACTGATTTTCAAACCAAGACTGTTCCACCCTTTTTGCCTGCACAAACACACAAAATGCCTCCTTTACCCTACTGACATTAGATTTGGAGATTAGTTCTGGGCTAATAAACAGTTTGGGTCTGCCAAGGTCACCCAGAGTACACTTAACATATTGGAACCAGGGAATTTGCTGGAAGTGACCTAGCCCCAGACAATCTTTCAGAATCATTCTATTAAATTCAAACTCCTTTTGTAACCAAACAGATAACAACAAAATTTCAGGCCAATGTGTAAATAATAAGAGATAAAGCCTATGTTCAGTTCATCATGCATATTCACTGCAGGCACAGATTGTGGTATTCTCAGAATTCTGCTTAGAATTCTTTTTTTTGTAGCTTGGATGGGACAACAAGGCTTGTAGTCCCAAAACTCCAAACCAAATGTTGCAATCAGGATGCATTTGGCTTCATAGAAGTTCAGTATAAAGTTAACATGAGGGAGACCATCGATAAGGCACCAAATCTATAAGCAAACCTGTTAAAGGACTGCACAAAAGCACTCAGGAGAGGACCCCAATTTAATTTGTGGTCAATCCTACTACTTAAGGTTAGGTGGGTGAACTTACCCGTGGTGCTAATTGACTGAACCATGATTGAAAGGTTTTTTTCTTATTTGAAAGTTTCTTTACTGCCACTTTCACTGTAGAGTACAGAGGATTCAGAACTTTCATACAGTAGAAATATGTAAGAACAGTTACCAACCATAACATACTGTTGCATCATCTTGGCAATCTGTGATACAGATCACAAATACATGCATAGTTATTCAAATCCCACCCTGGAAGCTCCCCACAGACAATAAAACAGGAATATTATCAGGCAATTTTGCAAGAGCATGCAGAACAAGCTGGCCCTCAATTGTCCTTGACCAATGTACCAGTGGTGTTCAGACACATGTCTACAACAGGTGGATGTTGGGGAATTAAATAAGACTTCAAAGACCCAGAAATCTCCCTGCATGTAGAGCCATGTGGAAGCAAGTCTGCATAGAGAGTAAGCTGATCCCTACAAGATATTAGATCCTGCATCCATTCCTTAAATTTGGGTGCTCGACCCCTGACTCATTTGCCATTCGCCTCTTAACAAACAGTAGGCTAAGTGAGATGTATTTCCAGTGATCGGCCTCTATGTCTCCTGTGTGCCCTAGGACGGCCATCAATGGGGTAAGCACAATTGGTTGAGTAACCATGAGAAAACAGGGCAATCTCAGTCTCATTCCAAAGGTTAAGAATTTGGGGTCATGCCCAGGCGAGATGCAAAATTTCTGCTCTCTCAATCCCACATCCAGCACAAATGTCATCTCCGTCTAATGATATCTATGTAACCTTACCGGGGAGTAATATATCCTATGAAGGAATTTTTAATGAATGATGCGCAGTCTACTACTAGAGGTGATGCACCCTTTTTGTCTACAGAAGTATAGCCACTGTGAGGAGTATCAAGCTCTGAGTCCCAACCCTCTCTGGCTCTACTGCCCATGTGTAACTGTTTGTATTGTGCTATATAATATAAGATCAACAACAGGTGTCTCAGCTCACCTACGTTAAGCAGTGTGTGTAATGTTGTAGGAGGCTGGCCCTCTATGTAGTGTACAAAACATTGTACATTGTGCAGAGGGTTCGGGCCACCACACATTGGCTTACAGAGGTATAAAATAGACCACCAAATACTCTCATTTTAATTGTAGATTGGGTGAACAGTTAAGCTAATCTTGGAGAAGTGTAAAACATCTGTTGTACACACATAATAATAAATATGTACACACACTCAAAGGAATAACTCAAATTTTTAAGACCAAGATCATCAAGTACTTTTTAAGTTATGAATTTTCAAAGTTTACAAAATGTCTTGCATTTGTGCGTAATTACGCACCATGAGAATAAATGAGTGATAACTTAAAAAATGCATAAATAATAAGGCAATGGGTTTACAAGTGAGTCCTTTTGTTTTCAGGTCGAGGTCATCAAGAAGTTCTGTGGGCCACATGGGTGAATTCAGGCAGTTCCCGGTTGTGGTGGGAAGAGCTGATGAAAAGTCGTTAGAGCTGGTGCAGGACCACTGCAGAGGACCACTGGGAAAACCATGCCCAGGTGGACTTCAAATGCAGTCCAGTGGGACCCCTTGGAATGCAGAGGTCACAAGGGGTGGGGGTACCTTAGAGCACCGTTGGTTCTTATGTGCAGGGCCCAGGGAGGCTGGGTGCAGAGCAGATATGTGAGCCAAGAGCTGTGTGTAAAGGTGCCTTTGGAAGCAGGAGGCAGGTAATTTTGAGGGTGGATTGCAGGTCAGCAAGGCAGCTATGGGGGGTGGTTCTTAATTGTACTGAGGTCTCTTCACTGGGGCTTCATCCTGGTCCTTTTGGAGTCTCGAGTGGACTTTTCTTCTGGGTGTCTGGTCTTGGGGTCCAGTCCGCTGGCAATTGCATGGTTCAGCCACTACAGGTTGCAGTGCTACCAAACTTGGCAAACTTGCAGGTTTTCTTCCCCCAATACATTGTGTGAAATTTGGGCTGGCTGCAGTGTCTGGTTCCTTAGTTAACACCTGGTCAATGAACTGGACTTCACCGGTGTTGTGGTCTTTGTTGCAGGAGAGTGATGCCTTCAATCTGATGGGAGATCTTCAGCAATTTTTAGAAGAGTGGAGGTCCTCTGGTTTTTTTTGGAGTCTGTCCAATGTCTGAGCAACCCCTCAGTGGTGATTGACGAGTCCTGGGTGCAGCAGGCAGGGTTTGGCACCTTTTTCGTGGTGTAGCAGAACTCCAGTTCTCAAGCCTTGGGTATTCTTTGTTGCTGGTCTTTTTTGGTCCTTGAAATAGGGGTGCCCTGTAAATACTGTATTTAGTGGGGGTTAAGGCGAGTACCTAGTAGTGACCAATGAGTCATCTACCTTAGGGTGGCTATACCCACTAAGAGAAAGCTTCCTGTGGGCAGAAGCCACTTACCTACATCTGATTGGCTATTTTCCTTCCACACAAGATAGAGGAAAATGAAATGGAGGGGTCACCTCACGTGCAATACCTTTGAGGTGGTGCAATTCGGGGTTGACTACTCCTCCTGTCCGTTGTGTGTTTTCCTGCTGTTGCTCCTGCCAAAAGTAGGGTTTTGCAAAGGGGGTAGCCATCTGATGCTAGCGGCATGCTTGGGGGTTGAGTTTCAAAGGTGGTAAGCTCTTTGAAGCTCACTAGCAGGGCAGTGCACATTCCTGAGGATGGAGGTGTGACACCTCCACCTAGGAAGGCTTTGTTCTAGGAGCAAGAGAGCAGGAGCTCTCTCCCCAGGGTTCCAGAAACGTTTCTGGTGGTGGCACGCTTGTTGTGACCAGACAGCAACCATGCCAGTGTTAGATAGCTTTGCAAAGTCACCGCTAGGGTGGCCCCTAGATATATTTTGCAATAAATCCAATACTGGTGCCAGTTTGGATTTATCATTCTTAGTTGTTTGATACCAAACAACCCAGAGTTCAGAGTGGCCAAGATGTGAAACTCATACTGACCATTGTCCAGCACATGCATTTAAAATGGTTAATCTGTTCACTTACTATGTCCCAGGTTTGGCAAGGACATAGTAGGGGAATGGACCTCATGCAACTATGTCCTCATATACAGTGTAGTGTACCCTGGCTTAGGACTAGAAGACCTGCCAGAGTGGTGACTCACCCATTAGGCATGCAGTGTGTAGTGGACAGGGCACACAAGCCGTGTGCCATGTCAAGTTTGCAGTTTAGAATTCCACCAGGACACTCAGCCTGCAATTGCAGTGCTGGGTAAATCTGAATGCATTGCCATTGAGGATGGCACCATCTGGGCTGCTGCCCCCAGGTACCTACCCTTAGTACCTAATGCCCTGGATACCTAAGTACCATTTACTAGGTACTTATAATGGCATTCAAAGGTGTTGCCAATTATACCAATGCATCACAAAAGTTTTGGGAAAGAGATCTGGCCCTGGGAACCTGGTTAGCATGGGCCCTGGGCACTAACAACTTTGAGGCCATATCAAATACCAGGCAAAAAACTGGAGCTAACCAGGACAAAAGAGGCCTTTTCTCATACTACTCCCCCAAATGAATGAGGATAATACTACCCTTTCCCTAGTGACTCTTCAGCATCTAAGTGAAAGAACCTGAACAGACCATGTGCATTAGCAGTCCTAGGTCTGAGTTCCACTTGAAAGTCCATTCCCTGAGAGATATAAACTACCTAAGCAGTCTGGGATTTTCACCTTTCATCTGTTGTAGCCACCTGAAGTCTGAACCATGAAGGGAGAGCAAAACAGGTATGGTCTCAGCTTCCTTAGGGACCAAACCACAGCAAAGGCTTCCCTCTCTATGACACTCCATTTTGTTCCCTAGGAAGTAGTCTTCTTCTTATAAAAGCAACAGGCTGGTCATGTCCTCCATCATTTTCTGGGTGAGGACCCTCAGTTCTAAGGCATCTGTTTGTACAGTAAACTATCTGGAGTAGCCTGGAGCTTTTAGGACCAGAGCAGAGCACATGACATTCTTCAGAGAGTCAAAGGCCTCTTGACAACTCACTGTCCAGTTAACCTTTTTGTGCATTTTCTAGGAGGTTAACTCTGTGAGGAGGGCAACTATGGTGCTATAATCCTTCACAAATCTCCTATAGTACCCAGTCAAGCCAAGAAATGTTTGACCTGTGTCCAAGTTGTGGGAGCTTCCCAAGCCAGAATGCTCTGAATCTTGGATTGGAGGAGTTTAATTTGTCTTTCACCAAACAGGTGGCCCAAATAAGCAATGTTCACCCTGCCCTATCTGCCACTTACTGTCCTTGATAGTGATGCCTGCCTTCTGCAGAGCCTCAAGAACCTTCCCTGGGTGGATCAGTTGATACTGCCATGTGGAACTATAGACAGTTATGTCATCCAGGTAAGCTGGACTAAAGGATTCACGCCCAGCAAGGACTTGGTTCACCAACCTTTGGAAGGTGGCAGGTGCATTCTTTAGTCCAAAGGACATAACAGTGAACTGATAATGCCCACTAGGAGTAGAGAATGCTGACCTCTCTTTTGTGCCGTGGGTCAGGCCAATCTGCCAGTACCCTGAGATTACATTGAAGGCACTCAGATATTTGGCTGTCTCTAGTCAGTCTATGAGCTCATCAGCTCTCGAGATTGGGTGCGCATCATTTTTTGTCATATAATTGAGGCCCCAGTAGTCCAAATAAAACCTAATTTCCAATTTCTCTCCTTTAGAATGAGTTTTTGAGACCAAAACAACTGGGCTAGTCCAGGCACGCTCTGAGGGTTCATTGACACCCAAAATCAACATCTTGACACATGCTTGTTTGCTTTCCCTGACATGGTCGGACTGTCTATAAATTTTGTTTTTGACAAGCAAACTGTCACCAGTGTCCATATTATGGGTATACCAATCAGTCTTCCTAGGGGTCAAGGAGAATAATTCAGCATACTGGTTGAGGACATGCCTGCAATCAGCCTGCTATTGTTCTGAGAGTGTGACTGATAAGACCACTCCATCGATAGAACCATCTTTTGGGTTGCTGAAGAGGAGATTAGAAAGAGGCCCACTCTCTTCTTCCTGTGCCTCATCAGTATCCATGAGCATGGTCACATCAGCTATGTCATAATAGGGCCTTAGGCGGTTGACATATAATTCTTTGAGGAATTTTGCAACTGCCTAAGTCCACCAAGTAGGTGACTTCCCCTTTCCTTTCAAGAATGAGATAGGGCCCACATTTGTCCTGGAGAGTCCTTGGAACAACAGCCTCCAACACCCAATCTTTATGCCCTGGTTGGAAATCCAACATAGCAGCGTTTTGGTCATACCAAAGGTTTTGCAGTTCCTGGCTGTCCTGAAGATTTTGGCTGAATTTTTCCATTTACTCTGCCATCCTAAAATGTAAGACAAGTACACAGTCCACTATGTCTTGCTTTGGCTCTTTGAGAGGCCTCTCCCAGCCTTCCCTTACAAGATTTAATAGTCCCCTAACAGGGTGCCCAAACAAAAGTTCAAATGGAGAAAATCCTACTCCCTTTTGTGGCACTTTTCTTTAGGCAAACAGCACACATGGAAGTAAGACATCCCATCTCCTTCTGAGTTTTTCAGGGAGTCCTCCAATGTATCTATGTCCCAATGCTGTTTGAGGGACTTGGGGCCAAATATGTCAACCCCTACCCTTTCAAAGAGAACCTCAGCAAAGGGTAGCGGCATTAACAGGGCCTTTAAGTGTCCACCTGCTTTGCCACTAGTGTGGCATGTAGTCCTTCACATTATGGGACATTCCATACCAGTAAAAGTGGTATACTAACCAACTCTAAGCTATATTTTGGGCAAAATACCCAGCTAAGGTAATGCCATGGGCTAAAGTGAAGAGAACGTCTCTAAACTGCTTAGGTACTACCACGCTCTTGGTTGCATCACGCTTGAGGTCTTTGGCCTCAGTGAACATGAGCCCATCGTCCCAATGAACCCTGTGGGTACCACCGACACTACCATTTTCTTCCTGTGCAGCCTGCTGCCTCAGGCCTTCAAGAGTGGGACAGGTTTCCTGCTCCTGGCACAGATTCCCCCTAGAGGGTCCCACTAGGCCCAAGAGCTTTGGGTGGTAAGGCCCAAGCTCTGCAGGCTCAGTTCCCTCTGGGAATGGCAAGTCCTCTTTCTGGGAAGAGGGGATCTGACTTGTGATCTGTTGTGAAGCTGATTCCCAAGTCTTCCTGCCATTTCTCTTGGGAGGCAAGTCCTCCTTTTCAGGATCCAACTCTCCTTTTTCTCTCTGAAGCTTACTCTGTGCCCCAGTCTTGACACAGGCCCATTCTGAGATCCCATGCATGGCAGTTCTACATCAGCCCATGGGGAATGCTCCAGATAATTTTCAAGCAGGCAATCAACTGGAATGGATGAGGACACAACCACTTCTTTCTGTCCTACTACTACCCCAAAGCAAATGTTACCATAGCCATGGGATAGAACTTTGTCCCATTGTCAGCATTGGTGACAGGATAAGACTTCCATTCCAAGAACTGATTTGAGTGGATCAAGTGCTGAGTTACCATTGTAACACTACTCCTGTGTCCTATAAGGCTTCAGATTTCTCCTCATTAATCAAAGGTATCTGCCTGTTTTTTTGCATATCATTTTGCAGGGCAGCACAGTATAATTCTACACCACCCTCAGTGACTAATGTTGCCTCTATGGGTTCGCTGACATGGTTAGGCTACAACTCAGATCCCACTGGAGATTAGCTCTTGCATTTGCTGCAGGTTGGCTAGAGGCATTCTTTTTGTTTTTACAGCTAGGATCTTCAGTTTGTTGCCCTCAGTTTTTGAAATCATAGCACCAAGCCTTGTTGGGATGAAAGGTCTTTCCTTTGTACCCACCCCTATGCTGTGAGGAGTCTCTGAGCCCACCATCCTGTGCAGGTTTTTGGAGACTTTGAGAAGACTCTTTATTTTTGTTTTGGCTCCCATCGTTTACTTGGAGAGGGGCTTTTTGGCCTTTTTCTTTTTGATCTACCCCACCAGTGGTAGATTTTCTTACCCTTGTTTTGACCCAGTGGTCTGCCTCCCTCACCAAATCTTGAGGGGAAAGTGCACCTTTCTTTACCAGGTATTGATATAGCCTCCCATTGTAACAATTACTCAGCAGATGCTCTTTAATGAGTAGATTACACAGCCCATCATAACTTTGAACCTTGTTACCAGTTAATCAACCACCCAGAATTTTTACTGAATAGCCCACAAACTCTACCCAAGTTTGCCTCTGGGTTTTTCGAAAGTCCCTGAACTTTATGCAGTACTCTTCAGTTGTAAATCCAAAGGCTTCAATCAGGGTACCCTTTATAAGGGCACAGGATTTAGGATCTGCCTCATGCTGTGTTAGGAGCCTATCCCTGCCCCTTCCTGAGAATAACTCCTGCAAGAGTGTGCTTTAGTGTTTTTTCTCAATTTCCCACCCGATGCAGGCTCTTTCAAAGGTTGCAAACCATTTCACTATATCATCCCCTTCTGTGAAGGGAGGGACAACTCCTTTTGGGAGTTTAAGGCTGAAAGGTCTCTCTTTCAATACTTGGATGCTGCTACCAGTGATGGGTGCTAGACCCAACTCTTTTCTCTCTGTTTCAATTTCCAAAAGTTGACTCTCTAAGGCCAGTCTTTTGTTCAGCTTGGCTAAAACCAGGTCTTCCTCTGTAGGTGCACCTATGCTAGGGGAAGGGGAGCTACCCTCATTCCCATTGTCCACAGGGTTTTCCTCTCCATCAGAGACTTCACCATCTACTTCCTCTGTGGAGTGGACTTTTTCATGTTGAGCTACCAAGAGATTAAGCTGGACAACTGTGTCATGTTTTCCAGCAGTAATGTTGTTCAGCTTGCAGAGCTTCCTTAACTGGGCATTGGTGTATGCCATGTAAGGGTCCAGGTCGAGCTCTTGGATCTGGTTGTCTGCATCTGACATGTTAATGCTACTAAAGTTGGGATCTTTTTACAAATTTGGAACCCCTTTTTGGATAAGGATTAAAGAAGGAGATTTTAATTCTAACTATTGTTGTAAGGACCTAACCAGGGCCCTAGTGTAGGAAAGTACCCTCTTTTTGGCATGTTACCACAAAGTTCTGCCTGATGTCAGTCTGTTTTGACTGTGTCACTGGGATCCTACTAGCCAGGACCCCAGTGCTTATGGTTTTTGGCCTGCTTGTCAGTATGTTTCACTATTTTTGAAAGTATGCTTGACTGTGTCTTTGGACTCCTGCTAACCAGGACCCCAGTGCGTATGCTCTCTCTGTTTCCAAATTGATCACCACATACTGTTAAACCACTATTTCAATCCAAATTGGCATACTGGTCACCCCTTATATGTCCCTAGTATATGGTACCCAGGGCATTGGGTTCCAGGGAATCCCTGTGGGCTACAGCATTACTTTTGCCACCCATGGGGAGCCCATGTCAAGGCTTCTGCAGAAATGCCATTGCAGCCTGCGTGACATGGTGTATGCACCCTTTCACAGTCATTTTCACTCCACCAGGTCACTTATAAGTCACCTATATGACAGGTCTTCCAACCCTGAAGGCTAGGTGCAAAGTACCTGTGTGTGAGGGCAACCCACACTAGCAGAGGAGCCCCCACATCATCCAGGACTATTTCCCCAGACTTCGTGAGTGCAGGGATGCCATTTTACGCGTGCACTGGACATAGGTCAATATCTATATCCAGCTTCACAATAGTAATCCTGAATATGGACAGGTAAGGTGTCTAATAACTGGGAATTGTACACCAATACTGATTCCAGTATTGGTTGCACTCTGGGGGCTCCACAGTGGACACCCAGTACTGCCATACCAGCCTTCTGAGGTTTTCCAGGCATACCCAGCTGCTGCCACCTCACAGACAGGTTTCTACCATCCTGTAGCAGGAGCAGCTCAGGACCAGGAAGGCAGAACAAAGGATTTCCTTTGGGAAAGGGGTGTTACACCCTGTCCCTTTGCAAATAGGTGTTACAGGCAAGGGAGGGGTAGCCTCCCAGAGCCTCTGAAATGCTTCGAATGGGCACAGATGGTACCCTTCTTGCATATTCCAGGCTACACTGGGGGCAGGGACCTCCTGTCCCTACTGTGGCATGAAACTGGACAAAGGAAAGGGGAGTAACCACTCCCCTGTCCATTGCCACCCCAGGAGTGGGGCCCAGAGCTCCTCCAGAGTGTCTCTGGGTTTTATCATCTTGGATCCAAGGTGGTGGGGCACTCTGGGAGTATCTGAGTGGCCAGTGCAAGCAGGTGACGTCAGAGACCACCTCTAGGAGGCTGGCCTGGTTTGTAGTGGGTACCTTGGGTACTTACACCTTATACCAGGTCCAGTTAGCCCTTATTAGTGAAGTAGTAGTGTTCTAGCAGCTTCGGCTGATAGAGGTAGCTCTAGCAGAGCAGCTTAGGCTGAACTAGGAGACATGCAAAGCTCATGCAATACCACTTATAGTTACACAGTACTTATACACAAGTAAAGACAATACTCAGTGTTACAAACATAAGGTATTTATTTGGGTGACAGTACCAAAAATATCTTAGAGACAATACTCCTTCTGGAGGTAAGTATTATACACAATATATACACTAGACACCAAAATTAGACAAGTAATTAGTCATAGAACTGTGCAACCAATGGGAAATGCTATGGAATGCAATGGGAGAAAACAGGTCTAGGGGCAACACAAACTATGAATGTGAATCACAAATTTCCCCCTAGACAATTGTAGTGTGTGCAGAATCACTGGGAGAGTGAGAATGCAGTAAATGTAAGGAAATTACCCCACCCCAGAGCCCAGAAAAGCGGGATTAAAGTACTGCAAGCTTTCTTAGGACACACTACACCTCGTGATTGGGATTTTGCAGTAACCAATCAAGTCTGCAAACAGTAACTGTTGGATTCCTGGACCTGAAGACCTGCAAAAGAAGGCGACCAAGTCCAGAAGTCGAAAGAAGTTCCAGGAAGGGCAGGAGCCCCTGCCAACCCAGAAGAGGGTGCAAAAGAAGAGTACCCGGTTAGTCGAAGACTGCAAAATGTACCCTAGGAAGATGCCAGTGGGTTCCTGCATGATGCAAAGGATGTCCCACGACGTCCCACGACGTGAAGATGGATGCAGATGTGATTTTGTGTTGAAAGTTGCCAACAAGCCTTGGTTACGACAAAAGTGCATTTTGCGTCAAAATGGCACTGGCTGGACCTAGGAGGGACCTGGGGGCCTCACCTCTATGTGAGGAGGAAGAGGAGGCTCTCAGCACTTCAGAGAACCCTCAGGATACCAGGCAGCATCCATGGAAGTCCCAGGAGATGGGGACAAAGGAGGTGCAAAACACAGTTGGTGCAGCACAACAAAGGTAGATTGCACGCCGCCAGAGAACAACTCAGTGAGTTGAGCATCGCAGGATGGAGTGCTGGGGAGCTGGGCCAGGGGGTGCATGAAGGAATTTTGCAAATAGTGCACAGAGGCTTCAGTTAAGAAGACGCAGTACACAGGGGTACCGTCGCTCTCAGGGAAGGCAAGGTCTTACCTCTTACAAATTGCCTCAGCAGGACCTCAGGATAGTCTATGTTCATGGGGCCCATCCTCTGTGTCCTTAAGACCATGCTTGTTGCTGTGAGAGGAGTCAAAAGGTACCAGTCATCATCTTGAAAGGTGCCTACTTCAGCAAGGGAGTGACTCCAACACCGCACTGGAGATTTCATCGGTCCTTCTGGTGGAGGGTGAAGACAGGGAGTCCCCAGAGCATGCACGCTGTGAAACTCTTACAGTTGCTGGCTGGAGCTGAAGTTGCAGAGTAAAAGTATCCCTTGTGGATACTTTGTTGCTGTTAGCGCAGTTCCTGGAGCAGACTGCGGTTGATCTGAGGTCAGAGGATGATGAAGTAGTTGCAGAGGATTCCTGATGGAAACTTGCAAGCAGAATCTGAAGAGAATCCACAGGAGAGACCCAAAATAGCCCTGAGAGGGGGATTGGCTACCTTATCAGGTATGGACCTATCAGGAGGGGTCTCTGACGTCATCTGCTGGCACTGGCCACTCACAGTCCTCCAGAGTGCCCCCACACCTTGCAAAGCAAGATGGCTAAAGTCTGGGACACACTGGAGGAGCTCTGGGCACTACCCCTAGGGAGGTGATGGACAGGGGAGTGGTCACTCTCCTTTCCTTTGACCAGTTTCATACCAGAGCAGAGGGCAAGGGGTCCCTGAACCAGTGTAGACTGGCTTATGCAAGGAGGGCACCATCTGTACCCTTCAAAGCATTTCCAGAGGCTGTCGGGAGGCTGCCCCTCCCCAACTGTAACACCTATTTCCAAAGGGAGAGGGTGTAACACCCAGCTCTCAGAGGATATGCTTTGTTTTGCCTTCCTGGCATTGAGCTGCTCAGACCCCAGGAGGGCAGAACCCTGTCTGTGAGGTGGCAGCAGCTGTAGCTGCAGTGCAAGCCTTGGAGAGCTGGTTTGGCAGTACTGGGGGTCCATGGTGGAGCCCCCAGGATGCAAGGAATGGGCTCCCCAATCCCAGATTTGGAATTGGGGGACAATTCCATGATCTTAGACATGTTACATGGCCATATTCGGAGTTACCATTGTGAAGCTACATATAGATATTGAACTATATGTAGTGCACGCGTGTAATTTCATCCCCGCACTCACAAAGTCTCGGGAAATGGACCTGAACTATGTGGGAGCACCGTTGCTAGTGCAAGGGTGCCCTCACACTTAGAAACTTTGCACCTAGCCTTCAGTAAATTAAGGTTAGACATATATGTGACTTATAAGTTATTTAAGTGCAGTGAAAATGGCTGTGAAATAATGTGTGCACTATTTCATGCAGGCTGCAGTGGCAGTCCTGTGAAAGGGTTTGTCTGAGCTCCTTATGGGTGGCAAATGAAATGCTGCAGCCCATAAGGATCTCCTGGAACCCCAATGCCCTGGGTACCCAGGTCCCATATACTAGAGACTTATAAGGGGTATCCAGTGTGCCAATTGAAATTGGTAAATGAAGTCACAAGCCTACAGCGACAAATTTAAAAGCACAGAGAACAGAAGCACTGAGGTTCTGATTAGCAGAGCCTTAGTGACACAGTGAAGCACCATACAGACACACACATTAGGCCATAAACTATGAGCACTGGGGTCCTGACCAGCCAGATCACAGTAAGACAGGCAAAAATACTGACATACAGGTAAAAATGGGGGTAACATGCCAAGGAAGATGGTACTTTCCTATACAACCCCCCTCCCCAAACAAGGGACAATAAGGCTCACCTTGCCCAGATGAGTCTTCATTGTCTAAGTGGAAATATCTGGAGAGTCCATCTGCATTGGAGTGGGTACTCCCAGGTCTATGCTCCACTTAATAGTCCATCCTCAACAATTTAGGGTTTTCACCTTTCATTTGTTTAAGCCATAATAGAGGTTTGTGGTCTGTCTGAACAATGAAGTGAGCACCAAACAAGTAGGGTCTCAGCTTCTTCAGTGCCCAGACCACAGCAAAAGCCTCCCTCTCTACAGCAGACCATAGCTTTTCTCTAGGGGTCAACCTCCTCCTAAAGAAAGCAACAGGTTGATCCTGGCCCTCTGAGTTCAGTTGTGATAGTACAGCCCCTACCCCTAATTCAGAAGCATTTGTTTGAACAATGAATTGTTTGGAGGAATTTGGGCTCTTTAAGACAGGTGCACAGCACTTTGCCTGCTTAAGCTCCTCGAAAGCTTTCTGAAAGCTAGCTGTCCACAATACCTTTTTAGGCATTTTCTTACTGGTGAGGTCAGTAAGAGATGCTGCAATGAAGCCATAGTTCTGAATGAACCTCCTGTAATACCCAGTGAGACCTAAGAAAGCTCTGACCTGGGTCTGAGTAGAAGGGGGAGCCCATTCCATAATGGTCTAAATCTTCCCTTGAAGTGGTACAATCAGTTCTCCACCCACCAGGTGGCCCAGATAACCCACTTTCCCCTGCCCTATCTGGCACTTTGAAACCTTGATAGTTAGGCCTGCCTTTTGCAGGGCTTCCAGAACTTTCTAGTGGTGGACCAGGTGATCATCCCAGGTGGAGCTAAAGACAGCAATATCGTCCAAATATGTTGCACTAAACACTTAAAAAGCCTTGGAGGACTGTATTCACCAGCCTCTTAAAAGTGACAGGTGCATTTTTCAAACCAAAGGGCATCACTGTGTAGTGATAATGCCCTCCTATGGTAGAAAATGCAGTTTTTGCTTTAGCATCTTCTGACATCTTGATCTGCCAATACCCTGTAGTCAAGTCAAAAGTGCTTATATACTTGGCAGATGCCAGTGTATCTATTAGCTCATCTGCTCTTGGTATAGGGTGAGCATCTGTTTTGGTTACTGTATTGAGACCCCTATAGTCCACACAAAACTGCATTTCTCTCTTTCCTTCTTTGCTATGTGGTTTGGGGACAAGCACCACTGGGGTGGCCCAGGGGCTATCAGAAGGCTCAATAACTCCAAGGTCTAACATTTTCTGAACTTCAGCTTTTATGCAATCTCTGACATGGTCAGGTTGCCTGTAAATTTTACTTTTTACTAGGTAAAGTGTCCCCAATGTCAATTGTGTGTTCACAACAAGTAGTTGTACCAGGTGTGAGGGAGAAGAGTTGAGAAAACTGATCAAGGAGTAAGGTAGTCTGTCAGAATTACTCCCTCCACTAAGCCATCAGCTTCAGTGGTGGAGAGGAGATCAGGGAGAGGGTCACTCTTGTCTTCCTGTCCCTCATCTGTAGCCATGAGCAGGGTTAAGTCAGCCCTGTCATAGTAAGGCTTTAGGTGATTGACATGAAGCACCCTAAGGGGGCTTCTGGCAGAGTACAGGTCCACCTGGTAGGTGATCTCACCTTTCTTTTCTACAATTAGATGGGGTCCACTCCATTTGTCCTGGAGTGCTCTTGGGACCAGAGGCTCCAATACCCACCCTTCTGTAATGAGTGGTACTCTGTCAGGACAGCCTTCTGGTCAAACCATTGCTTTTGGAGCTCTTGGCTGGCCTGAAGGTTTTTGCTGGCCTTTTTCATGTACTCAGCTATTATTCTTCTCAGGCCAAGTACATAGTCCACAATGTCTTGTTTTGGAGCTTTTAAAGGAGGTTCCCAACCCTCCTTAAGAAGAACAAGGGGACTCCTAACAGGGTGACCAAATAGGATCTCAAAGGGGCTGTAGCCCACTCCTTTTTGAGGTACCTGTAGGCGAAAAGGAGACATGGTAATAAGATATCCCATCTCCTTCTGAGTTTTTAGGAGTCCCATTTTCATACCTTTGAGAGTTTTATTAAACCTCCCAACCAGTCCATTAGTTTGTGGATGATAAGGGGTGGTGAACTTATAAGTAATACCACATTCCTTCCACATTGCTTTTAGGTATGCAGACATGAAGTTACTATATCTGTCTGACACCACTTCCTTATGGAAAACCACCCTGGAAAAGATTCCTACGAGGGCTTTTGCCACTGCAGGATCTGTAGCTGTCCTTAAGGGGATAGCTTCTGGGTACCTTGTGTCATGGCCCACCACCTCAAAGATAAATCTTCTGCCAGAAGCTGTCAGAGGGTCAAGGGGGCCATGTAGGAAAGTACCATCTTGCCTGGCATGTTACCCTCATTTTTACATGTATGTCAGTTTTGTTTTTGCCTGTCTCACTGGGATCCTGCTAGCCAGGACCCCAGTGCTCATTGTTTGTGGCCTGAATGTGAGTACCTGTGTAGTGACTAACTGTGTCACTGAGGCTCTGCTGTAGTGTAGCCATTTTTAATATAGCTTCATGCATGTTAGGTTAACATATTAGGCC
Source organism: Pleurodeles waltl (assembly GCF_031143425.1). Classification (NCBI taxonomy): domain Eukaryota; kingdom Metazoa; phylum Chordata; class Amphibia; order Caudata; family Salamandridae; genus Pleurodeles; species Pleurodeles waltl. The sequence goes on from NC_090436.1 coordinate 757,140,540, forward strand.
TCTGTGCACTTTGCCCTAGATACATTTTATTCAGCCTCGCACTGTTATTTTACAATAACCAGTTTTACGGTCTTGTTTTATTTCTTTATATCACACTGTTTAGCATAGTTCAGCACTGTGTTCTCAAACAATGCATTTTTGCTCACCATGTGCTTCAGTCAAGGCTACAGTCTGGTACATTGCCGGTAAACGTGGTAGAAGTTTAGTCTCTAGTGTTCTTAGAAAATACACATCCTTACGTAGGGTCATTTTCTTAGAACATCTGCGTGTTAGTTATAAAAACACTCTCCCGACCAGGAACCTACAATTAGATGATGACTGCCCTGTTGCAGATGCTGATGCAGATTACAGGCCTTTGCTCAGGTATGAGGGTTGATGTCCTTCCGGGGGAACATGAAAGGCAGGCTTAGAGCTTTACATGCTTTGCTCAGAATATAGCTTAGAGAGAACCTAATCTAGTTGCACTATGATAGCCTTATTCTTGTGCTTCACTCTCATCGTTACTATTTTAATCCTACTGTGTTGTGTAGTTCTGGTTATTGCAGCTCACGCTTTGATATCTAAAATGCAGTTGTTTTATTAAAGCAATCTTTAAAACTTAAACTGCCTTTGTCATTTATATATGAGACCACACTATGTATGAGAGAACCGGTTGTGACCTGAGTGACTACGACTTCCCTGGGAAGTACTAAGATGTCATGCGCTTGTCTTCCAAATTGTCTCTTCCTTTTGGGAGAGATGAGGCACTGCTAGTCATCCGGAGCAAAACCCGGATTTAGAGTGACAAGGGTCCTTCACCGGGGGTCAGACTTAGTCCCCCACACTGTGAACGATCTTGCCGCTCAAAATCCAGTAGTCCCATTAGGATAATGAGAGCCTACGCGACACTGCTAACCAGAACTTCAGTGCTTATGCTCTCTCGGCCTTTAAAATTGTCACTATAGGCTAGTGACCATTTTCACCAATTCTAATTGGCACACTGGAACACCCTTATAATTCCCTAGTATGTGGTACCTAGGTACCCAGGGTATTGGGGTTCCAGGAGATCCATATGGGCTGCATCATTTTTTTTGCCACCCATAGGGATCTCAGACAAATCTTAAACAGGGCTGCCACTGCAGCCTGAGTGAAATTACACACACGTTATTTCACAGCCATTTTACACTGCACCTAAGTAACTTATAAGTCCTCTAAATGTCTTACACTCACTTAGTGAAGGTTAGGTGCAAAGTTACTAAGTGTGAGGGCACCGTTGCACTAGCAAAGGTGCCTCCACATAGTTATGGGCAATATCCCCGGACTTTGTGAGTGCGGGGACACCATTACATGCGTGCACAACATATAGGTCAATACCTATATGTAGCTTCACAATGATAACACCAAATATGGCCATGCAACATGTCTAAGATCATGGAATTGTCCCCCCATGGCAAATCTGGTATTGGAGTGCCAATCCCATGCATTCCCTGGGCTCCACTATGGATCCCAGGTAGTGCCAAACCAGCTCTCTGGGGTTTTCTCTGCAGCTACCGCTGCTGCCACTCCACAGACAGGGTTCTGCCCTTCTGGGGTCTTGGCAGCCCAGTCCCAGGAAGGCAGAACAAAGGGTTTTTTCCTCTGAGAGAGGGTGTTACACTCTCACCCTTTGGAATGGGGAGAAGTAGCCTCTCCCAGCCTCTGGAAATGGCTATGAATGGCACAGATGGTGCCCTCCTTGCATAAGCCAGTCTACACCGGTTTAGGGAACCCCCAGTCCCTGCTCTGGCGCGAAACTGGACAAAGGAAAGGGAGTGACCACTCCCCTGTCCATAGCCACCCCAGGGGTGGTGCCCGGAGCTCCTCCAGAGTGTCCCAGACCTCTACCATCTTGAATGCAGATGTGTGAGGGCACAATGGATGCCTCTGAGTGGGGAGTGCCAGCAGGTGATGTCAGAGACCCCTCCTGATAGGTGCTTACCTCACTAGGTGGGCAATCCTCCTCTGAGGGCTATTTAGGGTCTCTCCTGTGGGCTATTCCTCAGATAACGAATGCAAGAATTCACCAGAGTTCCTCTACACCTCTCTCTTCAACTTCTGCCAAGGATCAACTGCTGACTGCTCCAGGACCCCTGCAAAACTGCAACAAAGTAGCAAGAAGACTACCAGTGACATTGTAGCACCTACTCCTGCTGGCTTTCTTGACTGTTTCCTGGTGGCTTATGCTTTAGAGGCTACCTGCCTTCATCCTGCACTGGAAGCCATGTAGAAATCTCCTGTGGGTTGACGTATTCTTCCCTCTGCTCCAGCAGGCATCAAACTTCTGCATCACCGGTACTCTGGGACCCCTCTCATCCTGACAAGCGTGGCCCCTGGAACACAGGTAAATAGACCCAAGTGACCAGACTGTCCAGTGGTCCAACTGTCCAAATTTGAAGGAGGTAAGTCTTTGCCTCCCCTCTCCAGACAGTAATCCTGTGCTCCATGTGAACTGCACCTCCTAGGGCTTCTGTGCACTCCTGCAAGGAATCCTTCATGCACAGCCTAGCCCAGGTCCCCAACACTCCGTCCTGCATTGCTAAACTCGCTGAGTTGACCTCCGGCATCATGGGACCCTCTTCTGTAGTCTTGAGATGACCTCCGTGCTTAGTCTTCTTTAACCCATGTTCAAGGACTTCTGCGGGTGCTGTCTTCCTGTGCAGTGGCTCTCTGTGTTGCTGAGGGTCCCCTCTGTCTCCTCTACCAAGTGGCAGCATCCTGGTCCTTCCTGGGCCCAAGCAGCACCCTTTTTTCTATAACCACAACCTTTGCAGCTAGCAAGGCTTATTTGTGGTCTTTCTACAATGAAACAACTCTGCATTCTCCAGCAGTCCGTGCGACATCTTCTGCACAAAAGAGAAGTTCCTAACACCTTTCATTGTTGAAGAATCATCAGCTTCTTCCATCCGGAGGCAGCTTTTTTGCACCTTCATCTGGGGTTTAATGGGCTCCTGCCCCCCCCCAGACACTTTCACGACTTCCCTATATGTAGCTTCACCATTGTAACTCTGAATATGGCCATGTGAGGGGTCTAAGATCATGGAATTCCCCCCTCCCATTCCAAATATGGTATTGGGGGGGCAATCCCATGCATCATGGGAGCTCAACCATGGACCCCCAGTACTGCCAAACTAGCTCTCTGAGGCTTGCACTGCAGCTGCAGCTACAGCTGCTGGGGACACCCTGGAGATCTCAGAGCGGCCAGTGACATCAGAGACCCCTCCTGACAGGTCCACACCTGGTTAGGCAGCCAATCCTCCTCTGAGGGCTATTTAGGGTCTCTCCTGTGGGTTTCTCCTCAGATTCTGCTTGCAAGTTTCCATCCGCAATCCTCCACAACCACTACTTCATCCTCTGACCTTGGATTGACTGCAGCCTGCTCCAAGAAATGCTGTAACTGCAACAAAGTATCCAGAAGGGCTACTTCGACTCTGCAGCTTCAGCTCCAGCCAGCAACTACAACAGTTTCCACAGTGTGCATGCTCTGGGGACTTCCTGTCTTCACCCTGCACCAGAAGGTCCGAAAAAAATCTCCTGTGGAGTGACGGAGTCAATTCCCTGCTCCAGCAGGCACCTACTAAGAGGACAACTGGCTCGCTTAGACTCCTCTCCTGGTGACGAGCATGATCCTTGGAACACAGGTGGTGGACCCCTTTGACACAGACTGTCCTAAGGTCCTGCTGTCCAAATTTGGAGGAGGTAAGAGTTTGCCCTCTCTGTTTGCCACAGTATCCCTGTGCATGGCGTCATCTTCAACTCCTGAGTCCTCTGTACACTATTTGCAAGAATCCTTTGTGCACAGCCTGGCCCAGGTCCCCAGCACTCAATCCTGCAAAGCTCATCTCACTGAATTGTTCTCCGGCGGCATGGGACCTTCTTTTGTAGTGCTGCAGCAACTGCAATTTGCACCTTCTTTCCTGGGACCTCAGTGGGTGCTGCCTCATCATCTGTGGGCTCTCTCCAGTGTTGGGAGCCCCTTCTGCCTCCTCAGTCTGAGTTGAGGCCCCCAGGTCCCTCCTGGGTCCAGGCAGCACCATGTTGACGCAATCCATGATATTGCTTGAACCAAGGCTTGTTGGACGAATCCAGTGCTGCAACTCTCCTGCATCCAACATGGGACATCCTTTGCATAGTGCAGGAACCCGCAGCCATCTTCTTTGGTGATCTTCTGCAGACTTCTTCGAACCAGAGAATCCTCTTTTTGCACCATCCTCTAGGTTGGCAGGGGCTCATGTCCTTCCTGCAATCTTCTGCAACTTCCGGACTTGGTCTCCTCTCTTTGCAGGTCTTCAGGTCCAGGAATCCACCATTTGTTGCTTACAGTCTTCCTTGGTTCATGCAATACCTCTAATCACGACTTGTAGTGTGTCCTGAGGAAACTTACAGCACTTTGCTCCTACTTTCCTGGGCTCTGGGGTGGGATATTTCACTCACCTTTGTGGTTTTCTTACTCCCCCAGTGATTCTCTACACACTTCAATTATCTAGGGGGGATTCATGATTCGCATTCAATTTTAAATTATATGGTTTGTGGTGTCCCTAGACCTATTTTCTCCTATTGCATTCTATAGTATTTTCTATATTTTGCACGTTCCTATGACTATTTACTTATGTGATTTTGGTGCCTATTGTACATATTGTGTATAATACTTACCTCCAGAAGGAGTATTGCCTCTAAGATATTTTTGGCTTTGTGTCACTAAAATAAAGTACCTTTATTTTTGGTAACAGTGAGTATTGTCTTTTATTGTGTATGAGTACTGTGTAACTATAGTGGTATTGCAGGAGCTCTGCATGTCTCCTAGGGCCAGATGTAGCAAACGGTTTGCGACTCGCAAACGGCAAAAATCGCCGTTTGCGAGTCGCAAACCGGAGTTTGCTATGCAGAAATGCATTTTGCGAGTCGGGACCGACTCGCAAAATGCATTTCAGAGTCGCAAATAGGAAGGGGTGTTCCCTTCCTATTTGTGAGTCGCAGTTACCATCCACTTGAAGTGGATGGTAACCCACTCGCAAATTGGAAGGGGTCCCCATGGGACCCCTCCCCTTTGTGAATGGACCCCAAAATATTTTTTCAGGGCAGGTAGTGGTCCAAGGGACTACTACCTGCCCTGAAAAAATTCCGAAACAGAAGGTTTCGGATTTTTTTTTAAGTGCAGCTCGTTTTCCTTTAAGGAAAACGGGCTACACTTGAAAAAAAAAACTGCTTTATTAACAAGCAGTCACGGACATGGAGGTCTGCTGACTACAGCAGGCTTCCATGTCAGTGAGTGCCCATAGTCGCTATGGGGCCGCAATTTGCGACCCACCTCATTAATATTAATGAGGTGGGTCTTTGCGACCCCATAGCGACTCGCAGACGGTGTCTGAGACACCGTTCTGCATTGCAAATTGCGAGTTGCAATTTGCGAGTTGCAATTTGCGAGTCGCTCGGACTCGCAAATTACAAGTCGCAATTTGCAAAGTACCTACATCTGGCCCCTAGTTCAGACTAAGCTGCTCTGCTACAGCTACCTCTACACAGTCTAAGCTGCTAGGACACTGCCTACATTTCACTAATAAGGGATAACTAGACCTGGTATAAGGCGTAAGTACCTAGGGTACCCACTACAAACTAGGCCAGCCTTCTACAGAGCCACTATGGCATCTTGTTAAAAAAGGCCACTTTTTGACACGGTTGGCCCCCACTTTTGCCTGAGATATGGTGTAGCCTAGAAATTGTAGTGCCAAGGGCCCCTGCTAACAAGATTCCATGGGCCAAAGCTCTTTTCCTAAAACTGTTGTCATGCATTGGCACAATTAGATACATCCTTAGCTATCACTATAAGTCCCTAGTAAAAGGGTACTTGGGATTCTGGGGCATGTGGTACTATGGGAAGGCCCCTAAGGGCAGCAGCACTGATTGTGCTACTCTCTAAGGCCAATCATCCAGATGCACCCAGCACTGACATTGCAGGCTGAGTGTCCTGGTGCAAACCTTACACACAAACTCAACATAGCACACTGCCTGTGTGCCCTGTCTACCATACACTGCATGTACTATGGGTAAGACACCCCTTTGGCATGCCTTACAACCCTAAGGCAGGGTGCACCTTATTATGTGTGAGGGCATAGCTGGATGAACAATATGCCCCCACTGTGTCCTTGCCAAACCTGGGACATAGTGAGTGAACAGCGCAGCCATTTTAATACATGTGCTGGACACTGGTCAACACAAGTTTCCCAGCTACATGATAGCCACACTGAACCCTGGGTGGTTTGGTAGTAAACAACTCAGATTGATACATCTAAATGTACCAGTATTGGATTTATCCCTAAATGTACCCAGGGATCACGTTAGAGGTGCCCCTTGCAAAAGCTAACTACCCTTGCATGGTTGCTTCCTGGATCTACCAAGCCTGCCACCTCCAGACACAAAAACTATAAACATTGGGGGAGACCATTGTATCTGTGGAATGTGCACTGCCCTGACGTTGAGCTTCTAAGGGCTTACTGCCTTTGAAACTCAACCCCCTGGCCTGCTACTAGCAGCAGATGGCCATCCCTTTGCAAACCCTGACTTTTAGTTGGAGCTAAGGCAGAAAACCACACAAAGAATAGGGGGAGTGGCCCCATCTGACATGCACCACCCGTAAGGTGTTTCCTGTGAGGTGGACACTCCATTTAATTTTCTTCCATCCCAGATTGAAGGAAAATAGCCATATATTAAGGAAGGGACCCTTCCCACAGGAAATGATCACTATAGTGGGTGCAGCCACCCAAAGGTAAGTGTCCCTTTTGACACGACCAGGTCCCCTCTAAAACTGCGACTAAATTCTGTATTTAATGGGTATCCCTAGACCACTGAAACAGTTATAAAGACACAAAGAAGGCCAGTGCAAAGAAGATCCAAGGCATGAGAAGTGTGGACCTGCTGCACAAAGAAAAGGCACCAAACCCTGCCAGTTGCACCCAGGACCCAGCAATTGCTGCTGTGGACCTGCTGGACAACTGGACCTACCTCAAGAACCACAGAGGACCTTCAGGCTTTGCCAATCACCCAAGAACTCGCTCCATAGTGGAATGACCACTCTGCAACAAAGAAGAAACCAACAACCCAGTGAGGGTCACTTCACTGACTGGCCGCTATCTCCGAAACCAGATGTTGCAGCTGGACCCGACAACACCAAAAACCATCAGGACAAACCCTACATGTCTGCCATGTTTGGTGGCACTGCACTCTCCATTAGCCAAACCGTATTAATACCATGCGAACTGTTCAGCTGATGCTGGACACCAAGAAAACTAGCCTGCTCAGGGCTGAAACAGGACCAGGAGGAAGCCCCAGTCAAGGGACTTCAGGAACACCCTGGACCTCTTGTCAGATTTCCACCATTTTCTTTCAAGTGTACCTCGAAGTGACTTACCTCCAGATCCAAAGGGCATCTTTGCACATTGCTCCTGGCTCACCAATTCGCTTTGCAACTGGCCACCCTGTGTTCTGAAAAGAAGAACCTGCTATACCCTCAGGATCCCTCACCCCTTGCAACCTCAACACACTCCAAGGGGACCCCAAGAAACCACCTCTGAAGTTACCTGCACAGACCTTTTCCAAGTTGGCCCCTGAAGTGTCCCTGCACCAGCTCAAGAGATTTTCACTGCTGCTCCCGCAAGAACTTGGAGTCGTCTGAACTTCTCCCGCTGGCATAGTGTGCCCACCAATGACCTTGAACAGCCTGCAAAAGAAGAATTTGATAAAGCAACTGTGTGATTTTATATGTATTTTTAAAGGTGACATTCCATTGATTCCTATGGTGCGTAATCATGCACAAAAAATACTATTTTTATTCAACTTCAAAAATCCATCTCTCCAAAAGTACTTAACCAATTTTGATAATCTTGGTCTTAACAATTATATCAAAATCTGAAGAATTCTTATAAACTGTTTCTGAGTTATTCATTCGAATGTGTGAGTTGCATGAGTGATACTGTGAGTACAACAAATGCTTTGCACTTCTCCAAGATTGGCCTAACTGCTCGACCAAGCTACCATGAACATTAGAGCATTAGGTGATCTAGTTTTTCCCTCTGTAAAACAATGTATGGTTGCCTGGACGTCCTGCACAGTGTGCCGAGCTTTGCACACTACATAGAGGGCCAGGATCCTACACTTCTGCAACTCCTGCCACTTCAAATTGTAACACTCCTTCTCTAAAAGGTGCAGTTGTGTCAGAGAAAAAGGGGCATACTCTTAAATTGATGGATTTGAAGTGGGTTGCTCAGTCTTGAGCTGGGAGAGTTTGAACTATGTCTGGCACTAATGACTCATTAAAAAGAGTCTGGTTCACAATTTTCCAAAAAGCAAAATTGTCTCTGACCTCACAGGAGGACACTAGCTTTTCCCAAGCGCTGTATTTTAATACTTTCCTTCAATTTCTGCAGGTCACCTTGTAGTGTCTTTTAGTCTCCATTACTGCCCTCTTATCTCTTGGTTTCATTAGATCTTTATGGGCTGAAGAACAATTTTGTCAAACCTCTCAGGGCCAGCACTACCCGTCCTATTCTTCTTTCTCATAAGGGCATTATGTACTTCTTTACAAATGTTGGAAAATGAGGCTAAAACGACAAGGTCAGAAAGATCAACCTGAAAACATTCATCAAAATCTCTTCTACATGACCCTACTAAATCCCCTTTAAAAAATCTTCTGGGACGAACTTGCCTCATCTAATTCTACGACCCCTCTATTTTGGTGTGAGGGGATCCTTATACAGGTTAGACTTTTTCTCCCCAGGCTTTAGCCATCTAAATTCGCCTTTAATGGATTCTGGTCACTGTGGTCATTTCAGAAGAAGCAATAAGGAGGCCAAAACAAAAATAAAGTAAATACTAGAATTAAGATCTCTTCCATCAAATGTTGGTAGTAAATCCAGGAAGTTATAACTGATTTAGTCAGGAGGTTAAAAAGATAATATTCTGACAGCCCAAAAATTAAAATATCCTCTTGTTTGGAATGAGAAACTCATTCCTCATGAAAACTTTCTTCAGCCTGTCAGGACCACAATGTGAGCATGGATGTATATTAAAACCCCCTACTAACAATATTGGAGGGGAAAAAGACCACACCTGAAAAAAGCCTTCCAAGAAACCTTTTAGATTGGTCTCCAATGGCTCAACAGAAGAGGGAGAATTGTAAACATTAATAATTAAAATCCTTGTTGCATGAGAAAATGTTAAGAGAACATCTAAGACATTGGACAAATGGGAGGGAATTTGCTAAATATCACAACCCAAGCTTAAACTCACAAAGAGTGCCTACCCCCCCTTTGCTCTACCATGTATCACAGGCATGACATGGGAATCAAAGATAGCAAATCCATCTAAAATAGCAGACCCTGTAACGTCTCAGGTCCATCTGCTGTTAACATACTAATCTCCTGATTGTCTGTTAGCAAAGAACTCACACTGGCTACATTCCAACTTATTACCCTAAGTGTATTACAAGGCCTAACAGGGCCCTCTGTCCCACTACCAACGTCTTTCTTACAACCTCTTTTATTCAAAAGTCAAGCCTGCTCCTCAAGTGAGGCTAAGGGGCAAATCTATTATTGAGCTGAACCTTTGGGTAATGATCAATTGGGGCATGGTCAAAAAACATAATGGGCAGATTTCAATGTCAGACCTCAATAAGGGATCGCACATAAAATTGGGCAAAATCTGCTCCACCCACTAAGGGTTCCTAAAGTTAATAACAATGCAATCCTCAGTCCCTAAAGGGCTTATTTACAAGCCCCTAGAGCCACTGGAGCGTCACTTCAATGATGCTCCAGTGGCGCTGTGACCTTTTCCATAGTTGCAAGGCGGCACTAAGCCACTTTGCTTGGCTTAATGCCGCCTTGTAAACATGGCCCCCGACCCAGTTTTCTTCAGCAGATGTGTGTTTCTGTGGGCATTCCACACAACACCCATTACTTACGACACTGCCCCAGATTTACGAGAAATTGTAAACCTGAGGCAGAGCCAAAAACTCTGCCTCAGGTTTGGAGTAAAACAACACAGAGAAATACTTTTATTTCTCCTTGTTTTTGCTTTTCCTATGTGTGAAAAAAGCAAAACACCATTAATGATTGTTTATGTGCAGGATGTTGCCCCTTCCTGCACATAAACAATCATTAAATAATGATGATTTGCTACTACTATGTGTGATGCATTCTGCAGCACACATTGAATTAACAAATCGCCATTATTGATTGTTTATGTGCAGGAAGGGACACCTTCCTGCACATAAGTAATCATTCCCTGCAATGCAGTTACCCTTGAACAATGGTGCAAGGGTGCCTGCATTGGAGCTAGGCAGCAAATTTTAGCACCAGTGCTAGGGAACACACATGGGTACACCGTTTTTTGGTAAAGATGGAGCATTCCTGTGTTTTTAAAATGTCGGAGCCTGGTGCAGGCAAATTTGGTGCAGCTCCACACTCTGACATTTTCTTGTAAATGAGGCCCTAATATTTTAGTGTCCCCAATTCAGCCAACACTGCACACTATGATCACCTCATTAAACAGCAAATAGCTAAAGAGATCTAAATGATTACCGAGCTACTTAATTTTTGATCTTGCTGAAGCTTTCTATCTAACCTGTTTTAAATGAGGGAACATTGACCAACATGCATACACAAGGCATTGCAGCAGGGGCCAACTACATGATTGTTTTAGATGGAGTGGCATCTATTGGGGGGCAACATGCTGGGGACATTATACTGACGTTGAGTAATGCGAGGATGATATGCTGACCCAGCTCCTGTGGTCTGCTCCTGAATAGTGGAGGGTCTAGCAGCATTGGCCGTTGCATTAGAGATATAATTTGGTAGCAATTCAGAACCACAGGGGGCCTCAAAAGATGGAGATAGGGAGGGCATAGTGCAGATGGCTTTGTCCAAAGCATTGGTAATAGTGGCTGCTAAGATACAATTGGTTATGGAAGGGTGGCTAAGGAGATGGGAGCCTGTGATGAGATAGAGCGGTTACTAGTTAAACGCAGCGTACCCTAGTTTAATCTAGCATCAATCATTTCCAAATATTTTACTATGTCAGCTAAGCCCTCCACAACTTGCTGGAGTTTTTCTTCCAGCATTTTGACTACACTGACTGGCATATTTTCCAGTTTTTCCATTCTGTCTTTCAGTCTAGTCAGGTAATTAACAAAAGGAGTCAAAGCAGCAGACACAACATCAGCTATAATGCAGGTGAAGTATGGGGGGGGGGCACAAAAGGCCTGCCATAAGGGCCACAACGGACTTCACAGGGGCTGACTAATTCAGTTTCTTTCCTGAGGATTTAGCACCTGTGGCTTGGATGGAAGCTGTAGGAATTCCTTTCTTTGATTGCAATGGACCCAGAAGCTCTACAGGTAGCATGCCAGCTGAGAGAGCTGAGGAATCAAGACCCACCAAATGTGATACCACCCAGGACCTAGAGGCATCACTGGGCAGAGGTAGAGATTCAACAGATGAAAGCACATTAGGAGCATCTGCATGTTCTCCCTCAGCATGGTGTTTGAAGCAAATGCGGCCAGCTGGTCCTCCACCTGAATGCTTACCTCCAACAACACCCGTACAATTATCAAGGAAATTTAAAATGGTATTTTGAGTCCTTGGTCTTTTATCCACCATGAAGCCCACTTCTTGCTTTCACTTTCCTATCTCACAATTTGAACAGGGACAAGTAACCAGACCGATGAATGATCCCCGCGTCTGGAAAAACTGCTTCTAAAATGCTACAATACGGTATTGCAACCTTAAAAAGAAAGATCAACACTCACAATCAACAAAAAATTTAGAGGGGTGGCCCAGCCAAGCCTTGCCAGCTTTGGACAGGCGCAGAAGGGCCCGTTCTCAGACCGGTCATCATCCGGGTACGCACCCAGGTGTGACTTGTGCGTATCCCACACTGCAGGAGTGTAGAGCAGTATTTATCCAGGCGCCTCAAGGTGATTAAAGGGAATGGGTGAGCACTCCCCATTACAGGCTGAGTGCAAAGCAGGTGCATCTGGGACCTGTAGGCTGCAGCTCCCCTTGAGCTCCTTGTTCACTCCTTGAAAATCTTCCCATGCTGCGGGAGCAAGGGGCAGTATTTATCTAGGCTCCCACAGGTGAGAAAGACAATGGGTGGTTACTCCCGATGACAGAGTGATTGCAAAGCAGATGTGGCTGGGACCTGTAGGCTATAGCCCCCAGTGGGCTCCTTGTTCGCTGCTTGAACACCTCTCATTTCAAAAACATAGAAATGATTTGAAGCTTTTCAGTAAATGCAGTAAATGCAAATTCAGTAAATACATGTGAAGTATCCAGTTTTTCAAGGACAAAGCATTAGCAGAAAAAATATATGAAAATTGTAGCACCATATTTAAGATACTGTGAGGAATAAAACATTGAAAAGGCACAATGTTCTAGACGGAGGCTACAATATATCTTACAAATGATAGAAATGCATTAAATTATATTTTTTTCAATTTTGTACAGATAATGTATGAAATCACAAAGCTTAACCCTTTATTTGCAGCCTTCTCTTTGGCAATGGCAAACTGTGTTCTCATAAAAATCACATCAGTCATAAATGTATCTTATTTTAATACATATGCATGTATGTATGATTACTTAGGCCAAATGTTGTTTGCGGAAATGAAAGATGTTAACAGATTATTTTGTGAAGTGATTTAATGAACATAGTGGTCATATTTTCATTCTCAGCACCATCTGTGCTTAAATGTTTTTAACAGTGGCCTAATGCAAAGCCATAGGGCCTGTGAGTCTCCCATATCTCACAAATATTCATTGTACTTGGACTGAATGGCGGGTCCCGAAAATGTTGGAGCCCCTCTGTGCTGCAGGGGCCAATGATACACCCCTGTTTTTTTAACGTACTTATGCTGCTTATGCCGCACATTTTGCCTGAGGCTATGGTATGACAATTTCAAATATGTAGATGCAATACAAAAAACTGAATTCTATATAGAGTAAGTGTTGAAATGGTACTTCTGGGAGGATTACCTCAAAACTTTTTGCCTTCCTCCTCCGCTTTGTCTGACCTTGTTTCTGTTGTCCATAGGACATTGAACTCTTCACCACTGCTTACCAATGCTAAAGTGCATATGCTTCTCCCCTAAACATGGTAACATTGGTGTATTCACAATTGACATATTTAATTTATTTGTGAGTCCTGTGTAAAGTGGTATACCATATAAAAGGGCCTGTAAAATAAATGCTACTAGTGGGCCTGCAACACCGATTGTGCCACCCTCTCAAGTAACCTTGTAAACAAGTCTCAGGCCTGCCAATGCAGAGCCAGTGTGTGCAGTTTCACTGCCACTTCAACCTGGCATTTCAAACTTCTTGCTGAGCCTTAAACACCATTTTTATACATATTAGTCACACCTAAGGTAAGCATTGATAGCCCATAGGGCAAGGTGCTATGTAGGTAAAAGGCAGGGCATGTACTTTTAAGTTTGATATGTCCTGGAAATGAAAAAACTCCCAAAGTTGTTTTCCTTTACTGTGAGGCCTACTCCTCTCATAGGCTAGCATTAGGAATTCCTTAATGTACTTTTAAGCTGCAATTCCTGATCAGAATTGAGTAGCTATATCATGTTTCATATCATTGCAATGGTAATGATAACTCCTATGTCATGGTAAAGTTGGATATAGCATTATTAGGTTAGAAATGCCACTTTTAGAAAGTGGGTATTTCTTTTCTTTTACTGCTCTTTGTGCAGTGCCGCCTATCTCTAATACACATCTGGGCTAGGTGACAGCCATACTTTGTGCATTCTCCCCAGACTGCCACAAACCCACAAAGGGTGGGTGTGACAAAGGACTCAACTGCACTTTTCTGAATGCTGATGGGTCTTCCTGGGCTTGAAGAGTGGAGGGGACCCCACACACTTCAACAGGGAAGTGCCTGTCCACACACAAAGCGCTGATTACCCCCTACTGATAGTCTGGAGCTAGGGCTGTGATGAAAGTGGGGCCTGGGCACATCAAGGAACTGCTCTGAAATCACCCCTACTCAAAGGCACTTTTTTGGTATAATTACTTGGGTTCTGACCATAGCAGCTTGGTAACCTTATGGACTTGGTAAGACCTCTGCTAGAATAAAGACTGCTGTGCTGTAAGGACTGACTGTTCCAAGGACCTGTCTCCCTGCTTTGCTGGTGATCAGCCCTGCAGCCTGTGGATCTCTGGCCTGCTGAGGGCAAGTACTTGACCAATCTTGCTGAACCCAGAGTGACTCCAAGGGCTTGCTGGCTTGCCCTCTGTTCTTCTGCAGTTTCAGGGACATCAAAGACTCCTGAAACTCTCCCGGTGCTGCTGGACTCTGCCATCTGTGAGTCCTATCCTTGCCTGAGATCCCCCCACCATTCATGGGCCTCAGAAGTGGGTTTTGCAACTGAATTCTGCAAAAACCGATGCACCGCCTCAAGTCTTGGAGAAATTCCAATGCATCGCTCCCTCAATGCAATGGTTGTTCGATGATAGCAGATTCACAACATGTGTGGCCTGATTATGACGTTCTGCAAGGCTCGACGACAATGCGTTGCACTCACTTCAGTGGAGCCACACACAGTGACCCGACTGGGTGGTCAATACAGGTCCATCGAGTCCACGATGTTGACATTTTGCTCCCTCATGGGTACTGTTTCAGTGGACCATGCATGGGTTCTATAGTCAACCTACCCTCCATCACGGTCAGCCTGATCTTTTGATTTACATTGGTCCCTCGGGATCTCAGATAACCTTTTGACCACTACTGACTTCTAAGCACTATTTCACATTTAAGGGGTTATTACAACTTTGGAGGAGGTGTTAATCCGTTCCAAATGTGACGGATATACCACCAGCCGTATTACGAGTTCCATAGGATATAATGGACTCGTAATACGGCTGGTGGTATATCCGTCACTTTACCGTCACTTTTGAGACGGATTAACACCTCCTCCAAAGTTGTAATAACCCCCTTAATCTTTTAAAATGAACATCTTGGCTTCAATGATTGGGTTTTTGCCATTTTGGACTTGTTTTACTAAGATAAATATGCTCTATTATTTTTTGTCGTGTTTACTTTGTGTTACTTTGTGTGTGATGCACAAATACTTTACACATTGCCTCTTAAGTTAAGCCTAACTGCTCTGTGCCAAGCTACCATTATTGAGCACAGGTTACTTTAGGTTGTGTAACTGACTTACCCTGACAAGGGTGTGGTCCCTACTTGGACTGGGTGCATACGTCTGCCAACTAGGGACCTAACATGATGTTTTCAGGAAAGCATTGTGGATGTGACAGTGGCATTAGAGTTACTAGGATGTTTTCAGTAAAATATAGTGAATGTGGCAGTCAGATAATGTGGTAGTCACATAAGTGCACGGTGTGTTTTTTTTCAAAAAGCTATTGTAGAGGTAGCAATGTGATAAACAGAGTGTAATATGAAGTTCGCAAGGGGAAAAAGCCGGGAGGGTCCTTTTAGTAGGATAAGGTGAATGTGAGAATGAGGTAAGTGCTGGCCAGGGATGGGCAGGAAGATATGGCCAGGGCTGGCCATTTAGGGACAAATTTACTGTTTTTCTACACAACAAAGCATGTCAACTAAAGTTCCTGCACTGCTAAGCAGAACAGTAACATAGCTACAAAGAAATTGTGATGCTGGTCTCCTCTGAAGCAATGATGCACTTTCTGGCAGCTTACTGCCATGCACACAGCTTTGCAACATAGTGCAAAGGTGCCTGCGTGACTCTAGTATAGATTTTTTTACTAGAAGATAGCACCTCCAATAAAAATTACCATGCTAGAATTTATTTTTTTATCTTTTCCTACTTTTTATTTATGATGTATCATACAGCACACAAGTAAAGTTAAAAACGTTTGAAGATAAGAAGACTTTTCTCCATCTTTAGCCTACATCTAGAGGTGAATTTTTTTGTTGCAAATCCCAGTCTACAGATGTTGGTAGATAGGGATTTGTCTCAAAATCCATGGCTAGCTGCATGGAATGCCCGTATACCATCCACTTCACAAATCAGTGCTTTACACAGCGTGCATACATTTCAGGGACTTTACACTGGTGCAAAGGTTTGAAAAATGTGACCCTCACTTTCAAAGACCAGTCCAAACAAAGGGGCATATTTATACTCCGTTTGCGCCAAATTTGCGTCGTTTTTTTCGACGCAAATTCGGCGCAAAACTAACGCCATATTTATACTTTGGCGTTAGACGCGTCTAGCGCCAAAGTATGAGGAAAGAGCGTCATTCTTTTGCGTGAATGCCTTCCTTGCGTTAATGAGATGCAAGGTAGGCGTTCCCGTCCAAAAAAATGACTGCGACACAAATGCGTCGTATTTATACTCCCGGGCAAAACTCACGCCCGGGAGTGGGCGGGGCAAAAAACCCCGCATTTGCGCCTCTTTTTAACGCCTGGGTCAGGTCAGGGCAGGCGTTAAGGGACCTGTGGGCTCAAAATGAGCCCACAGCTGCCCTCCCATGCCCCCAGGGGCCAACCTTGCCCACCTCAGGAGGACACCCAAGGATGGAGGGACCCATCCCAGGGACATTCAGGTAAGTATAATTATTTTTTTTATTTATTTTTTTTGGCATAGGGGGGCCTGATTTGTGCCCCCCTACATGCCTCAATGCCCAATGACCATGCCCAGGGGACATAAGTCCCCTGGGCATGGCCATTGGGCAAGGGGGCATGACTTCTGTCTTTACTAAGACAGGAGTCATGTAAATGGCGTCTGGGCGTCGTTAAAAATGGGGCAAATCGGGTGGAGGCGATTTTTTTGCGTCAACCTGACTTGCACCATTTTAAGACGCCTTAACGCCATTTTCCCCAACGCCGGCGCTGCCTGGTGTACGTGGTTTTTTTCCACGCACACCAGGCAGCGCCGGTCTGCTAGCGCCGGCTAACGCCATTCAATAAATACGGCACCCGCATGGCGCTTCAGAATGGCGTTAGCCGGCGCTAAACTTTTTGACGCTAAACTGCGTTAGCGCAGTTTAGCGTCAAAAAGTATAAATACGGGCCAAAGTACATTGTTGGTGATTTCCAACAAGCAAGTTGGGTATATTTTACAATGTTAATGACATCATGTATATCTTGCATTGTTTTCATTTCCTGAGAGATTAGCGTCCTTATTTTTTTCCATTTGAACTTTGCCTTGTTCTATACAGACATTTTAGGACTTATAGTTACTTTTTTTCAAAATACTTCTTTATTACCATTTTCATATTTCACTAGGCATTAGATAACTGCACATAGGCAGGATCTGTGGATGGCTTGACAATTTGACCAAGATTAACAGTTGTTGCCATTAATCATATTCAATCCCAGGGATGGTTTCTGGGTGTGCACCAACATGCTTTGCAAGTCCATCATTTATCACATAGCAGACCATCTAAAACAACTCACCCAAATCACCCACCCAGTCCAACCCACAAAGCAAAACTCCATCTGGCATATGCAATGACATCTAGTACAAACAAAGAAGTGTTTGTGAGTATTGAGATATGTGACTATGTAGAACAAACTTGCTGAAGCCTAGTGAGGTAGAAGTTGGGTACATATATATATATACACATTGCCTTTGCATCAACAAATAGAGTATAACATGACTGGTGCAGTATGTCCCCCTAACATGGCCTATCATCTGACTACAGAACCATAGCCATCAGGAACAGTTCTAATATCAATGTTCTTCTGGATCTGTGTAGGTAGCCCACCAGTGCAGGATATGCATCCAGTTTGACCCTTGCATATCGATGTTAGGGCTCAGGGAATTGAGGCGATCTCCAATGCATAACTATATTGTATTTAGTCAAGTCGAGTTCAGGATTCAGAAATTGATGAGTTTTGTCTTGGTTCTTGGATCTGGGAAGAAGCCCTAATATACAGACCGGTAGTGAGAGTAAACATCTCTTTTCTGTTCACTCAGTTATGCAACCAGTGACCGCTGCCCACCAGTGGACTATAGTTCAGCAAAGTAATACCATATGATAAAACATAGCTCGTGTGTGACTGCACCTGGGGCACACCAATGGGGTGTCTGGGTATATAACCTGCAGGTGTGTAGGTGTTAAATACATACTGTAGACATATTTGCATTGAATACGTTTAAGGTGAGAATTAATTGAAATTTGTTGTACCTATTGCAAAACATGGGTCCATTCAGAGTCAATGAGATTCTCACCTAGATCACTCTCCCACTTATCCTGCAGCACACTCAGGGGCTTGGGCCTAGTTATGCGTATAGCTCTGTAAGCATTAGTGATGAGGTGCCTGCCATTGCCCATCTCCCACAGGTCTGTCTATGGTTCCATTCCATCACCCTCCTATGTTTTTGCTTTGGCTCTCCCCAGTGCTGCATGGGTCAAAAATTGCCCAAGGGCAAGGACCTATGTCTGTAGGACATAGGAGTGAAATGACTAGATAAATCGCTAAGTGTTTGTAGCCCTGCAGGGGTCCAGGAGGATCTATCTATTCTCCTGGCTATTTGAGGGAAGCACCCAAAGGGAGATCTCCAGGGTGTATTGCAGTGCATCCAGCTGCCAGCACAGGTATTAGTGCCAAATGTAGTGAGCAGCCCTCTGCAGACAAAACACAACCATGGCCCCACACCTGCTATTGAAGATGTATCCACAGACATCCATTGAGGTCAACTCTCTTTCAATTTATGTGAGCCCAAAGGAAGTGTCAGAATTAAACCATCTTGCCACACTCTGGGGCTGTGCTGCCAAATAATATACCTCAAAGTCGGGGACTCCGAGTCTGCCACTCTTGCTAGGGAGGTACTGGGTGTCAAAAGCCACTTTTCTCCTATTTGCACCCCGCAGCAATTTGACAGCAGTGAGGATAGGTTTAGGAAATAGGTACGATGGAGTTGCAGTGGAATGTTGGTAACAAATTTAAAAGTCTAAGCTACTGCACCACCTTGGAAAGATCCATGCGGGCCATGACCGACAATGTCAGCCTACATCAGAAGCCTACAAAGTACCTGGCTGACATCAGCGCCAGTCCACTGTTACCTCGAAATGTAATCCTACTGGTGCCTGCACACCCTCACTCTTAAGTATTTAAATGTAGCATCTTCAGCAGGAAGGATGCATATCATCAACAGACCTAATACAGCCTTAACACTCTCCATCAGCTGGAAGAGACAAAACGTGGATGCACTCACATGAATGCCAGAATGGATCACAAAAGTGTGCAGCTCCACTGAAAGAAGTGGCAAACCCACTGCATGGTCCTGCATGCAAAATAATCTGCTGCCTGCATATAAGGAGATAGTATGCATGTGTTGAATAAGAGGAACTCCTTTCTCACCCCTGGCAGCCTGGACATGGCACACCAAAGACTCCATGGCTAGTGTAAACAGAAAAAGGTGGCAGGGGATACACCTGCTGCCTTCTGCACTGCACAGACCAAGCATCAGAGATCATGTCACCCTTCTGGACCCTGGCCCCATTGGTCACGTAGAGAAGCTGTATCCATTTATTATTGATACACACAAATCCCATTCTCCACTGGACCTCCCAAAGAAAACTGCACCACACAGTATTAAAAGCTTCCTCCATGTCTATGGAGGCTGTGGCCATTCTGATGGATTTAGGGCCAACAATTCTGAAAACAAGGAACTACCTCCTGATATTGGGGACAGCACTACAACTTGGCACTAACCCAGATTGATCCAGATGTACACAAAGTGGTAGCACCCCTACCATCCTGTTGGCTACTATCTTCCCTAGGATCTTACTGTCCAAGATAAGGAGTGATAGGGGGTGATATGAGCCAATCTTGAGTGCGTCTCAGCTGGCCTTGGGCAGCACCACGATCACCATCTCGTTGGCAGACACCAGCAGCTGAGCTCCAATGAGTGGATCACAATAGAGCTGCCTGAGCTGTGGAATCAGCTGTCCTTGTAACATTTTGTAAAATTACTGGGGGATTCCTCACTACCCTGGGTCTTACTGGCATGGAGGAGAGACAGGGCCAGTGCAGTCTTGTCAGCCAATAAGGGTAATTCCAGGTCAGGCCACTGCTTGGCAGTTAATTGATTAAGGGATGTCTCTTGTGGTTGTGGTGTGGACTATCTGTCCATTGTTCTACCTGATAGCTGAGTTAGCTGCATACGGGGAAGCGTTTTGGACCAGGAGCATCCGGAAGGTGTTCTGTTTGGTCCCCTTTGGAGTGACAATGGGCCATGTATTTCATATAGTTGTAAAGACACAGCCGCTCACACAGCTCTCTTCTGGTAAGCTTCTGCTGCGTGAGTTTAAGGGAAAATGGATGGGAACCTCTCGCTCAGTTGCTGCCATGGTCTGTTCCTGTTCTGAAACTGTCAATTTAAAATGCTGCACACTCCTATTTTAGACTTCAGGCATATTTTCCTGATGTTTGCCTTCAAGGTGTCCCATAATATTAAGGGATTGGGAACAGACCCCAAATTTCCCTCAAAAAAATAATTAATGTTCCCCTGAAGTGTACCTCCGAATAATGCATCCTCAAGCATTGGTGTGTGCAGCCTCTACATGGATATTTTGGTGGGGTAGATGCAGAGGGCCTGAAACCCCTAATGGCCCCCTCTGAGTTCAAGCCAGAGCTCTTTGATGTTGGTAATGTACAGTGCTTGACCATCAACCATTAATTTCAGGCTTGGCATGTATAGGAGCATAGGTGGGACCCTGGGATCGTACAGTTTTGCCTTAACTAAATGGAAATATTTATGTTGGTGCTGGGTTGCAGTAGTTTAATCAGAGAAGCTCATGATTTTAGAATTTGAAGGCCAGGGATCCCTTCACTCTGGCTTTTGGCAGGATGTATGGTAAAGACTGGCATGTGATCCCCTTCCTAGTCTTAGGGCACACCATGATGAAAAGATGCTAGTAACAAAAATTGATAGCTCCTCGCCAGCAAAGCTATCATGAACACTGTCATGGGTGAGATATAATGTACAATGTAGAATCTTTGTCTTAAAGGGCTTTCCAGGCAGCCCAAGCTGCTGCCACCCCTCAGACAGGTTTCTGCCCTCCTGCTGCTTGATTTAAACAAGCCTAAGAAGGCAAACAAAGGATTTACCTTAGGAGAGGGAGGTAACATCCTCTCCCTTTGGAACTAGGTGTGACTAGCAAGCATAAACCAGTCCACAGCCGTTCAGGGACCCCAGCCTCTGCTCTGCTGTGAAACTGGACAATGGAAAGGGAAGTGATCACTCCCCTGGTCTTCACCACCCGGTGGGTGATGCTCAGAGCTCCTCCAGAGGGTCCCTGTGTTCTGCCATCTTGTTTCCAAGGTTGGCAGGAAACTCTGGGACCCTCTGAGTGGCCAGGCCAGGCAGGTGACGTCAGAGCCCTCTTCTGATAGGTGCTTACCTTGCTAGGTGACCAATCCCCCTTTCAGGGCTATTTAGGGTCTCTCTCTTGGGTGGGTCCTGAGATTTGGCTTGCAAGGCTCCAGCAGGCTTCCTCTGCAGCTTCCACTTCCACTTCTGACCACTGGAACCGCAACTGGACCCTCGAGGAACAGACAACGCTGCAATCAACGAAGAAGATTCTTCTGGAACTTTGTTTCCACAGCGCCTTCCAGCTTTGCAATATTTCCCCGGCTGTGCATCCTCAGAAGAGAGCGACTCTTCAGCCTTCACAATAAGAAGAAGGAATCTCCCTTGGAGTATAGGAGTAATTCCCTTGCATCCGCAGGCACCTGCTCCAACAACAACAGGCTGCATGGATCTCCTCTTACCCTGAGCTACGATTGATCTTATACCACCGGTGGTGGTCACGGAGTAGTCCTCTTGGTCCTCTCTGCCAGGCTATCTAACTTTGGTGGAGGTAAGCCCTTGTCTTCCCATGCAGGACAGTACCCCAGTGTACTGCATCTCTTGCAGCTGCCAAGGCTTGTTTGCATCTCTTCCAAGGGATCTTCTGGTTGCATGTAGCTTCAGTCCCCATCACTCCTTCCTGGCACACACAACTCTTTGTGTGGTTCTCCTGTGGCGTGGCACCCCTTCCTGTAGTGCTGCATTGACTCCTTCTACAACTTCTGTGTCCCCGTTCTGTGGGACTCCTGTGGGTGCTGCCTCTGCTCCTGTGGACTCTCTGCCACACTGAGTGTCTCCTATGACTCCCCCTCCTGGGTGCATTCCTCCTGGGCCTTGCTGGTCCCCTGCAGCACCACTGTTCTACTAACCATGAGTTTACCTTAGCCAAGGCTTGTTGGTAGAATTCCTGCACCGACACCCATCTGCAATCTTTGCTCCAGTGTGGGACATCTTCTGCATCTATCAGGAACCCTTCTCCAACTCCAGGGCTTCAGTGCTGACCTATTCTTCATCAAGGTCGACCAACTCCTGCACGTACAATTGGGTGGGTAGTAGCTCCTACTCCTCTTGGACTCCACCATGACTCTTGGACTTGGTCCCCTCTTTCCACAGGTCTTCCTCTTCAGGAATCCACTGCTGGTTTCTTGCAATCTTGCCTGGGTGTCTTATTTTCTTCTTTCTCCTCCTTTTAGGTGGTTTGGGGAAATTCCAGTGATTTACTTCTGCTTTCCTGGTCGCAGAGGGGAACTGTGTTACTTACCTCTGTGTTTTTCTAGGACTCCCAACTCCTCTCTACACATTCCACTTACCTCAGTGGGGGTCATGTGTTCGCATTCCATTTATTTAGTATACCTATGGTCATTATTGGTTATTGCTATTTGCACTGTTTTCTTACCTTTTCTATGCCTATTTCTGATCACCCATGCATATATTTAGGGTGTTGCTTACCTCCTATTAGAGGGTTGCCCTTCTAGTATTTTGTGCTATTGTGTTCCAAAAAATAAGTACATTTATTTTTGTACAACTGAGTGTTTTCTTTCATGTGTGTAAGTGTTGTGTGACTACAGTGGTATTGCATGAGCTTTGCATGTCTCCTAGATAAGCCTTGGCTGCTCATCCACAGCTACTTCTAGAGAACCTGGCTTCTAGACATTGCCTACACTTCACTAAGAGGGGATACATTGACCTGGTATAAGGTGTACGTACCTTGGGTACCCACCACACACCAAGCCAGCGTCCTACACTTGGTCCCTCTGTCTGCTGATAATGAGAGGTGCTGGCTTCCTGGTAATGCAAATTGTGGTTGTTGTGGCCTAGGAGTGCCCACAGTGCCTGAGGAAGCTCCTGGCACTCCGTGTGCTGGATGATGAAGAGAGCATGTCCCGGCTGGCCTCTGTTGGGCCTTAGATCATGTGACAGGCCCAGGTTCACCTTGGCAACTCCAGGCTCACTCCTCTGGGACTTTCCTCAGCATTTCAGTGCCTGCTGGAGCAGACAGATCCCACAGCAGTCACTGATTCTTCCAAGCAGTTGCCCCTAAAACATGGCAATTTCGGGTAGTGCAGAGCTCAGTCTACTGGATTCAGGTCAGAAGGCAGGCAGACCATTCTGGGCTGTTCTCTCATCTTTTAGAAAGCCCCTGTGGTCCGCGTTTCACACAGGTAGTGCAGGGGCTTGGAAGGATGGTGTTCTCCCCAAACAGCAATGGCAAAATTCTAGGAGAAAACAAAGGTAGGCATCAAAACGCACTTTATCTCCAGAGCCTGGGGAAGCACTGGCCACATGCTAACTTGGTCCAAAGCCAGGAGGAGATGGTAGAGCTTTTCCTGCACTAAAGAGGAGAATCTAGGGCTAGAACATAACCTTCCCCTAATATGCAGGGCCCCTGGGATTAAACTTGTAGGGGGCACAAAGCAGGCAGAGGTGGTGAGGCAGACCAGCAGCTCCAATGGAGATCTCTCCTGATAGCACCACAGTGCTTTGGCAGTCAAATATCTGGGTACAGCTGGCAGCAGGGCAACATGCAGAAGAGCAATCCAGAGAAAGTTCTTTATGCCAACCAGTAGCAGCAGGTGGCAGGCAAAAAGTAGAAGAGCAGTGCAGATGAGTCCTTTGTGCAGTCCAGCAGTCCTTCTGACAGACGATCTGTCCCAGTTCCAAAAGTGATTATTGATTATTATTTATTGCACAGTTAATTAAAACCATTTAAAAAAAAAAAACATGTGTTTACCACAAAAAGAAAACATTAATTTCAGGTTTCATAAAAGAACATCATTCATAAAATCATCTTCAAAATGCAACATTACAAACAGAAACAAAAACCTTTAAAAAAAAAAACTCTATCCTCTCTAAAATCCTTTCATTGGATATCACATTTTTATAGTTACCAATCAATAATTGAACCCTTTTTGTACATGAATTGGCATTTGTTCAAAGTGCAATTGTGCGGTGTGGAAAAAAACAAATCAATTCATTTTCTTACTAATTTTGAACTATTATAGACTGGACCAACTAACTGGAAAGATATTCTAAATTCTCAATTGTGAAATTCTAAAACAAACTTATGCATGGACAAATCTCGCCAGTCAATTCGTTCTCTTACTGTATTGTACTATTATAGACCTGGCCAACTAAATAGAAAGGCATTCTTAATTTTACCCATACGACATTACTGATTTCTCGCCACATTGTGTCACATTGATTAAGAGTATTAAACCCTTTATCACCAGCACTTTGCTATTGTATAAACTGCAGTTGTCCAAATCCAACACAGAATTAACACATGCATATCTGACAAAGCAATTTATTTGCATAATAGATGTCACTACATCTTTTTAAGGAGGAAAACACTACACCCAGTGGATACTTTTTTCTCTTTAGCTCTTTCTTATGGTGGATAAAGCATCCACGATCATCGAACAGGAGTCCCAGATATCTGTAAAAATGAACTTGATTAAGTTGCTCTCCATTTAAATACCATTTATAATTTGTATTAATCCTACGGCTACATTCCATTACCTTCATCTTATTTAAATCAACTATCAGCCTATTTTTCTGAGAAAAATCTGCTAACTTTCCCATGAGTCTTTGTAGTCCTATCATTGTTTGGCTAACAAGGGTAGCATCATCTGCATAAAGCACATTATAAATAAACATGGCCTCTAACCTGGGTGCATTTGAAGTAACTGCATTTAGTTTGATAGATACATCTCCTAAAACAAATGAAATAAATAGGGTACCAAACACAACCTTGTTTTAAACCCTGATAAGTAAACGTTTTTCTAGATAAAACAGTTCTATCTCCAACTCATATCCTAACCCAGGTATCTGTATAAAGAATCTGGATTACTTTAAGAAGACCAGGAAGATACCCAATAATAAAAGCTTTTTCCAAAGCAAATCCAATTCATAGAATCAAAAGCTGACTTAAAATCAACATAAGAAAGATACAATGGTTGCTTCTTACTAATTTGCCTATCCATTAACAATAACAGGGTCAATAAATTGGCCTCAGTTCCAACCCCTTTGTGAACTCCATTTGATTTAATTGCACAATTTTATTATCAACTGCCCACCCAAGTAGTTCTAACAATAAATTAGCAAAATATTTTGTTTCAACATCTTGAAGTGTAATCAGATTGTAATTAAATATGCCAAACAGGGGTAGGCCAGTTATACCAAGTTCTAGGGGAGAGAGCACATGCACTTTAGCACTAATTAGCAGTGGTAAAGTGCTCAGAGTCCTAAAGCCAACAAAAAGGGGGTCAAAAAATAGGAGAAGAAAGGCAAAATGTTTTGGGATAACCCTTCAGAAAGGATCATTTCCAACAAACCCTAAACCTCGATTGCAGCACATTACAAAGATTTGTTGCGTCAACTGATAAACAGTAATTTATTGTTTCTTAAAAAATTCACAACTGCGGAATATTCTGTTTTTTCGAGGTTGAGCTGTCTATTTCAAGATAAAAATACAAGCTTCTTTTATAAATTGGAGTCAGTTTTCATGGTGTCATCTTTTCTTATTATTGTTCTGTTTTGTCACTTCTTAATACTTTGTACTTGTTCATTTGATAAAGCCTAACTGATCTGAACCCATCTACCCAGGATTGACCTAAAGGTTTACAAACCTAACTGGACCTCTTATCTTATACATATTTGTGCCACTGTTACATGGTGAGGTCGCACAACCTCATCATACTATATGTACACCTTTCATAATTACCGTTGTGAACAGGGCCACAATTATCGTAGTTCTTTTCAAAGAACACACTTGTCCTTGCAGAAATGTAAACATGTGAACACTTGGTCGTATAGAATAATGTTCTTCACTGAAAAGCAAAACCAACCATCAAATTAAGCATAAAAATGAAAGGGAAAACGAGAAGACCAGGCTGTCTCAGGATTTTCCTCTCTCAAAATACTAAAAAAAACAAAGTAACCCTTCAGACTCTGACAGACTTGTATGGAAATAGAAAAAAAACAACCTGAACCACCGGAAGTATGGCTATTTAAAGGGACATGAACCCTCACCCACATATGGCGTCATCTTTCACTGTTGTGTTCCTGCACATCCAGACTCAAATTCAAATTCAAATTATACTTTATTTCGGCTAGAAGCCATAAAAGTAAGCAATAAGATATCATATCATAATTGAGCAACGTATCAGTTATAAATAAGAATCAACAAGAAATACCACATTATACATTTAAAACCCTGATTAAATTATAAAATCACTTTTTGTAAAACCAATGCATCACAGCCATTGTTCTTAAGATCTTGATATTCAAAGATATTAGGTATATGATATGATGGACTATTACATCTTAGTTCCAATCAATTAACGACTTGATATATTAAATAGATAAAATCTAAAATCTTAGTAGTCAAAGATATTAGATATAAAATATGATGGACTATTATATCTTAATTCCTATCGATTAATGACTTGATATATTAAATAGATAAAATCTAAAACCAATATGTTAAAGCAAACAATTATAGTAATTCTCTAGATCTTATAGCCCATGCACTTTGCAAATATCTCGCAACTGAAAAAACTATTTTGTCATTTGTATCAGTTGTCAGGATACGTAAAGCTATGATCCATTCCCTTATCCCCATTAACCTATATAGCGGAGCAATCCACTTCTTCCTAGGCACCAAGTATCTAGGACAGAAAAACATAAAGTGCTCGAGTGACTCTGTTGACTTTTGGCAATGATGACAAAATATTGAATTACAATCCTCCACTCTCCATTGTGCAGTAAATGTCTTTAGCGGGAGAATCCCTAACCTAAGCTTAATAAAAAGTGGTTTGGTATAGGGAGGATTTACATTGTCCATATAGGCCTCAAATTTGGGACTGCATTTATGATCCAGGAACTGTAGCGTCCGACTACCTTGATTTTTTGCCCAAATTTGCGCCAAAATATTCTCCCAGTAACACCTATTTATACGTTCATTTACTTCCTTGGTCAGGTTGTGAGGAGCACTCCACACCTCTTCCATTTTAAGTAGTTTACACATGTCTCTGATGTGACTCAGCCAAGGGATCTTTGATACACGATCACCTGCAAGAAACTCCTTTAATACTGTCTGGAGGGTGGGCAAATACTCAGAAGTCCAAAGACGCACCCAATACTTAGTGCAATTTCATTGTGGATCTCATTTAAGGCTAGATCAAATCTAAGCGGAGTGAAAGGGGTGCTCATCGGCAGTCGCAAGAAGTTCCGTAGGAAACGGTTTTCTACCGTAGTCAAGCACCTGGAGTTGGTATGTCCCCAAAGCTCAGCACCATAGGTAGAAGCTGCTACTGACGCTGCTTTATATACAGTAATAGCAGGTGATATCTCCCCTTGCGCAATGTTAGCAATTTTCCTCCCTATCACTGATGACCTCTGCCTTAAAACTGTCAGACTCTTCCCAATCTGCACTGTCCATTTTTGGTCATCGCTTAGCCTAATCCCCAGGTAATCAAATTGGTTGACTCTCTCCACTGGTTGGCCTGCTATAGTCATTTCCCCTCTAAACCATTTGTGCGGGTTAAGAGCCATAAACTTAGATTTTGATGGATTTATTTCGAGACCTCTATTAGAACAGAACTTATAAAATGCATCCGGTTCATTTTGCAAGCCCATGGGTGTTCTCGAGATTAATAGAGTATCGTCAGCAAACATTAAAATGGGGACAGAGACTCCAGCAAGCTTTGGGGCGTCATGATTGCAGTGCAACAATTGGTCCGCCGCGCCATTAATGTAGAGGTTAAACAAGGTTGGGGCCAGAATACACCCCTGCCTGACCCCCCCTGTTGACAGATATAGCTTCTGTTAAATCGCCACTTTGGGACCATCGTACTTGGGTGTACGTCCCTTCATGGAGATAGCTAATCAATTTTAATAGTTCTCCATCAAGTTGGTAACTCTCCAAACCGTTCCACAGTAAATCTCGTGGAACCATGTCAAAGGCAGCTTTTAAGTCGATAAAAGCTACATACAAATGACTTTTATCCAATGACAGATATTTCCAGCAAAGGAGGTTAAACCTGAATACCTGGTCAATTGTGCTCATTCCTTTCCTAAAACCTGCCTGAAAGTTGGAAAGAATATGAGAGTCCTCTATCCATACCTGTAGTCTATTCAGTACCTGCTAACTAAATATTTTTTGGCTGACATCGAGTAGGCTGATTGGTCTATAGTTTGAAGGTTCTTCCCTTGGCTCTTTCTTGTAAATAGGGACTATAATTGCTCCTTGCCACGTGGGGGGAAGTCCTCCCCCCCTCAGTATCTCATTGCTGAGCGCATTTAAATACAAAGACCAAGTTGTCGGTCGGGACAAATATAAATCTCCTGGGATACCATCCAACCCAGGGGCCTTCCCTTTCCATACCGATTGGAGAGCCAAAGTTGTTTCTTTGAAAGAGAAAAAACCCAGAGCAAATTTAGGAGGTATAGCTCTCCCAGCAGGTGATGTATTAACAACGAGTTCATTAGATTTGAATAGAAGGATGATAATACTGTTAATTTGAGGTTTCCTATATACCTTATTAAAATGTGTCATCCAGGTTCCTGGCTGGATTACGGGGTAAGTCTCCATTTCTTGAGAGCTGCCTTTGTCTGCCACTAATTTCCAAAATAATTTGAAATCCTTCTCATGAAGAACATCTACCAGCCCATTCCAATATTTAATTTCCCACTCTTTTTTTGCGTCTTTAAGTGCAACTTTGTACGCAGCCCTGGATTCTCTTATCTCTCGGTAGCTCCCTGCCTTTAATGCTCCCAATAACTGTATTTTGGCCTGACGACAGGAGTTGGAAAACCAGCTTGCCATTCTAGGCCCAATCTCTGTGCGCCTCCTTGCCACCTGGAAATGTGGTTTTAGTCGATTGGTCAAAATACTATGCAAGCTGATCAGATCCACCGATAAAATATATGTATGCTTCAATGGGAGGAGCGTTGTTACAACTATTCTATAAATAGATAGCTGGAAGTTAATATCATCTTCCACCCATTCCCATTTTACATTTTTGAGATCGTCCGTCATGGCTATGGCATTGCCCTTGGCCCATGTTGCTAATGTTTTACAACTAAATAAGGTTGTAGAAAAGACGGTACTCAGGGCTTGATGGTCGCTATCATTTCGAGGTAGAACAACCATGTCAATAAGCGATTTCCAGAGAACGTCATCTACTAAAATGTAATCGAGATGACTAACGTATGAGCCTCTCCTATATGTGGTCACGGCCGGGGTATCTGACCTGGTATTCCCGTTTACTATTCTTAGCCCCTTAGATGTTATTAGATCTTCTAGTAGGTTTAGTGCTCCCCCTCCTTTCTTGGTCATAGCTCGAACCAGCCCAGATCTATCCCATGGCTCTGCAAACTGAATTTCTTTTTGCTGATTAACATCTCTGGCATTCAGTTTCATATTGAAATCTCCTGCGGCGATTAAGCCCTGGCCTCCCGGTAGACAGTTGAGGAAATCTGTTAGCATACCCATCAGAGCAATCTGCATCCTTTGAGTGCCGGGTCTAACATATATGTTTATAATTACTATGCTGACAGGTCCCCTGGCAGTACTTAGGGCCTCATTCTGACTTTGGCGGGCGGCGGAGGCCGCCCGCCAAAGTACCGCCGTCAGAATACCGCTGCGCGGTCAAAAGACCGCCGCGGTAATTCTGAGTTTCTCGCTGGGCTGGCGGGCGACCGCCAGAAGGCCGCCCGCCAGCTCAGCGGGAAACCCCCTTCCACGAGGATGCCGGCTCCGAATGGAGCCGGCGGAGTGGAAAGGGTGCGACGGGTGCAGTTGCACCCGTCGCGATTTTCAGTGTCTGCTATGCAGGGGCCGCACGACACCCGTTACCGCCAACCAGGTTCTGGCGGTCAAAACCGCCAGAACCAGGCTGGCGGTAAGGGGGTCGGAATCCCCATGGCGGCGCTGCCTGCAGCGCCGCCATGGAGGATTCCTCAGGCCAGGGGAAAACCAGCGGGAAACCGCCGGTTTCCCTTTTCTGACCGCGGCTTTACCGCCGCGGTCAGAATTGGCCTGGATGCACCGCCAGCCTGTTGGCGGTGCATCCGCGGTCCCCGGCCCTGGCGGTCCATGACCGCCAGGGTCGTAATGACCCCCTTAGTTCCACCTCAACGGCTAATAGATCCCTTATGGGAGTTGTTAACTCCTTAACCTTTGGGAACAGATCGTGTTTTAACCAGATTATCAAACCCCCTGACGCCCTGCCAGATGGTGAAGGAAGCACAGTTTTCTGGAAGGTCCAGTATCCTTCTCTGTTGATCGCTGATGATACCCATGTCTCCTGCAGTAAAATAATATGGTGTTGATCTATAAAGCTACACCAGTCAGGGTTAGCTGATTTCTGAAGCAGCCCTGCCACATTCCAAGATAGGAACCTAATTGGAGGATTGCGACCATTCCCAATATCTAATGGATTCTCTCTAGCCTCATTGAAACAAGGCAATGCTCCATTATCCAGCTCCTCTAATGGATCACTACAATGTGCTTCAGGCTCTGCTTCCCCGATGTACAATATCTGATTACTTGGCTTAACAGTGGCTGAATTGGGTATACCGTCTCTCTCAACCTTCACCTTGGGGTCTTCACGTCAATCTATAGCTGAGGTTGGGCTACTCTTTTGGTCCCTTCTAAGAGCACGTGTATGCAAGGTCATTGGGGTATTATATCTCTCTTGGAGAAACAAATTTGCTGAGGATTGAGGGATTTTTTGGGCAAGTGACACTTGTGATGAAGTACCAGGTCTCACTCTCAAATCAAGTGCCAGAAGACCCTTTACTAGACTCTGGCTACTCAGTGTAAGCCCTATGAAGTCTGTTGTTGGACCTGCTCCTGTGTATCTCTGAGCGGTTACTATACCGTCCCTTATAATAGAGCTGCATTTCTTCGTCCCCCTTATCCAATGGATTACTTTGTTCATGAGAGAATCTCCTTGTTCCTTTTGACCATTGCTTAGCTTAGGTACATTTATCATATATATGTCATGATCGCTATGTCTGACCTGACTAGGGGAGGCGTTTCTCAAAGGGCCTATAGACCTTTTGTTTAAAAATTCATTTCTATACACCTCACAGTTCGGCCCTCTCTTGCGCAGTGTATCACATTTATTAGAGGCACCCGCAACAGGAGATTGGCCTTTGCCCCTGTGAGAATTCTGCTTTACCACTTCAGTCCTTTTGCCCCTACACGTTCCTATCGTAGATGTTCCGGCCAGTTGGGTTTGCTTGGCCAGGGCGTTAAGTTCAGGTTTGGGTGATAGTTTCCTTATATCCCCAATTACAGCAGATATGCCATCCAGTTTCTTATATATCATATGGCTAAAGGACATGAGGTACTCTCTGAGGCTCAGAATTTCAGCTCTTATCTGTGCTAACTGTGGCTCAGCGGGTTCTTCCCTCTGTCTGCCTAAGGAAGTTAGTGGCTCCTCTATCTCCCTTTGCGTACTCTTCTCTAATTCAGATGACGTCGATAGGGCGAGTGGAGAAAAACGGTTATTACAATTTGTAAGTGAAAACACACCACCCTGGGGGCTTGGCTGGCTCAGTTTAGGGCTCTCTAACAGATTATTTGAATTTTCTAGCCTGTTCAGTTCTAAATCAGATCCCTGTAATGTAGGTAAGTGTGATTCTCTACTCACAGGGGCAAAGAAAGATTTTATATCATTAGTAGTGGCGGTCACATCTTTCTTGTGGGATTTAGAGGGCTTAGTGACGTTTGTCAATTTGAGTCAGAGTACAGTTTTCCGGCAACGTGTCGAGGAACTTTCTTTGCCCCTCCCTGGTCAGTGGAGTTACCTCTGACTTTCCTCTTCCCCATCCTGCTATGGTGTTAATAGTTTCCTCTAGTTAATTGTCACACAGGAAAAAGGGGTTAAGGAAAAGAATATGAGCGCCTCAACAGTGAATGGATATTCTACCTGGCCTGGATGCAATAACTAAGTGCTAATGTTGGAATATTGCTTTAATTATACTGAAAGTTGAATCTAGATGCAAGGTGACAAATAAACAAGTAAACAATCACCAAAGCAGTACCTCCAGGCAGACATGCGCCTGTGTGCCGCCTAATCCTACAGTCTTTGGAGGGATGTTAGGGGGGGGCCCTGCCCTGCCTCTTCCTGGCGATGACGGGCGAAGGACGGGCCCGCCCTTGGCCCGGGCTTTGCCTGGGCGCCGCCCGCTTGCGTCCCGCAAGGCGGGAGCGCGAAGGGGCTTAGAAGGGCTCCTGCCCCTCCTCCTTGTGGCGATGAAAAAACACGCGCGCGTCCCGCAGTGCGGGAGCGCTAGCTGCACACGAGAGGCTCCTGCCCCTCCTCCTCCTCGGATCCAAACAAACGCGCTTCCCACGAGGCGGGAGCGTGAAGGGGCTTAGAAGGGCTCCTGCCCCTCCTCCTTGGGGCGGTGAAAAAACACAGCGCGCGTTCCGCAGAGCGGGAGCGCTAGCTGCACACGAGAGGCTTCTGCCCCTCCTCCTCCTCGGATCCAAACAAACGCGTTTCCCGCGAGGCGGGAGCGCGAAGGGGCTTAGAAGGGCTCCTGCCCCTCCTCCTTGGGGCGATGAAAAAACACGGCACGCGTCCTGCAGAGCGGGAGCGCTAGCTGCACACGAGAGGCTCCTGCCCCTCCTCCTCCTCGGATCCAAACAAATGCGCTTCCAGACTCAATTGCTTGTAGTTTGGATGGGATGCTTTACCTAGGAGCTCTTGATGGGGATAGTTTTTAATTTTATATGCTGGGATGCACAAGATAGACATTGGGACCGAGAAGAAGAGACTTAAAATTACCTAGAGGCAAACGTAGACCATCTGCTATGGATCGCTTTATGTGTGTATATCATTTTTTTCATCTACATGGATTAAGATTTAATCAATGTTATCCCTGCTGCAGTTTGTTTCTTGAAGTTGTGTTTATTTTTTTATTTTATTTTCACCCTGTCTTTTTCAACTCCACTCACAATTCTCAGACATTAATATATTATGGGAATTCCACTGCGAAAGTGTCTGGAAGAAAATGAAAGTGACTATAGAAGGAAGTAAGTAAGGATGTTACTTATAATTCGGGAAAGGATAAACCATGTCAACGTTTATGAACAGATGTTTTTTAACTGTTGGTAATACCTACTGTTCTGTCTTCAGTTTTAGACAAATACCGCATGTTGTTACGTTTTCCTAGGGAGGATGAAACCCAGACACCAAGGTACATATTTATACTTTTTTAGCGCCACATTGCGTCATTGTTTGCCGCAAAAGCGGGCCAAACTTACAAAATGCAATTGTATTTTGTAAGTTCGCCCCACTTTTGCGTCAAAAGCAGCGCAAATGCGGGACTTGAAAAGTATAAATATGCGCCCAAATCTTAAAGTAGAGCTTAGATGATACGCCATGGAAGAACTGGAAAATGTCATATGTGTCTCTTCAGAACCTCTTTTATTCTGGGTGAAATTCACCATTGGCCCCTTTCTTTTAAACTTTTCACCAGGGATAACCCTGACAGTCGCCTTGAAGGAAGAGATTCACAAGGCCAAGTTCTTGTATTCCTCTATGTCTTCGAACTGTTGCATTAAAATAAATGTAATTCCTATAAACGTGTCCACTGGCATGAGGCTTGCTATGTATTTGTTTCAAAAGTATACTTAGGAAAAGCTGTGAAAGAAGTAAGCAAGCATTATGGTAGGCGGTGCATCAAGACGGAAAATTCAGTTCAGATAACTGTGGAGTGGCTAGGATCTTTCACATCTTGGTCTT
This sequence comes from Pleurodeles waltl, assembly GCF_031143425.1. Lineage (NCBI taxonomy): Eukaryota > Metazoa > Chordata > Amphibia > Caudata > Salamandridae > Pleurodeles > Pleurodeles waltl. The sequence continues at coordinate 757,174,659 of NC_090436.1, forward strand.
ATGTGCATACATTTACAGATAGTCATAACGCCAAAGAATCTATGTTCTTTTTATAAACTTCCAGACATACATATACAGAGGTGAGCAAGATACCAGCTCTGCAGTGGCTTTAGGTGTATCCCTCAGGTTCAAGAAAAAATTTCCTATGAACATGAATGGCTTCAGAAATCCAAGCCCAGATGGAAACCTTAACGATTTTAGGCCCTCGGTGGTAGTATATAATGAAATAAAACAGGAGCCAGAAAGGTAACATTCTTTTCGTATGCAGGAATCAATCCCCAACAACTTGTGCTCGTAGCGAGGAAGAGGTCTAGTCCTACAATCATCCTCTGTTTTTTGGCTCTTAGATATGGGTGGATAGAAGACTAAAACAGTTTCCTTGATTGCTCTGCTCATCCTATTATTCAACTGGAATGACTAATACCTTTAAGATTTAAAAGAGGCTTTTTTTTTACAAGAAATGCAATTCTGGTCTTGTTGATTACTCCCTCAGACTTTAACGTTTCTGTGGCTATGTCTGCCATTTCTCCGGATGGCTCTGTGCTTTTTTAAGCTGAGTATGCGTCATCACCAGGTGATTTTGTTTGTAGGTCCCAAGGAACAAGCCTTCAGGGGCGTTAACATCCTGTGCTACACGGTTCAGTTTAACATCAGGAATTCAATACAATTGTACACCTGAAATACCTCTACTTGTATTCACCAATCTTGGGTATGTGTGGGTGTGTGTATATATATATATATATTCTATACTATTTGGCTTTTGCAATATCATTTTATTTTCAGTGGAATGTTACTATTTTTCGAAATGTACCAATATTGAAACACTACTTTGCTTTTAGCCATGTTAACTTGTTATAGATGTTTTGTTCATACTACCTACTAAGCCATTTATGAGGGGTTGTATGTGTAGAGATTTGCATTATAAAAAGGCAGGTCCTCAATTTAAAAAAAAACTCAGAACTGGTTTACTATTTGGATTAACGACACATAGGAAAATGATAAATTCATGAACAGTTTTAAATCTGTACTATGTACTATAAATGCCAATCTTTTTGAGCTCCTGGTACAGTGTTTAAGAACTGTATCAACAATTTCAACTTTTAGATACCATTATCAAAATTGCATTCAATAAATACCACTTTTTAAACCTCCTCACAATTGTTTAATTATTTAAATGATTATTGTATCCTGTTAAACTTTGTTGGATGTGATTCACAAAGGATGAGTGTTCTCCATTGGGAAAACTAAGGGCCTGATTTATACTTTTTAGCGATGCATGTATGTCATTTCTTTCCACAAAGTGGCACAAACGTACAAAATATAATTGAATGTTGTCATTGCGCCGCTTTTGCGTCAAAAAATGACGCAAATGAGGCGGTAAAAATGTATAAATCAAGCCCTAAATTAGAAAATGTGCTTCTGTGCCTAATAATCAATTCAATCTATTATATATGGTAGAAAAGGGGAATGTCTGGAATTGTAGAACTTGAATAGAGCCCCGTGTGTATTTTTTTCTGCAGAGATGTATGTGAAATGGGAAATGATTTTCACAGATTGTAGAGTTGGGAATTGTTTTGTGAATTTGGCTATTACTGAATGTTCTTGTATACTCTGAATACTACGTGGGACTTTACTCTAGTTCGTATAACAATGTTAAAAAAGGCCCGCTTTCTCTCCACTGTCTATACAGTTTGGACTGACGTCAATATGTTTTAGTCCAGTATACACGCAGAAATGTCAACTGACCTTGCTCATACAAAACGGTGAATGAGAATGAGGGGTCGTTCGCCAACAAATTAGTTTCACTCGTACACACAAACAGTGTGAGACTCAGGCCCGTATTAACTTTTTTAACATTCCAGCCGTTTTAAAATAGCTTAAAACGTTTTACCTAATAATCTTACCCTGCACCCAAATTGCTTTAGCAGTTTTTGAATGTGTACAATAATTTTCCTTCTTCTCACGAGTTTAATTCTGACAGGTATATTCACAAAAGTAACACGTTCCTGGGGAAAGTTATCTTAGTAAACAATATTTTTCCTTCTCTTTTGAAAGCGTTAAAACATTATTGCACGCTCAAGTGGCTGCTAATTGAAAAGCTGTCTTCTCCGGTGTTTTAGAGAGGTTATATCAGTCTCTGCAGGATGCCTTATAGCCCCAAGGAAATGGGTACATTTGAGAAAAAAGAAACACAAATAAAAAATAATAAAAAAAATAATAGATAAACATATGTCAATTTGTCTTAAGCACTCTTTACTGAAATGTGTAGTTTGCTTGATTTGCCCTTACGTCTTGAATATGACATTTTTAAACTGTTTTTTATTTACTTGAATTCAAAGATATATCGAAAGATTGTAGATGTGAAAAAGCCTACCACGTTTGCAAAGTGCCTTTCTTGCTCTTTATTTTAGAAGTCGTTGTGGCACAGTGTGATAACAATCAACACTTTTGGTGCTGTATGTCTACGCTGGAAGCAGCATGATGTTTCAGATGTTACTTTTTTCATTTGGCATTTTCATGGGAGGCACGAAATGACCCCGTTACCTGCAACAGCATTTTGTCTACTTGCACTGCTTGATTTTAATATAAGTTTATTGGCAATCACATACGCCCAAAGGGATTTTACTCTCTTTGAACATATTTTGATTGTTTCACGTCATAATCAAATATCCTATATTTAATTAAATATATTTTCTCTCCTCGGGTGGATATTCCCACAAAATATGTGAAAAAGGTAGGTAGCGACTCTGAAAGAAAAAATACACTTGAGAGTGACCTGCAGCCCTGGAGCGATTGGTGCTTTGCTCTGATTACCCCAATCCCCTCGCAATTACGTGTTTGTGCTAGAGTTATGAAAACACTGGGTCTGAGTACCACTGGAGTCACTCCCATGAGACACTAAAATACAGCTAGTGGAAAAAAATTCTGTCCATTTATCAGCAAACGTGCGATTGGAAGTAGAGGTTACTAGCGGTGGTAAACGTACCAATAGAAAACATGATATTGCAATCAGTTTGCAAGAGTTAAGGCAGAATCACATACTCATGCACACGGCCAGAGCGTTAGTGAGTACTGTGCCAAAGAGGCACAATGCAGACTATTCATGTGTATTTTTTGGTGTAATAGAAATTGCCATTGGTAGGATATTTACCACTAGGAATAATGTCACCCTGAGATCAAGCAGAAGTGAATTTTACCGCTGAGTTGTGATGAAGCAGAAAATGAAGGTTTTGATTTATTAACGCATAAACGTAGTGTGAAATAATCATGTGTGACATTAACCGAACTAATAAAGATTGTACGGGGACAAAATGTGCCCCTAGAGTAGTTTGCCAACATTTATAAGCGTGCTTTGTATAACGTAGTGTATTAGAATTGCACTAATCCGACATAATCATAAACGTGTGCTACGATTTGCTTGTTTGAAATGCTTTAGCTTAGCATTACTTTAGCGGAGGCTTTGGCCTAGTGGCCTGGTCTCACGGTTTAGATGTTCGTATTTTTCCAATGTGCTATTAAACGTGTATTTCTGCTTGAAGCTGTACTTTTCCACAGAAACTGTTCACATGCTTATCTTAAAGTTTCGTGCCAGCATGGCATATTTTCTCTTTAATTCAAGGTCGACTTGCAGGTGCGGACAATGGAGGCTCTGAAAGTGAGCTAATTGGTAGACAATGTTGCGATTTGCGTACCCATCTCCAAGGATAATGTATGCTTAAGTAAAAGCTTGAGAACTGTCGTTTTTGATTGGACAATTTGAAGCTAACCTATGAACCCTCCAATGGAGACCCTACTGGATTCGAACTGTTGTCTATAAAACCCAGGTGCACGAGGAGAACAAAGCTTTTTATCGGCCATTACCCGGACACTCCGCCATTTTGTAGACTTCGTAGCTATTATGGCCCACTTTGCTGCGACGCCATTTTGAGAGACTTTGATGCTTTCTCTAGTCGAGAGAAAGAGACTTTAATGATTCTTGCCCTAGAGACTTTAACTTTGATTTGTCCCTTTGCATGAAGTAGTAGTCTTAACTTGCCGCCGTGAGGCAATTGTCCCGTTCACCCCTGCCCCTTTGTCCCGTCCCATGCTGACCGAGAAACGATACCTGTGAGACGAAGTCTTCATTGATTGCTGATCGTAATTGGTAATTATGAAAGGAAATTGTAAAATTGCATTGTGTTTCTTTTAGGTAACCAACTGCTGATTTTGATAAGAGCCCCAGCTAGGAGTTTTTCTAAATTAATGTTGCTAAATTGTTTTGCATGACGTCCCACATGCTGATGCTAATTTGAGGTTAGATGAGGATTCCATATGTTGCACGATGCAATTTGAGATCTTGTTATGCTGACTAAATGTACGCAATTAGTTCATTACAGATTATCGTATTAGTGCTTTGCATTGCTATTATCGAATGCCTTGTGATTCAAATGCTACATAGATTACACTTGTTTCGACGTTATGGACAGCTATTAATGTTCATTTATGTTTATCATTTGGTGTTGAGACACATCTATATTGTGCTAGCTTTGTTAATATAGGGAAATAAATTCACTAACTTTGCAATAAACTGGTGTGGTTATTCCTGACTGAAAGGTCAGGGTTCGCCGAAATGTATTCTGGATTAATCATTAAGTGTTATGTTGATCAAGGTATTGCTTATGTACGTTATTGATTATTGATCTGATGCGACGGATCGATTAAGAGTACAGAGAGTTCCCACTTAGTCAAAAGATCCATCGGCCTAAAGAGCGTCCGAACACAGGTAAGTTGTTACCACGGTTCGCTCTATCAGTAGATGGTAGCAGAGGACGGTTTCGTCTTTTGGGACCCTGTACTATTAAAATACATGGTGTTGAATTAACGGTTACGCATTATGAGGCCTCATTCGAGAAGTTGAATTAGATTTTTCTTGGATAAAATAGATTGAAAGAATGATGATGGGCTAGGTCCACCGCGACTTTCCCGGGATCTCGGAGCTTGCGGATGGAGAGAACGGAGGTGTGGAAACAGCGTTGGCGGTACTAGTGATGGTATGAGTGATGTTAGGGTTCTGCGCTTGCACAGCTTATTGCCGCAGGGTGTGTGAAAAGGTTGCGAGGATTTTTTCTTTTTAAAGGATAGCGGAGGTGCGACTCCGGGTGTAGAAGTAGAGAAGTCGTCGAACTTCATAGAAATAGCGGAGGTGCGGCTCCGAGTGTGAGAGTAGGGAAGTCGTCGAACTTCATGTGCGTGTGGCGCTTTGTGCATAAAAAGGTCCACGTGGTTGTTGTTGTTGAGACGGGCCCTGCGAGGTCAAGAGACTCCGGAGTATGTTGATCCATGTTGTGGTCTGGGCGGTTTAGTAGGTTGATCGGGCGTGGTCAACAAGTCGGTACGTGTGTTAGGGAGTGAAAGAAACTTCGACTTCGGGCTCTGACAAGATTCTAAGTGCACTAGAATAGATCATTGACAAGTTGAGAGTAGGTCTGCAGGTCAGATTTGCTTGCGAATGTGGGGACTGAGAAAGACGGAATAGCGGCCGAGGCTAGTGAAAGGTCCCTAAGGTCCTGAAGCGATTGTGTTACCCTTCCTGTAGTAAACCGACAGATCTGTTTTAGTTTTTGGTAGCTCGCGATACATGCAAGAAGTTGTTACGAGAGGAGCTGAGTGAAGGAGGACTAGCCTCGAGGCTTTGTCAGCCGCAGTGTGTGTGAGTGTGACGTCACTAGGAGCCGCGCTGGGATAGGTTGGTTGGAGAGAAGGGTCGCGCATGGATTGGACGCAGTCCGTGGGGCTCGATTGGAAAGGGAAAGGCAAGTGAAGAGTATTCCGGGAATTAAAGTCACCTATTGATTACAAATTTTGTGGAATAAAAGTGACCTATTGATTATAAACTTTGTGAAATAAAAGACGAGAAAATGAAATTCCTTAAAGCATTTAGGAGTGCGATGAAGGGGGAGTCTTACATTAAAGCGAGCGTAGGAGAGGAGACGCCGCCCGAAGGTACTCCAGCTTACATTGTAATGGAGGAAAAAGGGGTAGCTCCGTGTCTTTGGCTAAAGCAATGGCACAAACTGACAGAGAAACATGGGAGCGTAGCGTTCCCGATACATGGGACATTCAATATAAGGATCCTAGAGAATTTGAGATTCACGATGTATGACATGAAGGTGCCTCCAAGGCCAGCACAGTTTGAGGCTCTAGCAATCTGGGAATTAATGGCTAGACAGCAACAAAAGAATAAGTTTGAAACAAGGATGAGGAAGGTAGAAAAGACACTAGCGGATGCTAGGTGGGATAATGCGCAGAAGGTGTGGAGGTCAGATGTATTGCAGGGGATAAAATTGTTTCCCGCAATTACTAAGGAAGAAGAGGAGACAGGTAAGAAAGCTACCTGTAAGACAGACAGGAAGTGTTCCAAGGATAGAGAGGACGAGGAAAAATTGAGAAGAGAAGAGGAGTTAGAGGATGAGGAGTTAATAATGCAATTGCTGAACGACCGTCCACCACCTTATGCGGAGAATGGACAAGGTCCAAGTACCAGTTCTGCCCCTCCGGCATCGGTACAGAACAGTGAAACCCAGAGTTCAGGAGCGTCATCGGGATCTAAGGACCCGAGTTTACTGTTTACCCCGCAGATACCGCAGGTTAGGAGAATATATCCAGATGTGCCCATAATGAAACCAGTAGAAAATTATCAACCGCAGATGCCAGGGTACTACAGCAGTGACAATAGTGGAGGAATGGTTCTAGAACAAACAGTAAGGGGAGTACAGAATGGTCACAACCCAACAATGATACAGGCCGGATCAACTCAGTTTATGATGCCTCAAAAGCAGATGCAGGGAGGAAACGCACATGCTCAGATGACGGGGAGTCAGATGGGCATGCCGGCAATGATGACCCATAGTATGGGGATGAACATGCCTCAGAACATGGGAAATGGACAGAACCCAGACGCGATATCACTACCCATTACTGTAGGTCCACCGGTACCTCTGTATAGTCAGCCTAACTTAGGTATGAGCGGTCGGGGATCAATACTGCAGAAGGGGACAGAAAGGAGGTGCATAGAGAACACTCCAGGGATAACTCCTATAGCGGCTCAGCCAAATGGATCCGGATCCTTGATGGAGTTTAGTCCCACATGTGCTCAGTCTACACTGGTGAGGTCGAGCCCCCCACTGATAATACCTTTAACATCGAATACTGAAAAGTTGCCGCAACCATCAATGGCAGTTGATGTGAATGCTACACTGATGGGGGTAAATGCGCAACAGCTGACACAGTGGTTCAACAGCTTGAATTCCACACAAAGTTCAGACAGTGGGAAAGGAGAAGATTACTTGAATAGGATGAGGCTGAACATGGAAGCACAAGAATTGGTGGAAGGGAATATGGGTGTGAATAGGTTAGAATCCTACACGGAAGAGGAGCTGAGGTATCTATGTCCAAAGATCACGAAAGAAGTGAACAAGGTACATAAAAGTTTGCAGGAAGTAGCGGACAGAAACGGGATTGACATAGGCAAGACGAAACACTTGAGCAGGAGCTACAGGTTAGATTTTGGGACCACAGATTTTGAACACATGAGGTCAGCAGGCATGAAGGCACACCTTAGAGAATTGTTGCAGAGTGCCCAAGTGTGGAGGTGCTTAGACAAGTGGGAAAGCAGGTGGGTAAAGAGGAAGGATAAGAGGAGGGACAGTGCTACAGAGCACAACGAGAAAAGACCGCAGAGCAGCGAGACAGTAACCATGTTACCAATGAGGGAGACAGCAGGGGGAAAATTAATACATGTACCATGGCACAGAAGCGACATTCAGTCATTTACGGATGATTTTCCCAAACTGAGAGAGAAGCCGATTGAATGGTATCAACAGACTGATAGGTTTGTCAAGCTTGCAAAATGTCTCTGGGAAGACCTGAATACTCTATTTGAGATTGTGGTTCCGGCAGATTTGTGGGAGGATTGCAAAAGAGCTGTAGGTTGGCCGACAAGTGAACCAGAAAGAGACAGGGAGACGGGTGCACCATCACCTATGGTGATGAGCTTGTACTATAAGGTGATTGAGCATTTGAAGACGAAGGTGGCCGTGAAAAATGTGGATTGGCAGAAGATTGATCGAACTGCCCAAGAGGCTAAAGAATCGATTCATAGTTACTATGAGAGGTTGTTGAAGGCGTTCAAGAATTACAGTGGCACGGAAACAATTGAGGCAAAGGATATGCTTCATTTTGTGTTTAGATTTGTGGAAGGGTTGAGACCAGAGATAAGTCAGATGATAAAGTCGCATTTGATTTGCTGGCAGTCGAAACCGATTGATGAGGTCTTGACTTATGCGAAATACTGTAGCGACGAAATTGAAGTGAAACAGAAAAAGCTGAAAGAGAAGGTGATGATGATGCAACTTAAAGCAGCTCAGACAGGTTTGCAAGGTCTGCAAGGTTTGCAAGGGATGCAAGGGTTCCAACAGCAGGTACCACAACCGCAGCCGCAGTTGCAGGGAAACATGTCGTTTCAGCCACAGGCCAGAGGCAGAGGCAGAGGAGGTTTTGTGAATAACGGTCCGGATTTAAACACTGTTGTGACGGGTGTGCAGGCAATGAAGAAGGTGATGCCGTGTCACGTGTGCGGGATTGTCGGTCATTGGAAACGCGAGTGCCCGATGGTGGTGCAGGAAGGTGCAGGTGCAGGTGTTGGTCAGCAAAACAATGATGTCAATGCATTTCAGACAATGAGAGGACCGAAAATGAGAGGTCCAAACCCAAATTTTCAGACCATAAATCAATTGCAGGGATTACAACCTATGCAGCCGCAGCAGATGCAGATGCCTTGTATGCAGATGACGCAAATGCAGCCGATGCAACATCAGTTACCCATGGTACCTAATCAGCAAATGCAAATACCTTTGGCACCAATGAGTCAGCAGCAAGTGATGGTTCCTCCACAGGTCTCGGGTCAGGTAATGAGTACAAATGGCACCGTACAACAGTTCCCATTACACAGTGAGAGTGGAATAAACAATGTATGGGAGAGTGAGAGCTCAGAAGAGGAAGGAGATTGTGTGCTTGCAGCATCCTTAGAAGTTGATCAAAAGGGTCCGTACGTAGAGGGAAGAGTAATGGGTCATCGTGTTTCATTGTTGGTGGACACGGGAGCCACACGTTCAACTGTTAAGAGTAGTGAAGTACCAAATTTGCCACTCTCAGGGAGGACAGTTCAAGTGGTGGGAGTAGCAAACAGACATCTGACGAACCCAATTACAGATCCGGTACCAGTCAGCATCGGTAACTATCAAGGGGTACATCAGTTTGTGATATGTGACTCAAGCCCAATAGCACTGTTAGGGAGAGACCTATTATGCAAATTGGGTTGTTCGATCATGTGTTCGAACGAAGGAATAACGATACAGACGAGCAGTGATGGGGAAGAAGAGGACAGTGTAGAGGGGGATGAAATGGAAACGGTCGATGAAGAGTATCCTCTGATTTGTCTTTTCCCGATGATAACTGAAGAAGATATTCCAGCTGAATTACGGGAAACAGTCGGAAAGGAAGTGTGGGACATGACAGGGAAAGAGGTGGGATTGATGAAAGGAGTGGAACCAGTGAAAGTGACTGTAAAGCCCAATGCGATCTTTCCCCAGACCCCACAATACCACATGCCACAAGATACCCTCATGAAAGTTGCCCAACTCATTGACGAATTTGTGAAACAGGGGGTACTGAAAGAAGTGTTAAGCAGTCCCTGTAATTCACCGATAATGGGACTAATAAAGCCAAGTGGAAAGGTCCGACTCGTGCAGGACTTGAGGAAAATAAATGACATCATAGTCAAATGCTGCCCTGTTGTACCGAATCCAGCTGTGATAATGTTTCAGATCCCTTGCGATGCTGAGTGGTTCTCAGTCATCGATTTGTCACAAGCATTCTTTTCTGTGCCTCTTCATGAGGACAGCCAATTTCTCTTTTGTTTCAAATTCCTAGACAGAGTGTACAGTTGGTGTTGAATTCCTCAAGGGTTTTCTGAGTCACCGTCGATATTCAATCAGGTTCTAAAGAAAGACTTGGAAGAGTTAGAGTTGCCCTTCGAGTCAACCCTAGTACAGTATATTGACGACTTACTGGTTGCATCAAAGACAGAAAGTGGCTGCACAGCCGATACCATTGCCCTGTTGAACCATTTGGGAAGAAACGGACACAAGGTGTCTCCTTCCAAATTGCAGTTCTGTCAGAAGAAAGTGAAATACTTGGGTCACCAGATAGAGAAAGGATCACGGAGAATAATGAAGGAAAGGATTACAAGTGTACTTCAAATGAGTCCGCCTAAGACGAGAAAGGAGGTGAGGAAGTTCTTGGGAATGGTGGGCTACTGTCGCCAGTGGATTCCCAACTTCTCGACTCTAGCGAAGCCTTTACTGAAACTGACCCAGAAGGATGCTTTGGATCAAATTGAGCTGAAAGGAGATGAGATGGATGCCTTTGTTGAATTGAAAGAATGCATGTGTAGGGCTCCAGCTTTAGGTATGCCTGATTACACAAAGCCTTTCACACTGTTTTGCCATGAACGTGATGCATGTTCTTTGTCTGTCTTGACTCAAGCCCATGGTGGCGTAAATAGACCAGTAGCGTATTTTTCAGCTACTTTGGATCCGGTCGCAGCAGCACTCCCAGGGTGTTTGCGCGCCGTAGCAGCAGTTGGTATCAGCCTCACTCAGAGTGAAGGAATAGTGATGGGACACCCAGTAACAGTCATGGTCCCTCACTCAGTTGAGATACTTTTGACCCGCTCCCGAACACAGCACATGACAGGAGCTAGACTCACAAGGTATGAAACTATAATTCTGGGCTCACCGAATGTGCAGCTGAAAAGGTGCACTACGTTGAATCCAGCTACCTTGCTTCCTGGAGAAAATGCTGAAATTGAGAACGCTGAAGACGTCGAGCATGACTGCCTTCAGGTGACTGAATTTTGCACAAAACCTCGATCGGACATCAAGGATACTAAGCTTGATGAAAATGACCAAATTCTTTTTGTTGATGGATCATGTCTAAGAGACGGGATGGGGATTTTGAAAGCAGGATACGCTGTATGCACTGTAACAGGGGTCGTGGAAGCGGGATGGCTTCAAGGAGTCTATTCTGCACAAGTAGCAGAACTTGTAGCCCTTACCAGAGCATGTCAACTGTCTGCATTGATGAAAGTCACTATTTACACTGATAGCCAATACGGGTTTGGGATTGTGCATGACTTTGGACAACTATGGTCACAGAGAGGTTTCCTGACTTCTTCAGGATCCCCAGTGAAAAACGGGGAGAGAATAAGGGAATTGTTACATGCCATTCAAGTGCCAGCCGAAGTTGCAGTGGTAAAGTGCAGTGCTCACACGAAAGGACAGGACTATGTTTCTCTGGGAAATGCATATGCGGATCAAGTCGCAAGATTTTGTGCCTTGAACTGTATATTACTGAGAGATGAATGGAACTCAATAAGTGAGCCAGAACTCGAACCAGCTGAAGCATTTGCCTTGAAGGTCGTAGATACGATAGAGGAACTAAAAGCACTACAGAATAATGTCAGGGAGGATGAAAGAGATTCCTGGATTTAATCACAATGTATAAAGAGACAAGACGAGTTATGGGTTTCACATGAGGGAAAATTTGTTTTGCCAAATAGTCTCTTATCACAGCTTGCGCGGTTCTATCATGGGCAAGCTCACCTAGGGAGAGATGCCATGATAAGATTGTTCAAAACTGATTGGTTTAACCCCAGATTTCGTCAAGCTGCAGAAGCAGTTTGCCATCGATGTGTCACTTGCCAGCAGATGAACCCAGGGAAGGGAACAGTTGTGAACGCGAGTCACATTGGTAGGGCAAGCGGGCCTTTTAGTCGTATGCAGATGGACTTCATTGAGATGCCTGTGCATGGAGGTCTGAAATATGTGTTGGTGATTGTGTGCATTTTTAGTCACTGGATTGAGGCATACCCAACACGTAGAAATGACAGCCTTACAGTTGCCAAGCTATTGTTGAGGGAGTTAATACCACGTTTCGGATTCCCGATCTCTTTAGAATCAGATAGGGGAAGTCACTTCAATAACGAGGTGATAAAGTTACTCTGCGAAGCACTGAACATTGAGCAAAAACTGCATTGTAGCTATCGCCCTGAAGCATCAGGACTGGTGGAGCAGATGAATGGTACACTGAAATCAAGAATGGCGAAAATATGTGCATCAACAAATTTGAAATGGCCTGACGCATTGCCCTTAGTGCTAATGTCAATGAGAAACATTCCTGATAGAAAAACTGGATTGTCTCCGCACGAAATTCTCATGGGCAGGGCTATGAGACTTCCTGCAGTTCCCGCAAACGAGCTTTTGAATATTACAGATGATATGGTGTTAGACTACTGCAAAGGACTGGCTGACGTGGTTCGCTCTTTCTCTCACCAGGTGGAAGCGACCACCTTGCCACCGATGCAAGGTCCAGGACACGCACTGAAAGCAGGTGACTGGGTCGTGGTGAAGAAGCACGTGAGGAAGTCGTGCCTGGAACCCCGTTGGAAAGGCCCTTTCCAAGTGATCCTGGTGACAACTACCGCTGTGAAGTGTGCGGGGGTTCCCAACTGGATTCACGCCAGTCACACAAAGAAGGTGTTGTGTCCCACAGATGAGGAAGTTGAAGCGCTGAAATTGCCAGTGCCTGATAAAACGGCGCCGAGTGCTGAGACAGAACAAAAGCGAACTGAAAGCGAACAGGCAGAAGCAGGAGAGAAAGAGATATTATTGGAGGGCGAAGAGTCTGACTCACTTGGGGAAGGCCAAGGAGAAAGTTCAGACAGCGACGAAGAAGCTGCAGGTGACAAGGAGCCTGAAGCAGCTGAGGGTAGCAAAAAGCCTGAAGCAGCTGAAGGTGACAAAGAACCTGAAGCAGCTGAAAGTGATACAGAGCCTGACGAAAGTAACGGTGACGAAGGGCTCGAAAAAGGTGAAAAAGCAGGAGAGCCTGATCAGAGGAGGGCTTTCCCAGAAACAGACGATACAGAAAAAGAAAAGGAGAACGTGATCGATTCCCCTGAAGGAGGGGACAAGGCAGAGCAGGACGAAAAAGTTCAAACCTCTACAGAAAAGGTCGCAAGTCCATCAAATGGACATGGTGCAAAGAGGAGACTAAGTATATCACCAGTAAAACAAAAGTCTGGAGAAGGTTTGAACGACGGAGAAAGGCCAAAAGTAAAAGAGAAAAGAAAAGAAGTGTCTGTCGTGATACCAACCTCGAGTGAAGAAAAAGACTTGACAAAAGAGGAAAGTACCAGCGAGGCAGAATCGAAAAGAGAAGCAAAATTGAAAAGGAAAAGGATACCGAACAGAAGGTATTCTGGACCTGAATGGGCATATGCGGTCAATGACGATTGGACTGACGAGTTTGTATCTCTAAGCATCGAGAACGAAGAAGAGGAAGAGATACCAATAGAAAAGAAAAGTTTTATGGACAGTGTTGATTGAAAGGGTGATAAATGACATTGCTTGCTACAATATAACGTGAAATAAACAACCAGCTGAGATATTGCTAAACCGGATGAGACATTTGCTAAACCGATAAAGACTGAGTTATTGCCGAATTGAGACAAATGCTGCTAACCGATAAGTGACTGGCCTCTTGAAGAAGACGGTGTGAACATTGTGCTCGCTCAGCTTTGTAACTGAATTGCTAAATAAGTTTCATTTATAAGTGCTTCTAACTCTCTGATTCTATACAGATCATGACGCAAAACAATAGAAAGAAATATTGTAAATATGTGTGTATAGGCTTGGTAGTTACATGTGTACTAATAATAATGGCGATTGTTCTTGGAATACATGGAAAGGGTGAAAATGAGACTATTGCTGCTTCTACTTTTGCTCCTGTTACTGTCACTGAACTAACCGCATTGAAAAGGCTAGCACTGGATGAGAGACTCTTGCATGAAAGGAAAGAGCTTTCGTATAATGTTTTCTATCGCTTACTAACAGAATATGTTGAGACAATGGATGCGAAAGATTGTTATGTGTGTACCCAGATACCGACATCAGTAAAGGAAGGGGTGACATATCACCACATGCCTCTTACATACGAGATTACATGTAGTATAGTAATGTCTAGGTTTTATGGTCAAACTAACATACAGTATTTTTACTCAAATTATGATGTTACCTTTGCTAATGTTCCTATAATACCGCAGCTAAACCAGACTGCAAAAGATTGGGATGCTAAAATTATGAGGGAATTTTTCGAGCCAATGCAACCTTTTGAAACGGCTCACGCTCATAGGGAAAATCTTACCTGCTCACTCTCTGCAGTAGAAATAAGCTTTTTAGATCGCACAGATGATAGAAGGGCTCAAATGAAGGCGAAATTAGAAAAGGAGTTACATAAGAGGACTTCAGTAGATAATTATGATTTTGCTGCAATAAAGACACAAGGGAAGATTGCTTTAGATGCTTGGCATGTAGGGAAGTTTTGTATATATCGAGGTGAATCTTATTATGACAACATTTTTGTAGGGGCGAGTGAATGTAAACACACGTTTATCTTTAAGGCCATATGGACATTCATGATGGACGGACTTGACCCTGTCATTCCAGGGGTATATTACATTTGTGGGTATAACGCCTATTATCGTCTTCCAAAGGGATGGTGGGGAAGATGTTATTTGGGTATAGTGTTCCCAAAGGTTTATCAACTGGATGACCTATCGATGATTCAAAAGACATCTGGATCCCATTGTATCCAGAAAAGAGAGACCGCAGTTGCTGTGGTAGGTGATATATTTGGAGCAATGATTCCTTCATTGGGAGTTGTGCTGAATTCCATCAAAATAAGAAAGTTGTCTACTATAGTGGATAACATGTTGACAAAGTTTTCAGGTGCTATAATCCTGATAGATGCTGAACTTGCAGCGGAAAGAGCTATGACTCTTCAAAATAGGCTTGCTTTAGACATTCTTTTAGCAAAGGATGGAGGTGTTTGCAAAATGCTTGGTGCAAGACACTGTTGTACCTATATACCTGACAATAGTGTGAAAATTAAAACTATGCTTGCTAATCTAACAAAAGAAAGTGCAGATTTGAAGGAACTGAAAGAACCAGGAGTGTGGGAGAAGGTTGGAAAAGGACTTGCTTCAGTGGGACATTGGATTGGGGGAATTTGGAATGGAATATTGCTAAAAATAATAGAGGGAATTTTAATAGTGATAATTTGTATATTTGGAATTTGGGGAATAAAAAGGGGAATAATAATGATTATGGAAATAATTAAAAGAAGAAAGGAGGAGAAAATTATGAAAAGAATGGCAGAAGAATACAAAGCGCAAACTAGGGGAACTAAAAGGAAAAGGGAACTGACAGAATTTTAATGGAATAAAATTTGTGGGCATAATTTGTGTGATGACAAGTAGTCATCAGAGGAGGGATTGATGAAGCAGAAAATGAAGGTTTTGATTTATTAACGCATAAACGTAGTGTGAAATAATCATGTGTGACATTAACCGAACTAATAAAGATTGTACGGGGACAAAATGTGCCCCTAGAGTAGTTTGCCAACATTTATAAGCGTGCTTTATATAACGTGGTGTATTAGAATTGCACTAATCCAACATAATCATAAACGTGTGCTACGATTTGCTTGTTTGAAATGCTTTAGCTTAGCATTACTTTAGCGGAGGCTTTGGCCTAGTGGCCTGGTCTCACGGTTTAGATGTTCGTATTTTTCCAATGTGCTATTAAACGTGTATTTCTGCTTGAAGCTGTACTTTTCCACAGAAACTGTTCACATGCTTATCTTAAAGTTTCGTGCCAGCATGGCATATTTTCTCTTTAATTCAAGGTCGACTTGCAGGTGCGGACAATGGAGGCTCTGAAAGTGAGCTAATTGGTAGACAATGTTGCGATTTGCGTACCCATCTCCAAGGATAATGTATGCTTAAGTAAAAGCTTGAGAACTGTCGTTTTTGATTGGACAATTTGAAGCTAACCTATGAACCCTCCAATGGAGACCCTACTGGATTCGAACTGTTGTCTATAAAACCCAGGTGCACGAGGAGAACAAAGCTTTTTATCGGCCATTACCCGGACACTCCGCCATTTTGTAGACTTCGTAGCTATTATGGCCCACTTTGCTGCGACGCCATTTTGAGAGACTTTGATGCTTTCTCTAGTCGAGAGAAAGAGACTTTAATGATTCTTGCCCTAGAGACTTTAACTTTGATTTGTCCCTTTGCATGAAGTAGTAGTCTTAACTTGCCGCCGTGAGGCAATTGTCCCGATCACCCCTGCCCCTTTGTCCCGTCCCATGCTGACCGAGAAACGATACCTGTGAGACGAAGTCTTCATTGATTGCTGATCGTAATTGGTAATTATGAAAGGAAATTGTAAAATTGCATTGTGTTTCTTTTAGGTAACCAACTGCTGATTTTGATAAGAGCCCCAGCTAGGAGTTTTTCTAAATTAATGTTGCTAAATTGTTTTGCATGACGTCCCACATGCTGATGCTAATTTGAGGTTAGATGAGGATTCCATATGTTGCACGATGCAATTTGAGATCTTGTTATGCTGACTAAATGTACGCAATTAGTTCATTACAGATTATCGTATTAGTACTTTGCATTGCTATTATCGAATGCCTTGTGATTCAAATGCTACATAGATTGCACTTGTTTCGACGTTATGGACAGCTATTAATGTTCATTTATGTTTATCATTTGGTGTTGAGACACATCTATATTGCGCTAGCTTTGTTAATATAGGGAAATAAATTCACTAACTTTGCAATAAACTGGTGTGGTTATTCCTGACTGAAAGGTCAGGGTTCCCCGAAATGTATTCTGGATTAATCATTAAGTGTTATGTTGATCAAGGTATTGCTTATGTACGTTATTGATTATTGATCTGATGCGACGGATCGATTAAGAGTACAGAGAGTTCCCACTTAGTCAAAAGATCCATCGGCCTAAAGAGCGTCCGAACACAGGTAAGTTGTTACCACGGTTCGGTTGTACTCCATTCTGATGTAGAGACAGTATTAACGCTAGCAGTGCTTGCACAATACTTATAGTGACGTACGTCTTCCTTTTTCCTTAACAAGGCCCATGAGTTTAAAATTAACCAATATCCGTGCACTTAACATGCTGGAAGAAAGTTGTGGAGGGGTAGTGAAGGCTGTTTATGAATAATAGAATTAGAGATGCAGACAGGTAACAGAATATCATTTAATATTGAGGTATTATACACTTCAAAGACCCTAGATCAGTAGCATGTTCATTAGTTGTGTCCTTCCCTTTTATTTAATTGTTCATCCGCTTAATTGCATGGCCTCCTCCTTTTCATTTAGGCAGTAGAATAATTTTCTATGTCAAGATCTTGAACGAAGGTCTGAATCCATGCTAGATTTTCAGAATAAAGGCTATTTATGTAAATGAGTTGGGTTGAGATACAAACGGTTTATTCAGAAATGCAAATTTACCACTTTTATGACTGCCAAGGATTCACAAAGGGATTCCTAGCTAGCAGAAGTCCAATTACAGGGGCAAAGATCACTGCCACAAGTGCAGAGATCTCCGCGGCCTGAAATCTCCCTCAAGGGATGATAAGTGGGCATTCCAAGTTTAAGTACATTTCAAAACTCCGAATCATCCTCTTTTCACCCTGAAAAGGGTCATACATTTACCTCAGCAATTGACTGGCATAAATCCCCTTCCAGGACAGGAAGGGAAAATATTTACTCCTAGATTTGCTTGGGTTGCTGCAGCAAGGTTTTCTTCCTGGATTAATATATTTATCTTGCAGATCCTATTCCTGCTGTGTGGAGTTCTCTGCTATTGAAAACTCCATACAGTAGGAATAGGCACGTAATTAGTAAGTTGCGTGACCTTCCCAGGAGTACACCTGGTAAACTGTGCCTTGCGCAGCATTAACATTTCAGGCGTACCTCTGTGAATGTTTTGTGAATAGAAGAAAGTCAATTGGGACACTAGTATGCACATTTATCTTTTGTAGCTGTCTTTAAATTCTGATACTGATCCGGCCTGCCTAGATCTACATAGCACACCCCAACACTAGAGTCTTTTCAGACTTTTCTTTCCTTATTTCTTCCTATAAGTGCATCTCTTTTATGCAGACATTTTAACCAATTTTTCTCTTTCCTACATTCTGTTAAGCACAACATTTATCTCCTGATTTTCCACACCCTCCTCCCTTTAATTTGTTGCTAGAACTGTTAGGCTCTGCGTGGTCTTCCCCCAAACATTTTGGCTTCCTCCTCTATATTTACTGACCTCAATTTTTCTGGCCTTAGGACTCTGTGCACGTTACCACTGCTAACTAGTGCTTAAGTGCTTGTTCTCTCTCCTCTATACATAGTAATATTGGCTTACACCCAATTGACATTTTTAATTTACTTAAAAACATCATAGTAAAGAGAGGAAGAACATGTACCCAAGGCGTGTAAATTAAATGCTACTAGTGGGTCTATAGCACTGTTTGTGCCACCTACTTGAGTAGTCTTTTAAACATGACTCAGGCCTGCCATTGCAGAGCCTAGGTGTGCGGTTTTAAAGTGCCATGTTGATATGGCAAAAAAAAAAAATTCCCAGGCCAAAACCTTCTTCTTTAATACTTACAAGTCACCTTTAGGGTAGCTCCTGAATACCTGAATAGACACAGAGGGCAGCGTGCAATATATTTTAAAAGTACAACATGTTCTTTTAAGTTTTACATGTCCTGGTAGTGAACAACTCTTAAATTCATTTTTCACTAGTGCAAAACCTAGCTCTCCCGAGGATAACATTAGAGTTTTCTTATATTTTGTAAGTTTAATTTCCAAATGGGTGATCACTTCATGTTTGGTGTCTCTGGAATCACAATTCAAAATCCTAAATTATGGTGAAGTCAGATTTCAAATTGCAGGTTTTAAAATGGCACTTTTAGAATGCTGGCATTTTCTTGCCTTAGCTATTTACTACCCGTGAGCCTGTTTCTTGTCACATGACTGGGTGTAGCTGAGAGAGGAGCTTTGAATATTTCCCTAGACAGCCACACACAATAGGGAGGTTAGGTGTGCCTGGATGGGCCTTCACTGGCAGGATGGGAGGGAGCAGCTGGGCACAGCCCCACTTACACCTGAATAGGCTATGTCTTCCCTCCACACAAAGGACTACATACCCTCTGTAGTTAATATGGAGCCATGGCTGAGAAGGCAGAATGCTAGAAGCTTCTCCTCCACTTCAAAGGCACAACTGGGTATTAATACTGGACCTCACACACCAACTATTCAGTACACATTGTGCACCTGTGGATACTCTGTCAGGAGAAATGACTGCTGTGTTGCACTGCCACTCGACTGGACTGCTCCTCTAAAGGAACTGCTGCCCACTGTGTTGACCTGTTGCTTGCTGTCTTCTTACCTGGGGAAGAAGAACTAGACCTGTAGCTTTCTCTTTAACCCAATACCGCCGAGTGACTCCAAGGGCTAGTCTGCTCGCCTCCTGATCTGAGCCACGGTAACATAAAACGCTCCCCAACCAACTCCTGGACCCAACTACAGCCACTTCCTGGCTCCAAAATGGTGCCTCCTAGGTCCTGGACCCTTGGTATTTCTCAGTGCACTCAAATCAAGCTTTTTGGCTCTTTGTGACTGAAAATGGGCCTATTTGCAACAAGACCACACCAATAGCACCCAAATCTAGAACGTTCCACCACCAACCATTATCTTTGCACAGCAGCATTGACAGCCCACTGGAAACCATCAACACAAAGCATCAGCTTGCCCATCCACGACACATGGCCTACTCTTCGTGCCATGCTGACAACCATCAGCAATGGTCTCCCTGCTCCCAGCGACCCTCTCCAAAGCAAACAGGAATCTTGATACAAAACATGAGAAGGTAAATCTTCAGCTAGATTAATCTAGGACTGTATCCGACCTGCACTCCATCGCATTCGGTCTGAACTTTTGAATTTCACCCAGCCCAGCATGACCAAAAAGCGACGATTGGCACTTTATGCTTTTAACTGTTATTTTTCACTTCATTCTTTCAAAAGTCATAATTCAAGTTCTACGAATTGGAGTTTTGGTCTTGTTTTATTTATTAAAACCAGTTCAATTTTTCTAACCTGAAGTGGGATCTTTTGTGTGGTGTTTTTCTGTTTTACTGTTTGAAGCGTTTCACAAATACTTTACACATTGCCTCCAAGTTAAGCTTGACTGCTTTATGCCAAGCTACCAGGGGGTTGAGCATAGGTTAATTTGGGGTTGCTTGTTCCTTACCCTGACAAGGATTGTAGTTTCTGCTTGACCAGAGCTCACAACTCACTTAACCAGTAACCCAATTTCTTACATTTTGCCTTCTCTAGTTACCCACTTCTACAATCAAATACCCATTAAGTCTTATGACTTGATTAATAACACCACATCCTCTTACACTGATGTTTAAGTGGCTTGCTCCTTTCCCTATGCTACTTCATGCTGATGGCCTAACAGTCTGTTTTCGGTTATGCGCATGGTCTAACCACTTTAACACTGGGATATCATTAGGATTTGCCCAGATTCTTCACTGACCTCCTTTTACCCAGGTCATTCTCTGATTGCTTAAAATGTATGAATTAAGTATGGACTCCTTTCACCACTAAACCTGCATCCTTAAATTATATTCACCTCACTGATAGAACTTCTTCCCCTGAACGCCATAGATTGGGCATGCTCTTCCATGTCTGTTTCATCCCATCAGTTCTGCATAATCTCATAGAAATCATTCCAAAATGTAATGTATCCACTCAATGATGGTGATGGATCACTGTTTTATCCAGTGAAAGCCTTAACCTTAAAAGTCCATCACATTTTCTGGCTTTTCTCCATCTCTTGTGAGATGCTTTGAACTAAATTTGCTCGGCCTCTGTTTTCATCACAATACAGCCTTTATACAAGCCCTTTGTCTGGACACTGCATTGGTCTGGGCTTGATCCTATTCTCTCTGAAATGTACTGGGTCAAAAATTGTAAAATCAATCTCTTGATTATTTTATTCTAGATCCTGGATTCATAGTCAATTATTGAATCTTGTGTAAAGTGAATTCGTGCTTTTAGGGGCATGGCTACATACATGAAACTTAAAAAATATGTAAATGATATCCAGGAAATTTGAAACCATTAAACGTGCCTTGCCTTTGCTGATAAATTCTGCTAGGGATCTCACCCCCTCAACTAATACCCGATTTCTTACACACACACAATAGTATCACCAAACTGTTAGAGTAGAATATACTCAAGACATAAGGCAATATTGTCAGTGGTAGAAAAATTATTAGTGGAATGAAAAACAAAAGTAGTTTCAGGATAGTTTGTGACATGCGTTCTAAAATGAAAAGACAATCGTCAATTGGGGTTTTGTGTCAATTGCCACTATAATTACTTCTGAGACAAATGAAACGTCCGTAATAACAACATGAAAGGACGTCTAGTTTGTGTGGGCTAAGGATGTATAGAGGCACAGGCAGAAAATGGTGAGAAAGTGAACTTGAAGGAAATACAATTATAGACAATTTTCATCGCAGATTGGTTCAAGTGGCCAGAACCTAAAAGATTTGTGATGGCTATCTTCCCTCAGCAACTTTCCTAGAAGTATTCCAAGGAGAAATAAAATAACTTAAAGAATCCTTGTCTAATCTTTGGGTAGTGTGAACTAGAATCAACATTTATTTTTGAGGACTGCTGAGCCAGTGCAAGGGCCAAGACCGTCAAGAGAATAAAGAATTAATTTAAAAATCATTTTTATAAAAGAACCTATAATGCTTGGTCATTACAACTGAGTGATTACCTGAACCCACTAGTACTTCATTTGTCTAAGGTATGTCCACTGCGCAAATCAATGCACTGGGATTCTAGACTGGGAATATCAAAGCTTACCCCTCTGGGATGGGAATATGTGCAACTTTGCCTCTCTGTTGTACTCTTCTTTTGCTCTTTTGGGTCCAAAGTAAAACTGTGTGACCTTTAATTGATGTCCATTTCAGGATATGTTTTTAATGATTAGTTTCTTTAAAGTTAACCTTCATACTTGGAGATTGTATGTGCCAGTCTTTTAAACTGGAAACCAAAATTGATGTTCATAAATTTCTAATAAACTACAGCCACGTAACCTAGATCAATTATGATTAATCAAGTAGGGCGTATTTACTTTGAAACAGTATAGCTCAGGACAATCGACCGGACCTGTTTCCTCAACTGAACCGATTTCATTTGGCCAAGTATTAGGAGAATAAATAATTGTTAGGTAAGATTTAAAAAATCGCTCCAAAGTCAGAGGAAGTCAGCTCGAATGTGTGTCGTAACAACGCATGCTGGAACCACGCATGCATGAACAACGCGATCAGAACAACGACCGCATTGTTACCACTAATGCCTTTACCATGAATGCCTTAACAATGATTTTTCGTTGTAAAGGCATTCCTGGTAAAGACATGCATGAACGGCATGCATGGTTCAAGATGCAACCCCCGGCCCGCCCCTAAAATTACACCGCCCCCCCACCCCGCCCCTAAACCCACCCCAACCCTCCACCCCTGCCCCTAAAACTACCCCAACCCCACACCCCGCCCCTAAAATTACAGCGACCCCCCACCCTGATGACCAAATATGAAGGTGGGGAGATCACTTGTGGCCAAACATCCAGTAATGCACATCAGATATAAAGTGCCCAGGACTGGACAGGCAGTGGCTACTGAGCAGCTATATTACATTAATGGATTCAGACGCACAAAAGTGGGCATTATTGCTGTTGAAAATGTACTAGTGATCCACTAAGACAAAACAGATTATGCATTTATGTTTGGGTGTTGATTCACAGTGAGATCAAAGCATAATACTTTCAGTCTTTCACGTAAAAAATGATGGCCCTCATTACAACACTGGCGGTAAATCCCACTTACTGCCGTGCCAACGGGTGGCAAGATACCGTGCCCGCGGCAGTAATCTGCCACGGGTATTATGACCCACACAGAGAATACCGCCACAATACAGACACTCACACAAGTCCGCCACATCAAAGGTCAGTAATAAACCGGCGATAGCAAAACCCACACCGTTACACCAACAGGAATACACCCACAGTATCACGTCCCACGAATCAATGTGGCGGTCTTTCAACCGCAGTAAACCATTGGTCAAAATAGACACACACTTACAAAACCATACCACACTGGACAATTCAAAATACACACACCTGACACAGAGGGACACACCACACCCACACACCCAATCCAATATAAAGCACACACCCATATTACCCACAACCCTTTCAATGAAAAAAAAGAGACCAAGCACAGAGAGACAAGCAAACAGCACACATCCAACAGAGGCACAGAACACCATCACCCATACATCATCCACGCACCACATCACAGTATACACCCCAATACATCACCCCACACATCGCTTCACACATATCACTCACACCACATCCATGGCACCTCAAAGACACCCCAAGTTTTTTCGGAGTAGGAGCTAAGGGTCATGGTGGAGGAAATCATCCTGGTAGAACCACAGATATTCAGATCACAGGTGCAGCAGACGTCCATTGCAAGGAAGATGGAGCTATGGCGGAGAATCGTCAACAGGGTCAACGCCGTGGTACAGCATCCAAGAACCAGGGATGACATCAGGAAGAGGTGGAATGACCTACGGGGGAAGGTGCATTACGTGCTTTCAAGACACCAGATTGCTGTACAGAGGACTGGCAGTAGACCCCCACCTCCTCCCCCACAACTAACAACATGGAAGGAGCAAGTCTTGGCGATCATGCATCCTGAGGGCCTCACAGGAGTACCAGGAGGACTGGACTCTGGTAAGTCAAATCTATACTACTATATCCCCCACCCTACCTGCATGCCATCACATATCTCCACCCTTACCCTCACTCCCATCACTCCATCACCTCACATCTGCCCCACCATCACAACCCATACATCCCAATACCAAGCCTTGCATGCAACACCAATGTATGGACACAGGACAATAGAGAAGCTGGGGGGACTGCTGTGCGACAGGGGGAGGACAGGCCACAGGAACCGACCCTCCATGAGGCACTCAAACATAATGGGAGCATACCACCATTCCCAGGAGACCATGGGCATGGTACTGGCCAAGTTGCAGGAGACCCAGCGGCTGCAGGAGAGACAGTGCCTGGGGATCAGCAATGTCCTGTAAAACATCTACACCATCCTGGTCACCATAGGAGGGGTGAAGTAAACCACGGCACATCTCAAGGTCAAAGTATAAGCCATTTATTCCTTGGTGCTATAACAGGAGAGTTGGTGACCTGATCCAATGAAGTACACTAGGTAAGTGATTTATAGGCCAATACAATTTTTTGTAGTTGAAAGAAAACAGCCGACACGTGTTTCGTCACACTGGACTTTTTCAAGGCTGTAAACATATACAAATAGGATGTGTAAATAACAGAAATTGTCAATGGACTATTGACAGAACAAATTGTGGTGTAAACCGTAAAACAAACCATTTGTTGATAGGTGATAAAGAGAGACCAAGTGCCAGAAATGAGTGATTGATTAATAAAACTACCATAAAAGCAGAGGTAGAAGTCCCCTTCTGCTCCCCATGTGTGTGGTAAGACACTTGAAAGGTAGACCTATGATGTCCGCAGGCAGAGGTGGTGAGTATCAATAAAAGGTATAACAAGGAATGTCCCGGAAAGAGAAGCCATGCGAATATCATACAGCCAACTAAGCAATATTATACTTATTGCTCTGAAAATAAAGAAAATCACCCATGTGGTGTACAAGAAAGCAACTCATATACGTATGAAGACATGCAAAAAGAAGAAAGGAAAAAAGAGAGAAAGAATCGAGCATACCTTTAACAATATGGAGGTATTATGTATAATACGAGATTCCAGTTATCACGGATATAGAACAAGTATGCAAAGTATAGCATGAGTCAAAAGGGAGTCCAGAGACCATGATACGTCTGTAAAAGTAGAGGAAAATGATAAGCCAGCAAATCGAACAATGAGCCATAAAGGCAAAGATGAACAGTAAAAGGGAAAAAGAGGATCAAATTGCAGCATGTATTTTAACAGCTGATTAATGAAAGAAAAAGACTTGGCAATTGCGCGTATTATCCAAATGGCAGTAGCCTAAATAATTACTGACATTGGTCTGCTAGCGTTACGTGTGTGCTATCGTCCTCAGCCATGTTAATGCTGGGGGTAGTGGGGAATACTGTTGAGGTAGGAAAAAAGGGGTGAGGAGGGAAGGAGGAATGTGGGCCAAAAACGGATAAAATAGAAAACCGCTGTCTCCATATTTAATGAATTCTGTACGTTAAGAAGCTAGGTATTGGTGAAAGTTTAGTAAAAACTTAGTTATAGACTACTAAGTATCCAACCAGTTATTAGACATCGTGAACCGATGGAAAAAACATCAAGGGAAACTCGAACATTAATAGTGCGTCTGACAGAAATAGGGAGACGTATGGGCAGCACGCGCTCGGCAATTAATTAAGTAAATATCCTGGGGAAGGACAGTGTTAGTATTGACGGTGACCGCTATTATTGCAAGCGAGTGTCACCGTCAACAAAGTTTTTTTAAATATTTCAGAAACGGAATGTCTAAGAGGCATGGGCAAAAGCCCCGTTACCTGCTGCCGGTCTCCCGTCATTTCTATTCACGGATCGCGTCGCATCTGAAGCGAGCGCCGACCCGTTGCTGGGATTTAAATCCCGAAAGTGACCGGAAATGAAAAGTAAAAATAAACAGTGGACTAGGAGTCCTGAGGTAGTAGAGTCCACCATCTTGAGAAGGACAGTTAAAGTAATAACAAGGAGAGCAAGAGAACAGTGAAAATGTATAAGCTTGCAAGTATAAGCCGTGACATGCAAATGTGTGGTTAATTACCAACAAGAGGAGAGGAGAAGGAAATAGACCAACTTGGAGATTTGTGTGATTGCATGCTATACATCCACGTTAACCGATTTTTGTTGAAGAAAAAGAATAATCACATGTCAGAATATGGACATTTGAACAGAGTTAAAGAGAACATGTGGATTAACACAAAGATAATCAAATGATTACTAAGGCATCACATGTGTGTAAACTTGTAATGAAGGGCAACAACAAGCTCCAAAATGCAATAAATCTACTGTGGTGATGTGACATGTTAGGAATCAGCAGATTACAACAAATAAATTCAAAAAGGTACAAATAAGACCACAGTACATATTTAAAAATAGCAAATTCGGTATGCTGACAAACGGTTGGTAATCTAAAGGAATACGTGTAAATCTTTATCGGAATTAAGCCCCTCTTCCACTGTACGTAATCTCACAATCCATCTGCTCTCAAGTTGTCTCAGGAGGAGAGTTTTGTTACCCCCCCTCGGACACTTGCCCAAAGTAGCGATGCCATGAGTTTTTATGTCTGGTTTTTCATGTAAAGGGTGTGCCAGGTTATAGTGGACTGCAAAGGGGTAGTCACTGTTGTTGTTTTTGATCACGCGGATATGTTCTTGCAGTCTTTCTCTGAGTGGTCTGATTGTGCTGCCGACATAGATCTTTTTGCATATGCAAATGATACAGTAAACAGTGAACTTGGTGTTACAATTCATGAATTGTTTAATTGTGTATGTGGTTTTAGTGTTGTAGCAAAAGTTTTTTGTTTTGTCCAGGGCATAACTGCATATATTACTATGGCCGCATTTGTAGAAACCCGAGGGTGGTGCGGGTAGCCAACTATCATTAGTGACCATTGGTAGATAGCTGTGACACAGTTTGTCTCTCAAAGTGCGGCCCCTGCGGTGGATCATGTCTGGCCTATTTCTGAGACCTCGTTTAAGGATTTTGTCAGATAATAAAATGTGCCAGTTGTTATTTAGAAACTTGAAAACTTCTGCACTAGCACAGGTGTATGTGGTTATGAATGCTGGGGCCCTCTTTTTATCAGCCTTTTTACTTGTTTTTTTCTGAAAAAGAGATGCTCTGTCGATCTTAAGAATCCTTTCACGTGTATTGTTTAGCAGTTTACTAGGGTACCCTCTGTTAAGAAAGCGGTTCTCTAGGAATTCGAGCTGCTCAATGAATTCCGGGTCTGTGATCTACATAGGAAACAACCCTCACACCCTGTGGCTGGGTGTCTTACCACTGGAGCAATCTTCTTCACAAATAATGACTTTTTCATCATAAACGTCAATTATTGATTGTGGCAGACATATTGGAAGTGCGCACCATTCTTACACAGCCAGAATTGTTGACTTTTCTGTTGTTGATATACTTTGTGTACGGAGACGCACTCCAAGCTGCAATTATTATTTTGTAATAACTACTAACACTGTTCTCATTTGTATTCTATGCACAAATAATATATATATTTTTTTCTTTTTCTGTTTGTCTTTCGAGATTATAACAATGACAACTTTTAATGATAATCGAGAGGCCTTGTTAGAGGAACTCTTCAATACGGACAAAAATGTGGTCACCTTAGATAAGAATGTCAGCAATAAAAAAGAGGGCTTGAAAATGAAATTCATAAGATTAGAACGTTTAAAAAAACAGGAGCTTTCTAGATGGTGGGATCTCACCATTGTAGAAAGATACAAACAAATCAAACAAATACCAAGGGGACTCAGTGTTGTACTCTTCCCATCCTTTGGGGATCTTAACCCCACACTATTGCAAGAATGGGAACAGCTACTAATCAGCTCATCTTTTGGTATCATGGATATACTCATTTGAGACGCCAGGGAAAAGAGGGAACGACTACTTTTGGACATTGAGACACTAGAGAAGGAAATTCAGGACACAAACCTTAAAGAAGCAATTGGTAGAAATTACGATATGCTAAAAAATGTACTCCAGCAACATCAGAAATACATTAAAGAAAAGAAAATGCGGAAACTAAGGCGAGATGCCAATGATTACACTGCAGGGAGGGTCTTCACCTTTGCTCACAAGTTTGACAACATTAATAGTGACAACAGAGTGGAAAGGGCACCTACACTAGCCGCTCACACGATTTCCAGCATAACCACCAGCGACACTGATTTGTCAAGTTGCTCCAGTGTCACAAGCGAGGAGGCTATCAGTTCCATGCAGGAACAAAGAAACATCTCCCACAATAAATCCACTTTTTTATTAGAAATGGAAAGATTCCGCAAAGGCCAAAAATACAACAGACTGGCTCAGGCAACACACACAAGAGAACCAGAAGGGGGCAGAGACAAAGGGGTAGATTCAGCAAACAACAAGACAGGGATGACTACAAGATCAGCCATGCGCAACATAAAATCTAGCAATTCCCACTACCCACAGAGACGATCTATGTGTCATGAGTCTATCGGACACAGTACTAGACGACCAGCAATTGAGTGTCCTTAAGAAGGGATTAGGGTTTGTGCCAAGATCTTTCCGGACTTCACAGAGATGCATATTGATCTTTTTAAATTTGTACGAAAATGCAAATTGTTAAAATGTTTTGACCTTAAACAGCAATCTGACCCTAATCGTGGCCAGGACATCGACACATATGATTTCTCCATTGGGGATATAAGAGACATACAGACCTTACTTTCCATAGCAGGAGAAGATGACAGTAATAATGGAACCACCTGTGATGACATTTTAAGAGAATTGGGCATTAACAGCTCTGCCACTTGTACCAGTGGACTAAAACCTCGATCCAGATTTACACCCATTCTCACATCAGATAATTCAATAGATGTTTTCTATAAATTAGTCACCAGAGATCTGCATAAATTTGAAAATCAATACACACTAGGGCGCAAAACCTGGACGCATAATTTGAGCCCACAGGAACAGAAGGCTTTACGCTCCTTTGATGACATTAAAGATATAGGCCCTCATTCTGACCTTGGCGGGCGGCGGAGGCTTCCACGATGAAGCCGGCTCGGAATCGAGCCGGCGGAGTGAAAGCTGTGCGACGGGTGCAGTTGCACCCGTCGCGTATTTCACTGTCTGCGCAGCAGACAGTGAAATACTTGTAGGGGCCCTCTTACGGGGGCCCCTGCAGTGCCCATGCCAGTGGCATGGGCACTGCAGGGGCCCCCAGGGGCCCCGCGACCCCCCCTACCGCCATCCGGTTCCCGGCGGTCGGACCGCCGGGATCTGGATGGCGGTAGGGGGGTCGGAATCCCCTTGGCGGCGCAGCAAGCTGCGCCGCCTTGGAGGATTCAATGGGGCGGCGGGACACTGGCGGGAGACCGCCAGTGTTGCCGGTCCGACCGCGGCTTTACCGCCGCGGTCGGAATCCCCATTGGAGCACCGCCGGCCTGTCGGCGGTGCTCCCGCGGTCCTCCGCCCTGGCGGTCTTTGACCGCCAGGGTCAGAATGACCGCCATAGTCATCAAGGAAGCGGATAAAGGTGGAAACATTGTCGTAATGAATCGCAAGGACTATGTTGGTGAAATAGACAGACAACCTCAGGACCAAAAAGCTTACTGTAAGCTCCCCAACAACCCAATAGGCACAGTTACCAGAGACATGGAGACCAAACTGAACTTCTGGAGGGAAAGAGGTCTATTAACAGACTCAGAATATAAGTATCTTTTCAATCCCACGCCCATGTTCCCTTGCATCTACATTCTCCCCAAAGTCCATAAAACAGCACATTTCCCCCCTGGCAGACCTATAATATCTGGGATCAACTCACCCACTGAAAAACTTTCTGAATTCATTGACATTTATTTACAACCGTTTGTTTGTAATTTACCGTCATAAATTAAAGACACCACACACCTTCTCAGCCTCATTGCGGACTTTGAATGGACGGAGGGTCACCTTTTAGCCACACTGGATGTCACCTCTTTGTATACATGCATACCCAAAAAAGAAGGCATGGCCGCTATCCAGTACTTTTTTGATAAAAGAGAAGCAACCTTTCTGACACATTCCAGTATGCTGATAGACTTGATGAACGTGGACATGGATAACAATGTCTTCCTGCACGAGGGGACATGGTACAGACAAAAACAAGGAGTTGCGATGGGGGTGAAATTTTCGCCGTCCTTCGCGAACCTCTATATGGGGTACTACGAACACCATCACTTGTGGACCAATGGTCCACCGGAACTTACAAAACACATCCTTTACTGGGGTCGGTACATCGATGATGTACTTCTTTTCTGGTCAGGGGATCACGTCTCCTTTGAATTGTTTACCAAGTACCTAAACGTTAACCAATACAACATACACTTCACCAGCTGTGCTAGCTTAGAGAGTGTGGACTTCTTAGATTTGACATTATATACTGATGGTAACCATATTTGCTCAAAGCTATTCAGAAAAACAACAGCATCGAATTCAATCTTACATGCCAGTAGTGCACATCCACCTTCTCAAATTCAAGCCATTCCATATGGGGAAGCCGTGAGGATCAGACGCAATTGCCAGAAAGACCCGGAATTCATTGAGCAGCTCGAATTCCTAGAGAACCGCTTTCTTAACAGAGGGTACCCTAGTAAACTGCTAAACAATACACGTGAAAGGATTCTTAAGATCAACAGAGCATCTCTTTTTCAGAAAAAAACAAGTAAAAAGGCTGATAAAAAGAGGGCCCCAGCATTCATAACCACATACACCTGTGCTAGTGCAGAAGTTTTCAAGATTCTAAATAACAACTGGCACATATTATTATCTGACAAAATCCTTAAACGAGGTCTCAGAAATAGGCCAAACATGATCCACCTCAGGGGCCGCACTTTGAGAGACAAACTGTGTCACAGCTATCTACCAATGGTCACTAATGATAGTTGGCTACCCGCACCACCCTCGGGTTTCTACAAATGCGGCCATAGTAATATATGCAGTTATGCCCTGGACAAAACAAAAAACGTTTGCTACAACACTAAAACCACATACACGATTAAAAATTCATGAATTGTAACACCAAGTTCACTGTTTACTGTATCATTTGCATATGCAAAAAGATCTATGTCGGCAACACAATCAGACCACTCAGAGAAAGACTGCAAGAACATATCCGGGCGATCAAAAACAACAACAGTGACTACCCCTTTGCAGTCCACTATAACCTGGCACACCCTTTACATGAAAAACCAGACATAAAAACTCATGGCACCGCTACTTTGGGCAAGTGCCCGAGGGGGGTAACAAAACTCTCCTCCTGAGACAATTTGAGAGCAGATGGATTGTGAGATTACGTACAGTGGAAGAGGGGCTTAATTCCGATAAAGACTTACACGTATTCCTTTAGATTACCAACCGTTTGTCAATATACCAAATTTGCAATTTTTAAATATGTACTGTGGTCTTATTTGTACCTTTTTGAATTTATTTGTTGTAATCTACTGATTCCTAACAAGTCACATCACCACAGTAGATTTATTGCATTTTGAAGCTTGTTGTTGCCCTTCATTACAAGTTTACACAGACGTGATGCCTTAGTAATCATTCGATTATCTTTGTGTTAATCCACATGTTCTCTTTAACTCTGTTCAAATGTCCATATTCTGACATGTGATTATTCTTTTTCTTCAACAAAAATCGGTTAACATGGATGTATAGCATGCAATCACACAAATCTCCATGTTGGTCTATTTCCTTCTCCTCTCCTCTTGTTGGTAATTAACCACACATTTGCATGTCACGGCTTATACTTGCAACCTTATACATTTTCACTGTTCTCTTGCTCTCCTCGTTATTACTTTAACTGTCCTTCTCAATTTGGTGGACTCTACTACCTTAGGGCTCCTAGTCCACTGTTTATTTTTACTTTTCAATTCCGGTCACTTTTGGGATTTAAATCCCAGCAACGGGTCGGCGCTTGCTTCAGATGCGACGCGATCCGTGAATAGAAATGACGGGAGACCAGCAGCAGGTAACGGGGCTTTTGCCCATGCCTCTTAGACATTCCGTTTCTGAAATATTTAAAAAAACTTTGTTGACGGTGACACTCGCTTGCAATAATAGCGGTCACCGTCAATACTAACACCGTCCTTCCCCAGGATATTTACTTAATTAATTGCCGAGCGCGTGCTGCCCATACGACTCCCTCTTTCTGGCAGACACGCTATTAATGTTCGAGTTTCCCTTGATGTTTTTTCCATCGGTTCACGATGTCTAATAACTGGTTGGATACTTAGTAGTCTATAACTAAGTTTTTACTAAAATTTCACCAATACCTAGCTTCTTAACGTACAGAATTAATTAAATATGGAGACAGCGGTTTTCTATTTTATCTGTTTTTGGCCCACATTCCTCCTTCCCTCCTCCCCCCTTTTTTCCTCCCTCGACAGTATTCCCCACTACCCCCAGCATTAACATGGCTGAGGACGATAGCACACACGTAACGCTAGCAGACCAATGTCAGTAATTATTTAGGCTACTGCCATTTGGATAATACGCGCAATTGCCAAGTCTTTTTCTTTCATTAATCAGCTGTTAAAATACATGCTGCAATTTGATCCTCTTTTTCCCTTTTACTGTTCATCGTTGCCTTTATGGCTCGTTGTTCGATTTGCTGGCTTATCATTTTCCTCTACTTTTACAGACGTATCATGGTCTCTGGACTCCCTTTTGACTCATGCTATACTTTGCATACTTGTTCTATATCCGTGATAACTGGAATCTCGTATTATACATAATACCTCCATATTGTTAAAGGTATGCTCGATTCTTTCTCTCTTTTTTCCTTTCTTCTTTTTGCATGTCTTCATACGTATATGAGTTGCTTTCTTGTACACCACATGGGTGATTTTCTTTATTTTCAGAGCAATAAGTATAATATCGCTTAGTTGGCTGTATGATATTCGCATGGCTTCTCTTTCCGGGACATTCCTTGTTATACCTTTTATTGATACTCACCACCTCTGCCTGCGGACATCATAGGTCTACCTTTCGAGTGTCTTACCACACACATGGGGAGCGGAAGGGGACTTCTACCTCTGCTTTTATGGTAGTTTTATTAATCAATCACTCATTTCAGGCACTTGGTTTCTCTTTATCACTTATCGACAAATGGTTTGTTTTACGGTTTACACCACAATTTGTTCTGTCAATAGTCCATTGACAATTTCTGTTATTTACACATCCTATTTGTATATGTTTACAGCCTTGAAAAAGTCCAGTGTGACGAAACACGTATCAGCTGTTTTATTTCAACTACAAAAAATTGTATTGGCCTATAAATCACTTACCTAGTGTACTTCATTGGATCAGGTCACCAACTCTTCTGTTATAGCACCAAGGAATAAATGGCTTATACTTTGACCTTGAGATGTGCCGTGATTTCTTCATTTCATAGATGGACTGTGACCTACATAGGAAACAACCCTCACACCCTGTGGCTGGGTGTGTTACCACTGGAGCACTCTTCTTCACAAATAATGACTTTTTCATCATAAACTTCAATTATTGATTGTGGCAGACATATTGGAAGTGCGCACCATTCTTACACAGCCACAATTGTTGACTTTTCTGTTGTTGATATACCATAGAAGGGGTGCTGGCTGACATGGACAAGACCATGAGGGAAGCAGTGGCATAACAAAGGGCCCCTGACACTAGCCAAACCGAAGAACAGCCTTCCACCTCCGCCGGCGCTAGGCCCCGCCACAGGACGAACAGGCCACCAGCACCCCACCTCCTGCAGAATGAGAACCACCCTGCAAATGGTCCCTGTGATCCAGGCAGAGACAGAGAACATTGCCAAGACCCCCACCAGGAAATAGGACTCTCCTGATTGTCACTCTTCTGTCCCACTCTGTTCCCCTGTCCACCTTGAACTGCCATTAATCCCCTTCCAATGCCCCATTGGACAATGCACCTGTGATACCAGGAGACTGGATTCGAACCTGGACTGTCCTCCACCATCACCCCAGCCCCTTGCTCGAACCCCCATAATATTTAGCACAAAAAAAATAAACACCAATACAATATAAACCATACTGGAGTGTAATGATTGGAAATATTTATTCTTAGAACATTCTCAAAGCATTGCAACGTCTATGTTCATTGAATCATATCAATGTATGAGAGTTGGTGGGCAGCAGTACACATAGCAGAAGCCAGAATGGGGTACACAGATCTGAAAAAAAGAAACCCAAAGGGAACAGTCAGTGGCCATACACAGAGATTAAGAGGTTGCCATGTACAATGTCCTAAAGTATACTGAAATGTGAAGAGGAGTTACAGTATCTTACCTGTGTGTCATTGGAAGTACTGCTAGATAATGTTTGTTCTGTTGTCGACATCTTCATCTGCCTCCTCTTCCTCACTGTCCACAGGCTCCACCGCTGCCACAAGACCATCAACAGGCTCATCCTCCAGCAGGAAAGGCACCTGGTGTCTCAATGCCAGGTTGTGCAACATACAGCATGCCATGATGATCTGGCACACCTTCTTCGGTGAGTAGTACAGGGATCCACCTGTCTGATGGAGGCACCAGAAACTGGCCTTCAGGAGGCTGAAGGTCCGCTCAATGATCCTCCTTGTTCGCCCATGTGCCTCATTGTAATGATCCTCTGCCCTTGTCCTGGCATTCCTCACTGGGGTCAGTAGCCATGACAGGTTGGGGTAACCAAAGTCACCTGCAAATATCGAGGGACAACTGTTAGACACACACTAACCCTTAGGGACAGCCCTATACCCAGACAACTATTCACACTGTATAGGGTCCTTGTCCTCACATATTAGCCACACATGGTGCCTCTGGAGTTGGGCCATCACATAGGGGATGCTGCTATTTCTCAAGATATAGGCATCATGCACAGAGCCTGGATACTTGGCATTCACATGGGAGATGTACTGGTCTGCCAAACACACCATTTGAACATTCATCGAATGATAGCTTTTTCTATTCCTGTACACATGTTCGTTTCTGCGGGGGGACAAATGCCACATGTGTACTATCAATGGCACCAACGATGTTGGGGATATGTCCCAGGGCATAGAAGTCAGCTTTCACTGTGGCCAAATCCTCCACTTGGAAGAACACGATGTAGCTGCGCATGTGTTTCAGCAGGGCAGACAACACTCTGGTCAACACGTTGGAGAACATTGGCTGAGACATTCTTGATGCGATGGCCCCTGTAGTTTGAAAGGAGCCACTTGCCAGGAAATGGAGGACTGACAGGACCTGCACCAGAGGGGATATTCCGGTGGGGTGGCGGATAGCTGACATCAGGTCTGGCTCCAATTGGGCACACAGTTCTTGGATTGAGGCACGGTCAAGTCTGTATGTGACTATAATGTGTCTGTCCTCCATTGTCGACAGGTCCACCAGGGGTCTGTATACCGGAGGATGCCGCCATTTCATCATCTGCCTCTGCGGTTGTAGCCTATGGAAGAGAACTGTGAGCAGAAGGTCATTTCCCACAGAGATAGCACAACTGTGTTTACATTAATGTCACAGAAGCAGTGAGTGGGAACTTCAGTCAGTATATGTGCCAATATGTGCTGTGACACAGTTAGGTGACATGTCTTATGCACCCCTGAAATGGCGTCTGTCTGACCTGTGAGGAGGGACAAGGGGAAATGAGGTAACTGCACTGGTGTTGAGCAGCGTCGCAGTAGGCAGTCAAAGACCGCTGCGCAACTCTGCATTGGTTATCATTGGGCCCTATGGGTTCCAGGAGCCAATGGGGATGTATGCCGGCGGTGACGGTACACACCGTTGCGGATGTTACCGCCATTTTCTACCTATTCACTCACTTGATACCTGACTATCAACAGGAGATGACCTACACTGCAAGTGCTGCTGTGACCTGAGTCTGGAAACGGACAATGGCTTGAGTGTCTGGGGAAAGGGCCCCTGCCTTCATTGCGGAGGAGTTGGAGAAACTGGTGGATGGGGTCCTCCCCTAGTACACGTTATTCTACGGTCCTCCAGACAAACAGGTGAATACCATGTGAGCATGATGTGTGGGCAATACATGTTTGCAGTGGTGTGGATGTAAGCCACATGTTGTGGGGTGCTGAGGCATCCTGGCCTGAATGTTGCATGAGAGGTGGTCAGTGTATGTGCGTCAGGGCATGGGTGGAAACTGGTGGGCAATGAGTATGACATTCTGGACGGGTGAGTTAATACATTTTACACTGTATTTTCCCTCTAGGTCAGCACCCACCAGACGAAGGGTACTTGGCGTGCAATCGCCAAGGAGGTGCGGATCCTGAGGTCTATCACAGGCGGAGCACCCACTGCCGCAAGAGATGGGAGGACCTGCGCCGCTGGGGCTGGCCCCCCAACGTGGCAGGGGTGCCCGTCGCACCATAACCCCCTTGATGTTCTGCATCATGGCGGTCGCCTATCAGTAGTTGGATGGGCGCTTGAGGGCATCACAGCAGCTACAAGGGGGTGAGTACCGTTTCAGAAAGCTG
Source organism: Pleurodeles waltl (assembly GCF_031143425.1). Classification (NCBI taxonomy): domain Eukaryota; kingdom Metazoa; phylum Chordata; class Amphibia; order Caudata; family Salamandridae; genus Pleurodeles; species Pleurodeles waltl. The sequence continues at coordinate 757,211,034 of NC_090436.1, forward strand.
ACTTTGTGCGCTTTAGGAACTAGCTGGATGGGGGATGTGGGCTGTGGGCGTCCCTAGGCCACGGCGGTCATGCCAGGATAGGTCCCATGTCTGCAGGCTCTGAAGCACCCCTACCCCAATGGTGCAAGTGGCCAACTACTACTGGGCAGGGTCCTGTGGGTATCAGGTGTGCAGGTGCTGGCGTTAGGCATTGTACTCCATGGGCTGGTGACTTCTTTAGTGAGTGGTTGGGCATGGCCTAGTACATTGGGCAACTCAGTGTGTGTTGTGTATGCCAACGGTAGTGGTGTTACTGGCATTGACCATGTGTATCCTTTGTCTATCCCCCCCTTCTTGTTTTGTCACCCTGTCCTTGTGTGCATTAGCATCATCTGGTGGAAGAGCAGAGACACCGGGGACAGAGGGAGCTGCATCCCACATGGCCCATGAGGGTGAATCCACTGAGGGTGAAAGCACCAGTGGGACGGAGGGCAAAGGGAGCTCCACGACAGGGACAGGAGGAGATACCAGTGACAGCAACTCCTCCCCTGATGGAAGCTCCCTGGCAGTGGGGGACAACTCTGTGCCTACCCCAACAACAGGTACAGCCACCACTCCCCCTACCAGCACCGCCCTTCCAGCAGCCCCTCAGCGTGTTTCCCATGCCTGCTCACCCAGGAGAGTGGGTATCTCCTTCGCCCAGGCACCTCAGGCCACGCCCTAGTCAGCCCTGCTGCCCTCAGTGAGGAGGCTATTGACCTCCTGAGATCCCTCACTGTTGGGCAGTCAACCATTCTAAGTGCCATCAAGGGTGTAGAGTGGCATTTGCAACAAACAAATGCATACCTGGAGGGCATTCATTCTGGCGTGGTGGCCCAACAGAGAGCATTTCAGGCTCTGGCCTCATCACTGATGGCAGCCATTGTCCCGGTGTCCAGCCTCCCCCCTCCAACTTCCATTACCCAGACCCAATCCCCTCTACCTCAGCCTATCCCATGCACACACTCAGACCAGCATGCACACACATCAACAGACAAAAGTGGCTCAGGAAAACATAAGCACCACACATCTTCACACAGGCACTCACACAAGCACCATACCAACATCCACTTCCTCCACTGTGTCCCCCTCCTCCTCTCCGTTCACCTCCCTCCCAGTAGCATCTCCACTCTCACCTGCATGCACTACATCAACAGCCACTGCCTCCATCACCAGCACACCCATCGCAACACACCGCTGATGAGCAATCACCACCCCCACAACCATGCACACGTCCCTTGTGTCCTTTCCCAGTGTGTCTGTGAGCCCTCCTCCCAAAGTACACAAATGCAGGCACACAGCCACTCAACAGCCATCCAACTCACAACAGACTCCAGCCCATGCACGTTCACCCAAACACAGCAGACGTACACCTCCCACAACCACTACCTCTTCCTCCACTCCCACACCCCCTCCATCTTCCCGTCCCAGTGTGTCAAAGAAACTTTTACTGGCTAACATCGGCCTCTTCCCTACATCCCCCCTCCTTCCCCTGGGGCCAGGATGTCCAGATTCCAGGCCAGCACCTCAGCTACCAAATCGGTGTCTGCTGTGGTCCCTGCAAGTCCGAGAGGATTGAAGGGGGCACCCATCAGGGCTGCCAGTGTGCCACCTACGGAAACTAAGGACTACCTGATTCTGCCACCTGCCAAGGTAAAGAAAGGGCCGGCATGCAGCAGGGCAAAGACACACCACCCACCCAGCAAGGCCTCATCCAACACCATAGAGGACAGTGCCAAGGTCCCAGCAGCGACTACCAAGGTGGGGAATGGACACAAAAGCAAGGGAAAGTCACCTCAGGACACAGAGCCTCCTGGTGACCACTATTTCTCCTGCCAGGCCAGCAACCTGTACCACGGTAAGCACCGCCGCAAAAACCGCCACCTGCCCTGCCATCTGCACTGCCCCCTGCACCACCCCTGCCACAACTACAGTCACCAGCATCATTCCCAGTGGGCAGCAGTCCGAGGCTGCTGGAGATGGCCTGGTGTCTCCCTCCACTACTACAGACACCTGCACCACGTGCAGCACAGGCAGCATCTCCGCTGCAGACACCGCCGCATCACCACCACCTGCACCGCCATTTGCACCGCCACATGCTCAGCCAGTGCCACTACATCGAACATCAGCAGCATCCCCAGTCAGCCGTCCGAGGATGCAGGAGACGTCTTGGACCCTGCACACACCACATGAGGCACCAGCACTGGCACTACCAGCAGTTTGCAGCCTAAGTTGCCGCAGGGTGGAGTGTTGCTCTGCCTCCATGGAGTATCATGCTACCTGTTCCCTGAAAATCTCGTGCCTCAGACACCCAGGTGAGGGAAGGGGAACTGCCACACCCCTTGTGCAGCATCACTGGGCACAAAGCCCCCTCTAGAACCAGTGGAGAGATGCATCGACTCACCCAATCCTTGGCAGGATGAAGCAGACTGGGCACAAATCCCCCACTCACCCAATCCTTGGCAGGATGAAGCACACTGGGCACAAATCCCCCTCCAGAACCAGTGGATGCAGATGCATCCACTCACCCAATCCTTGGCAGGATGAAGCAGACTGGGCACAAAGCACCCTTCAGAGCCAGCGGAGAAAGGCATCCACTCACCCAATCCTTGGCAGGATGAAGCAGACTGGGCACAGAGCCCCCGTCAGAACCAGTGGAGAATGGCATCCACTCACTCAATCATTGGCAGGATGAAGCAGACTCGGCACAAAGCCCCCTCCAGAACCAGTGGAGAGATGCATCCACTCACCCAATCCTTGGCAGGATGAAGCAGACTGGGCACAAAGCCCCCTCCAGAACCAGTAGAGAAAGGCATCCCCTCACCCAATCCTTGGCAGGATGAAGCACACTGGACACAAAGCCCCCTCTAGAACCAGTGGAAAAGTGCATCCACTTAGAAGACTGTAGCCTTACACTCCTTAGGACCAAGCAGTGGGCAAACCACCCACTAGAGAGACTGTGGCTTTGCACTCCCCAGGACCAAGCAGTGGGCAAACCACCCACTAGAGAGACTGTGGCTTTGCACTCCCAAAGACCAAGCAGTGGGCAAATCACCCACTAGAGAGACTGTGGCTTTGCACTCCCCAGGACCAAGCAGTGGGCAAACCACCGACTTGAGAGACTGTGGTTTTGCACTCCCAAGGACCAAGCAGTGGGCAAACAACCCACCAGAGAGACTGTGGCTTTGCAGCTCCCCAGGACATCACTGTGGGCATGTTGCCCCTTCGAGGAGCAGTGGCGTAGTACCATCTTCTGGCTGAGGTGCCCCTCCTCACGTTCCCCCTGAGCTGCCTGTGTGTTTTTGACCTGATGCCCTTGAAGTGTTCTCTCCATTTTGAGGCAGGAGTCAAGTGTGGGCTTCGCCCATGGTTTTTGGGCCCACTTGTCCATGGACATTTAAAAGGGACAGTGTATGTCCTTCTGTACATAATGTAAATATTTGTATATACTGATTTTTTTATACTCATTTGCTATATGTGCATGTTCCAGAATATCACAGATTGAACTCAATTCCGTTTGTCCTTGCGTTCTTCCAGGGGGTTACGGGGTGTATCTGTAATGTTGTTGGATGTGTTGTTGTGTATGGTGTTGTGGGTGAGGGTCGGGGTGGAGGTATTGCGTGTTGAGTGTGTGTGTCACTCTCTTTTACCTCCCCTCTCCCCTGTGTGCTAGGTGCATTACTTACCATCATCGTCGCCGCAGTCTTTGATGTGCCTGGTAGATGAGGAGGTAAACCAGCATGGGCAGGACCTGCAGCTCGGGCTCCATGGCGTCCTGGTTCTTCGTTGAGTGTTGAAAGGTGAGTGGTTCCCCTTCAGTGTAGCGTTTCTGCTGTGCTTTTGATGTCATTGGTACCGCCCCAGAAAAGGTGGAGGATTGGCCTTTCATAAAACAGTGGGCGGTACATTGTCTTCAGTCTGTCTGTTGGCAGTCATCGTTCGGTGCTTGTTGCTCCCGCCCTGGCAGTCGGAGTGTTAAAGTGGCTGTCTATGTTGGTGGTTTCCACCGTGGTCATGATCCCATTTGTTTTACCACCGGCCTGTTGGCGGTGATACCGCCTCTTTAACACCGACCGCCAGGGTTGTAATGAGGGCCTATGTGTTGTCCTCAATTTTACATTTGGCTTCACGTTGCTTGTAAGCAGTCTCTTTACATAAGTATCACCAATGTTACCGATCTTCAGAAAAGTTTAGCTTTTAAGCAGTTGCTCCAACCTCAATGCTGCACAACAGTTAATTAAATATAGTCATTCAGAAGCTGGAGTACAATTTCTATGCTACATTTCATTAGGTCCAGTAAGCCCACGGAAAATGATCCAGCAGAAAGCATGGTTGTGCTCAGATAAGGTATGCCTGGGTGCCAAAACGCTGATGCTTCACTAATGTGGGGATGCAGTTTTGCTTCTTCATGTAGCTGAATGATGGTTATTTTATGGAAAAACTCATTATGGAAAGTTGTGATATGATGGAGTGAAGTTTCCAGAGTACATTGGTATAGCAGTTCTAGGTATAGAAGAAGGCACAATATTCAAATAGACAAATGACAGCCTCTAAAATAGATCTTTGATCCTGCCCATTAATATCTTAGAAACATCCCTGAAGATTAGTTCACTTTTTTATTCAAAATATCATTGTCATTATCTTCAGCCAACACAAGTTTTGGTCAATTTAGTTTTGATTCTTGGACGCTTAAAATTGAGTAAACATTCACATATCTATCTGTAATTTTGAAATGTGGTATAGCAAATCATGTAAATCAATTGGCTTATTCTGGTTTTCCACCTGACTTCTATATCAACAATGGCGTTAAGTTCTAAAGTTATGTGGACAGCTCTTCATATTATCATTGCTAAAATATGACATTTACTTGTGATTAATTCTTAATGAGGTACATTTTGTGTCACATTTATAAAATGAGTGTAACTTGTCAATTCTACATGCACAGACATTCTCTGGATTGCTTATGTTAGGATATGGGTTGGGGGCATGGCCACAAGCCCAACTTGGCTGTCACACTCTTATGAGGCTCTTCCCTGCTGTCCGATTGTTCCGTGTTGGGCTTGGTCCTGTCCACAAGGTCTTCCCAAGGCTTTTTGCTTTTACTCCCCTTTTTTCTGAATCTGTTTTGTTGACTTTTAGTACTCTGTGCACTTTACCACTGCTAATCAATGCTAAAGTGCTTATGCTCTCCCCTTTAAACATAGTAGAAATGGCTTAAACCCAATTGGCATATTGCATTTACCTGTAAGACCTCGGTAAAGTGGTACTACATGTACTCAGGACATGTATATTAAATACTACTAGTGGGCCTGCAACACTGATTTTCTACCCACTTAAGTAATCCTTGTAAATATGTCTCAGGCCTGCCCTTGGAGCCTGTGTGTCCAGTATTTAACTGCCATGACCACCTGGCAAAATAAAACTTTGATATACAGTGGTATAATGCACTCAACTTAACCCCTAGGGTGCCCCGGATGAGCTGGTCGCAACCGGTGCCGAGGACGAGACCAGCTCGTCGTGCTATGGCTGAGCACCCCCCTCCCCTGGGCAGAGATGAAAGGGGGATCGATTCCTCTTCCACCCCCACCCTCCCCTGACCCCGTGGCATCTGATGACGTCACCACGCTTTTCCGTGCTGACCTCATCAGAGGCCTTCCCACCGGGGCTGAAGGCTCAGCTTCCAGCACGGATCGAAGAAGAAATTCAAAAGCCTTTCTCCTCCAATCATGTGGAGGGGGCAGAGAGGCATGAAAGGAGAGGAAAGGCCTTTCCTCTTAATTCATGTTTCTCTGAGCATTTCTGCTGCCCGATTGCAATGCGATCAGGCAGCAGAAATGCCTACTAGACACCAGGGATTTTTTTTTGTTGCTATTTCAAATAAGGGGAGTGGCCGTTTGGGCAAGGGACGCTCCTTGGGGGCAAATTATTTCTAGGCCATTTCTGCACTCCCTGGGGGCAGATCAGCCTAATAATATTAGGTTGATCTGTCCCCGGGGGGCAGAAAACCACTAGACAAGAGGAATAATTTTTTGTTTATTTTAATTTTTTTATGTTTGGGGAGCGACCCTTTTCGGCAGGGGTCGCACCCAGGGCGCTAAATTACTTTTAGGCCACTTCTGCCCCCCCTGAGCCCCCTAGGTCTCTTGCTTTAAAAAATGCACAGGTTTGGTAGGTTTCCCTGGGTGCCGGCTGAGCTAGAGGCCAAAATCCACAGGTAGGCACTTTGCAAAAAACACCTCTGTTTTCTTTGAGAAAATGTGATGTGTCCACTTTGTGTTTTGGGGCATTTCCTGTCGCGGGTACTAGGCCTACCCGCACAAGTGAGGTACCATATTTATCGGGTGACTTGGAGGAACGCTGGGTGGAAGGAAATTTGTGTCTCCTCTCAGATTCCAGAACTTTCTGTCACTGAAATGTGAGGAAAAGTGTTTTTAGCCAAATTTTGAGGTTTGCAAAGGATTCTGGGTAACATAACTTGGCGAAAGCCCCACAAGTCACCCCATCTTGGAATCCCCTGGGTCTCTAGTTTTAAAAAATGCACAGGTTTGGTAGGTTTCCCTACTTGCCGGCTGAGCTAGAGGCCAAAATCCACAAGTAGGCACTTTGCAAGAAACACCTCTGTTTTCTTTGAGAAAATGTGATGTGGCCACTTTGTGGTTTGGGGCATTTCCCGTCGCAGACACGAGGCCTAGCCACAAAAGTGAGGTACCATTTTTATCGGGAGACTTGGGGGAACGCTGGGTGGAAGGGAATTTGTGGCTCCTATCAGATTCCAGAATTTTCTTTCTCCGAAATGTGAAGAAAAAGTGTTTTTTTTGCCAAATTTAGAGGTTTGCACCGGATTCTGGGTAACAGAACCTGGTGAGAACCGCAGAAGTCACCCCCATCTTGGATTCCCCTAGGTCTCTAGTTTAAAAAATGCACAGGTTTGGTAGGTTTCCCTAGGTGCTGGCTGAGTAGAGGCCAAAATCCACACGTAGGCACTTTGAAAAAAAATCTCTGTTTTCTGTGGAAAAATTTGATTTGTCCACGTTGTGTTTTGGGGCATTTCCTGTTGCGGGCACTAGGCCTACCCACACAAGTGAGGTATCATTTTTATTGGGAGACTTGGGGGAACGCTGGGTGGAAGGAAATTTGGGGCTTCTCTCAGATTCCAGAACTTTCTGTCACCGAAATGTGAGGAAAAAGTGTTTTTTTAGCCACATTTTGAGGTTTGCAAAAGATTCTGGGTAACAGAACCTGGTGAGAGCCCCACAGGTCACCCTGTCGTGGACTCCCCTAGGTCTCTAGTTTTAAAAAATGCACAGGTTTGGAAGGTTTCCCTAGGTGCCGGCTGAGCTAGAGGCGAAAATCCACAGGTAGGCACTTTGCAAAAAACACCGCTGTTTTCTTTGGGAAAATGTGATGTGTCCACGTTGTGTTTTGGGGCATTTCCTGTCACGGGCGCTAGGCCTACCCACACAAGTGAGGTACCATTTTTATCGGGAGACTTGGGTGAACATAGAATAGCAAAACAAGTGGTATTGCCCCTTGTCTTTCTCTACATTTTTTCCTTCCAAATATAAGACTGTGTAAAAAAGACATCTATTTGAGAAATGCCCTGTAATTCACATGCTAGTATGGGCACCCCAGAATTCAGAGATCTGCAAATAACCACTGCTCCTCAACACCTTATTTTGTGTACATTTTGGAAATACAATGGTTTTCTTCATACCTATTTTTCACTCCTTATATTTCAGCAAATGAATTGCTTTATACCCGGTATAGAATGAAAACCCACTGCAAGGTGCAGCTCATTTATTGGCTCTGGGTACCTAGGGTTCTTGATTAACCTACAAGCCTTATATATCCCCGCAACCAGAAGAGTCCAGCAGACACAAAGGTATATTGCTTTAAAAATAAATCTGGCATTGCAGGAAAAAGTTACAGAGTAAAACGTAGAGAAAAATGGCTGTTTTTTTCACCTCAATTTCAATATTTTTTTATTTCAGTTGTTATTTTCTGTAGGAAACCCTTGTAGGATCTACACAAATTACCCATTGCTGAATTCAGAATTGTGTCTACTTTTCAGAAATGTATCGTTTTCTAGGATCCAGCATTGGTTTCACACCCATTTCTGTCACAGTCTGGAAGGAGGCTGAAAGCACAAAAAATCGTAAACATTGTGTATGTCCCAGTAAAATGCCAAAATTGTGTTGAAAAATTGAGTTTTCTGATTCATGTCTGCCTGTCCCTGAAAGTTGGGAAGCTGGTGATTTCAGCACTGCAAACCATTTGTTGATGACAATTTTAGGGGGAAAAAACACAAGCCTTCTTCTGCTGCTCCTTTTTCCCATTTAATAAAAAAAAAAAAAGAAAAATCACTGTATTTTGGCTAATTTCTTGGTCTTCTTCAGGGAAACCCACAAAGTCTGGGTACCTCTAGAATCCCTAGGATGTTGGGAAAAAAGGACACAAATTTGGCGCGGGTAGCTTATGTGGACAAAAAGTTATGAGGGCCTAAGTGCGCCCTGCCCCAAATAGCCAAAAAAAGGCCTGGCACCCGAGGGTGAAAAGGCCTGGCAGCGAAGGGGTTAATCCAGATTATCACAATAAATCCTAGTGCACTATGAATAGTGTGCCATTCTGGAACAAATGCTGTTCGCATTCATGAAAATAATAGGATAAAGCTAGTCCACCGACCTGGTGGACTAGACCCAGAATGCACTACTGATGTCCAAAGACTACAATGCTTAAACGTGCCTACACATGATTTTACAATATAGGCACAGTTGCTCCTTTCAACATTTCCATAGTGACCAAAATATATGTACAAATGTTCCATCTCCCTTTTAGTCGTGTTATGTAGCAAATCCGTCGTGAAGAATTGCCGGCTCATGATGTTGAAGATATTGCACAACGCATTTCGGTATAAACCCTTCCTCAGGGATAACGGTGAGGGCAAAAGAATAGAATAACATGAGGCCAAGTACACAACATTGTCTCAATAGAAATTGTCAACAACTGTCCAAGACAAATCATTAAGAATGACAAATGCTGAGAAAAACAGGTTAGGAGTGAATTGAGAGGGCCCAGAATTACCATAAGAACATCCCCTGAGTTGGAAAGAGGCCCATATGCTGCATGCAAAGTGCTCCGTCAAGAACCAGTTGACTCGTGCTATTGAAAACCAGTATGAAAAAGTCTCATTATCAAAAACCACTTGCCCACATTTAGTGCACAACGGTACAAACGCATTCTGAGTTATTCGTTCTGTGAAGTATGAAGTACGAAAGTGCTCATCTATTGTGAATATGATGTGATAATGTGAGGCGGGTACATGAACAACATGGTTCTGGTGGTATAAACCTGTAAAACCTGATTGAAAAAACTACAACACCCAAACTGCATCCTGTGTTGTTGGAGGCCGTACCGCAAGGATGCCCATGATGAACACGGTCTCTCTTTAAAACTGAAAAAGCTCATCCTGGTAAACTGGAACGTGGTAAAGCCAATGGTTGTAAGAAAGCTGTCAAGATAAAAAAAAGACTAAAAGCATAAAAATCTGAGTGAATTTGCGCAGTATGTTAATTAAAGTTATCATGCTCGTCAAAACATTTTACCTGTGACACTGCAGACAGCATGCAGAAAACCACACTCAAGGTTCCCCACAGCGTACAGACCATTTTATCCACTGCAGCAGTAAGGGTTGAAACCCATTCATGGCATGTGACATGTGTCACTCTCGCTTGTGGCATATGCCACAACTCATTTGATACGTGCCACAGCGTTTCACAGATTTCTGACATGCTGCTTTATGCCTAACTGCAAATCGTGCTTGTGGGTGATGCAAATATTGCTTGGGGGTGATTTCCAAATGATCCTCTTTCGTTTGGATAAAATAAAATAAATTAAACATAGAAAAACATTGCAAGTCAAAAACTCTTAAGATGGGTTTTGAACTCCTAATATAAGGAAATTCAAACTCAATGGCATTAGCCACTAGACTAATTGTCATGTGGAGAATGTTGATAGGCTAAAAGGCATTTTATCATGTAGTATTGTGGACGGCCCTCTTCTATTTCCATTGTCATTTGTCTGTTATATGCCACAAATTCACATCTGCTTTCCACACTTAAAAACAAATAACTCTTCCTCTCTTTCACCCTGGCACAAACCCCATGCATTTATTTTTAGTATACAAGCTTCCTCTATCTCTCATTCCACAGATTTAGGTATTACTTTCACTGCAAACATTGCACCCCCTTCTACATGCCACAGCATGTCACAAATTTCTAGCATGCACTGCCAAGACTAAATAGGCCACAAATCGTCCAGACAGTGTCAGGGGGTGATTTACAACGGGACCTCTTTCATTTGGCTAACATTTAAAAAAAATAAAAAACAACTTCAAAAGTGCTTTTTCACCAGGTGAGGTTTGAACCCTGGTCATAAGCAATGAGCTGCTATCTACTACACCAAGCACTGATACAATGATTACTTGGCAAATGGTCTTGTCATCAGAGAGACAGTGATGAGGTCTTCCTTTTATTTCTATGGTGATTTTTAGGTTATATGCCACAAATTCACAGTTGACTTTCACACTTCAGAAACAAATAACCCTTACTCTCTTTCACCCTGGTACTGGCCCCATGCATTTATTTTTACTATACAAGCTTCCTCTATCTCTCAATCCACAGATTAAGGGATTTCTTTCACTGCAAACCTTACTCTCCCTTCTACATGCCACTACATGTCACAAATTTCTAGCATGCACTGCCATGACTAAAGAGGCCACAAATCGTCCAGACAGTGCCAGGGGTAGATTTACAATGGGAGCTCTTTCATTTGGCTAACATTTGAAAAAAAATGAAAAAAAACTTCAAAAACAATTTTGTCCAGGTGAGGTTTGAACCATGGCCAAAAACAACAATAATCCAATCTGCTAACCACTAAACCAAGCACTGCAGCATGGATTTTTGTTGGCAAAAGGTCTTGTAATCATCGAGGCAGTGATGACAACTGTCTTTTATTTCCATGGAAATTGTTAGGTTACATGCCATAAATGTAGATTTTCCTAGTCTAACACGGAAAGTCTTAATTTTATTGAAGACACAGAAGTGAGTATTATGCATTTCTTTTCTTACTTTAATCAATAGCAGAGCCAATGGGATTGAAAATGTAGTCTTAACACATGAACCAATAAGGATGAACACATGGTATTATGACATCACTTGACTGCAAACAGCCCTCTTTTCTTGCAAAACAAACCAAGCAGAATTTTATGACAAGACCGGAGGCTCCTATTATGCAGTAGTCTTTTCTTTATTTTTAATAGCAGCTCCATTCAAGAATAACTACAAGACCCATAAGGCAAACAGAAAACAGCCAATGGGAAAACAAAAGTAGTCCATAGGAATGCACCAATCACGAACAATCCCCCGTAATAATACCTATCTTGACTGAGAACAGCCCTCTTTTCTTGCTGCTCTTTAGTCAAGATAAGTATTATTTTCACGTTATTTCATTATAGTATCTGCGCGTTTCATGCTGTATAGTTCTGCTAAGATACGCTTTGTTATTCAATATCTGCAGTCGGCTTGTCAGCCGCATTAATTTCTAATCGCTTGCGCCCCGCGCTCGCTTTGAACGGTCGCTTCTGACCATTTTTTCTCTTCAGCGCATCAGCATTTCTACCGTCGCGCGTTGAAGAGAGTCCATTGCGTACCTCTGCTGCTGCTTAAGAAGAGTTCTGTGGCCGTTGTTAGGCTCCTAAGTCTTCGTTTTTCTGTTTTTTCAACCGAAGCCGGTCCCTTCCTCTTTCAGGTGCCTATTCGGCTCGGTGCCTTCTGTCTGGAGTGAGGATTTACAGTCCCGCCCATAGGTTGAGCTGGGCAGCATTTTTTCCTCTCCCTCAGAGAATTTGAACCCTTTCCTGCCCCAGTATAGATTTTTGCTTGACTGTGCTGTTACCATGGACAGCACTCGGTCCCATTTGTCTCAAGATGAGGAGGAAGACGTCCTGAAAGAAAATCTGAATGATTTTATTCAACTTTCTGTTAATCAGGCTATGGCTGCCTCTTGGCAAAAACTCTCAAAAAATTTAGAGAACTGTGTGGTAAATCTGGTGTCCAAGACCATGCTGGCCCATTATGCGGGGGGAAGCAGAAAGCGTCCAGTCACTTCAATTTTTTTTAAATCATTGCTAACTGGAAGTGACAAAGTTGCACACATGGCAGAGGACGTGGTTCCTCAAGGGCCTCCTAACAAGGAGGGGTTACAAGCTAAATCAGTACGTAAATGCATTGTCAAATCCAAGCACCTATCTTCCCCTATTAAAATTACAAAGATTTTGGACACAGACGATGAGGTGAACGACCCTGATTCGGATGCGGATAGTTCCGATAATGACGTTGGAGAGCTTCTCTCCCCTCCTCCACACAAAAAATTCAAACCATCTTCGGGGTCCAACACGATCTTTGATTCGGAAGGGGTACCGATGTTTGACCCATGTGAAATTCAGCACCCAAATTCCACAGAGTGGGCCCCTTCAGATCATGTGGCCGACTACGTAACTGCCAGACTTCGTACCCCTCTGGGCAAACAGGTCCGGGCAAAACTGAAGTCAGAGTGTCCCCGCCCCACCCTATCATCAAAAATTGCAGCCATACCTACGATTGACAGCTCACTGATTATGTTCTTCACTAAATACGGCAAGGGTCCCTGTAAAGGGGTGGATAACGCTTGGTCTATGTGCCAAGATAAACTCTTGGATATTGTGGGTCCCCTGACCCGCATATTTGATAAGGCGGAATCGGCCCAGCTGGAGCATGTGGCCATTGACCCAGAGGAACTCTCTTTATGGGCACAACGTGCAGTTTGCTTGTTGGGGAACGCAAATTCCTCCATTACTCATGAACGGAGAAAAGGACTCCTGCTCAAGCTGGATCCAAAACTAGTCAACCTAGCAGGTTCGGATCCAGGCGTGAAAGCAAAAGGTTTGCTGTTCGGTGATTCTTTCATAAAAGAGCTCAGCAAGTATGTGGCAACCTTCTCATCGCTAGACAAGGCGCAGCAATCTTTAAAAAAGATGTTTTCATCTCAGGTTTTCACTAGGGCCGGCAGAGGTGGGAACTGCTTTGCCGGCCGGTCCTACGCCAACCAAGGTTCCCGCGGTCCCTATCCTGACAACACCTTTCAGGACTACAGACCACAGTTCTACCCCCAAAGAAGCAGGGGCTTCAGAACTTCAGTTCAGGAAACCGCAACACCAGATTCGCTGCGCAAGCCGGTAAGTCAGAATGCCTGTGCACCAGTGGTGGGGGGTCGCATTGCTCAATGCCTACCAAAATGGGAGGATCTTACAAGAGATCCTTGGGTTTTAAATACAGGTCAGGGTTATGTTATAGAACTCTTTTCAGAACCTTTTCAAGAAAGTTTCACTCCTCCTCCTTAGTTTTCGCTTCAAATGACAGATTTAATTTTGTTAGAAATCCAATCTCTTCTACAAAAACAAGCAATTGTTCCTTGCTCTCTAGATTCCCCAGGCTTTTCTCAACTCCGTTTTTCTGGTGCAGAAAAAGAACAAGAAGATGCGCCCAGTCATCAACCTGAAACAATTCAATCAGTTCATTCTATATCGTCATTTCAAGATGGAGGCCATTCTTCATCTTAGAGATACACTTCTCCAAGGTGATTGGTTGGTGAGGTTGGATCTTCAAGATGCATATCTTTCGGTTCCCATTCATCCCGCCTCCCAAAAATGTCTTCAATTCCAACGGGCTGGTCAGTATTTTTGTTTCACTTCTCTACCTTTTGGCCTTTCTTCTGCCCTGTGGTGCTTCACAAAAACTAATGAAGCCGGTAGCGGCCTTCCTCGGAGCTCGAGGCATTCATCTGGTGATTTACTTAGACGACTTTCTAATCATGAATCAGAGTCACACTTTACTGCTGGCACAGGTTCACCTTGCTTGCTCACTGTTGAAGGATCTGGGTTTTATCATAAATTACGAAAAGTCTTCCTTGGACCCAATTAAAAAAATCGAGTTTCTAGGTTTTCTAGTGGATTCCGTCTCAGCTACACTGCTTCTGCCGTCATCAAAAATCAAATCTACAAAGTCTGAAATTCTCCTGATCTTACGCAGTTCTTGGTTATCCCTCAGATCTTTGGCAAGGATTGTAGGTCTGCTCTCTTCCTCAATCCAAGCGATCTTCCCGGGTCCACTGCATAACCGCGCTTTGCAAAGACCAAAAAAAGGACTAGCTTATTCGGATGTTATCACTCTAGACCAAGATTCGCATGCAGAACTCCAGTGGTTGATAGACCATTTAGACGCCTGGAACAGCAGGACTAGCTTCGCATCAGCCTCAGATCTTGTATTAGAGTCAGATGCAAGTCTTTCGGGATGGGGAGCCCGGTGTGGTACAATCTCGACTGGAGGCTCACGGTCTCTAGAGGAGTCAAGACTGCACATAAACTGTTTAGAGATGCTTGCTGGCTCCTTTTCAATCAGGAGCCTCGAAAGAGACAACATTTCTTGTTCAGTCCTTCTCAGAATGGACAACATTTCAGCGGCACGCTATATCAATCGGCTGGGAGGCACAAAATCCAAACCTTTAGCAGAATTAGCAAAAGGGTTTTGGGAGTCCTGTCTTCAAAACAAAATCTCTGTTCAAGCAATCTCAATGTAGTAGCGGATTGGTACTCCCGTTATTTCCGGGATTCCAGCGACTGGATGCTCAACTCGCAGGTGTTCAACAACCTGCTCCACAAGTGGGGTCCCTTCCATATAGATCTTTTTGCGTCACGTCTCAATGCTCAACTTCCACAATTCTTCAGTTGGTATCCGGATCCCCTAGCTCTGGCCTTCGATGTGTTTTCTCAGGATTGGTCATCTTCCCTCAATTACGCATTTCCTCCCTTTATCTTAATCCCCAGAGTATTGGCACAAGTCAGACATCAGCAAGCTTCCATAGTCCTCAGAGTTCCCTTCTGGCACTCCCAGGTGTGGTTCCCTCCCCTCCTGGAACTGTCAATCAAAACCCCGCTTCTTACTCCCTCCTTCCCAGATCTGCTGTCCAATCCCCAAGGCCTCCGTCACAGTCTTGTTCTTCAAGAGTCCCTGGTCTTGTGGTTCTAAAAATTCTGGACCCATGTAATTTATTTTGCCACAGCAGTACGATTTTAGTATCAAAAGACCGATAATGACTAGTACACTAAGCATGAGCATTTTCGCTCAATTCCAGCAGCGTTTTCACCTCAAAATCGCCATTTTCGTCCTGCACTCGTGGCTCCCATTTTATACCCGGCAGCCATTTTAAAAGTTGCCCTCACATAGGCTTATAATACAGTCAGATTTGATTCCAAGGACACGTACACCTTGATTGACTTTTCTCTGACCTGGGCAAGCTGGAACCATTGCCTCAGGCCAAACCTGTTTGGTCAGTCCCTCTCCCAGTGGCCGAATCAGATAGCATCAAGGCACACCATGCCATAAAACCCTTATTATCGCTCACACACCCTACCTAATCTTGCTCACACCTGCACCTGCTCTTTTCTTCCTCTTACTTTACGAGGGGGAGGTGCCCGTTTTTATTGGGGGTCCACACTTATCTGATGTAAAATACTAGGCCTTGCCGGGTAATTTATTATGGGTTGGATGACATGAAATATGAGGTTTCATCATGACACTGTTTTTTCCTTTGTAGTGAAAACATGTGAATGACCAACCAAAATGTCAAGAATGTTTGCCTGAAGCTTAAAAAACTGTATATAAGGAAACCTGACTTTGCATTGAAACACAGTCTCCTGAGAACATACAAATCGTGCTGTTGTACTTCTAGGACACTTGTCAATTGGTTGCAGCCAATAAATTCGATCTTTGACTTCACCTAGAAGACTCTGAGTTTCTGTAGTCTGAATCAGGAAAGTACCCGAGGTCTTTGGGTGTACCCTGGCACCGCTGGGTTACCGGATCAGTACCGGTTCTGAAAAACCCAGTACCTCAGTTGGCGCCCAACGTGGGGCGATACCAGCGGTACCGGTCCAAGCCTGAGGTCTGTGGGGAGCTTCGTGTGAAAATTCTGGGGGAAGGCCGCCACTTCATCGACCCCTGCATGTCGACGTGGTCCGAAAGTCTTTGTTGCGAGGTTCCCCGCTTCCCGACGGCTATGAAGGACTGCTGCCCTGGCTATCGCCCTGATTTGGACCCTTGATTTTTGGTAGAGCGAAACGATAAGACGAGTCTTCTGGTGACGTCATTGATATTTTCAGTTAAGTATAAGTGGAGCGTCTCCCAGTCCTTAGTTGGGCACTTGGTTTGGTCCTTAGTTGGACACTTGGTTTGGTCCTTAGTTGGACACTTGGTTTGGTCCTTAGTTGGACACTTGGTTTGGTCCTTAGTTGGACATTTGGTTTGGTATCCCTTTGGGATCACTTTGATTTGGAACTTGCAAGTACCAAAGCCGAAGGACTCGTGTATTCACGAGACTATCGTAAACGATAATCCTTTGAAGTTTGAACCTAGACTAGTGAGCGAAGATGCCTGGTCTTAGCAGACTTGGAAATTTGTTTTGTCTTGGTTGTAAAAGGGACTCCCGGTTGGAGGACTCATGTCCGGTTCCTCCGATTGGAACTCCAACCTATGAACTATATGTGAAGCACGGAGTGGGCCCCATCACGATTAATAAAGTATGGGTCCGCTATTCTTGGAAATAATTGAGAAAAGTTTTCTTTTTTTTTCTTGTAAATATGACTTACAACTAGGATCTGCAAACGGTTCTGTAAGTAAATTGCGACGGTGCTATTTATGAAAAATGGCTAAAGCGCGCTGTATTATGTGTACTGAGTGTTTTCTGTTTATATCTGAAATGAGCTCAATGTGTGTTTGTGGGTCTTCTTGATGTTTACAGTTTGTTAAGTAAAATGTTGGTTAATTAATATTAAGTAGAAACTTAGAAAAAATCCAGAAATGAACCATGTGATGTGCTAACATAGCTATATGTTGCTCTTTAATTTATAGAATGAGCAATTGTGCACACATACAAAACTGCCGTTAAATGCTTAATAAATTAGAAAACACATTCAATAGATATAAATAGGGCCCCAAAAAAAAAAAAACTAAATTATCTATTTTTGCAAAAAAATAAATAAATTTACAGCATTTTTCTTAGATGCATTGTATTAGATGTTCACAGGCAAACTTTTCAGCTGCAGTCTATTTGATAGGAATGTTCAATTCAGCCAGCACTTTCCCAGTTAAACATGGGTGGAATTTTGCATAACCTTCCTTTTAAATGAAAGTGGCGCAAAAATGTGACGCATTTCAAGTTAGGCTTATGCGCTTAGGCTTGTGAGTTAATGTATCCCAAATAATAGGCAAGGGATGCAGCTTGCTTTTATATGTGGAATTATCACAAAAAAAGAATAATTGGTTTAAAAAAAAAAAAAAAAAATGAAAATTATTAATTATGGATAAATTATTTAAAAAATAAGTGCCTTTCAAAATCGTTTTTTAATATTTATAAAGCTTAATACCTATACTATGACCTCCTAACATTAAAATTTAATTTAAGTTATGTTGCACCGCTAAAATGACATTTGTATGTGCAATTTTCCCTTGGCGCAGGAGCAAACAAGCTCATTTCTATAAAGTATAAGTAATATTTTCAATGGCTGACTCATGGATTGTGTAATAGACATTCTGGTAATGCATATTATGCAAGAAAATTGTAGGATATTGATTTTTTAATGCCTAAAATATCAAAGTCGATTTTGGGCAAAAGCACTGTTTAAACTGCATTTTCTTTCATTCAGAGTACTTTTTAAAGTGTCTCAGGCTTCAGTAAATGCATACATTTAGGTTTGATATATATTTGCAGGTTGTGCCTTCTTATGATTCAATGAGTCAATGTGCCAGTACAAAGGCTTGTTTTAATATCAAGGTTGAAGGTTCTAACTTCAGCTGGGCCTACTGAGACGTTCATTCATTCGATGTTGATGAAATATGTACCATTGCATGGGATTGCAACAAGCATTTATTCTAACAACTGGTATGTGTGTTATTAAGGTTTGTGAATTATTCACAGTAAATGTAGTTTAATAATCTGGAAATAGAGATAATTTTTTTAGCGCCTAAAAAGGAAAAATTATTTTTTTCAAAATAGAGTGAATTATTGCAGGTTAGAAGGAAAATAAGAAGGCCTACTGTCTTTGACAGATTCAGAGTGGCAGAAGCTAGGAGAGCTACAGAGGCTGGCTCAAGTCATGCTGCTGAGATGCTATCTTTAGTTTTCCCATAAACAATGGAGGAGGCTGTCATGTTGACACTTGTGACCTTTTAAATTAGGGCCTTGTCTCTGTGAAATGCAGAATGACCCTATCGGGCCTCTAAAAGTGGGATTTCTGGTTTCTCCAGAAGAACATCAATACAATTAAAGAACTTAATTCCAAAGGGGAAATATAAAAAAAAGGGGGTTTCTTCGAAAGTCCCAACATCATGTTAAATGCTCTGCAGAACGGATACATTTGTGTCTCCGCTCTAAAAAAATAAAATTATGCCTGCTAGTTGCTTTTATTTGACAGAAAACGAAGTGTTGCATTAAGTCTTAGACAGAAAATAAGATGCAGCCCTTTTCTAAAAATTTGAAGGCTACATGCCTTAATGAGAACGATTTGCCAATTAAGACTTATTTTTCACAGTGGAAATTGTAGGTGCCAAATTAATATGGAGTGTCAGTGTAACAATTTTTACTTTTAGAAAGGTAAAACTAAGGTGGCTTGATGTTGTGAAGTAACTGACAAGAGGGTAACAGTTAAGTAATGGAAATTTATTTTCATGTATTTGGTCCTATCATGAATTGTTCTTGCTGGTCCTGTATGATAGAAGAGAAACAGTAAAGTTATATTTGACAGCAGATTTCCATTGCCTGGTGATATACTGTGAAAAGGAGGGTAAGGATTTTAAACCTGACAAATTAAACAGGCCCAAATATTGGGTTTTGGGCCGCAGGTTTACAGTGCATAAAGTACATGACATGGTGTTGTGTGTCACCGCTTATTCACACATGCTATTGTTTTGTCTATGCTTTTTGTGCTTGATACACAGCAAGTATATCTGATGGCTTGACGTTTTGTGCGTTTTTATTATTTTTTTTATTTGTTTTTTGCATGTTTGTTGCTGCTTTTGATACTATTACAAGCTCCCCTGTGTTGTGAGGGGATGGTCATGACGATGCCCATCGCTACGCAACAGTTGGTTGAACTTGTTCTGGTTACTAAATTCCACAGATAATGATATTTCATGCTGTGAACATAAAAGATAACACTTCACCAGTGCATGTCTATTTGGCTATAATGGTATTGAAGGAAAATAAAAAGAGATATACAGGATCAAAGTGTGTCACCTGCAGTTAGTCACGTTACTGCCCCTTCCCTTAAAGGAACAGGCAGCCCTACATTTATGTATCCTTGATTGGACCTAAGGATGAAATTATAGATCTGTGACTCAAGGTGGCCTAATTTCTATATTACATTAGTTAATGATGGTCTGTTTCCTAAGTAGCATATGGCTTTCGTTCCTTAAAAGAAAACCAGGTTTTAATTTTTTCCTGAAGAAGGAACTGAAACATTAGCTAGGAGTACCGTATATGGTGTAGTCGCCAACGGTAGAGTTAAAATTTGCGTAACTTTGGCCTTTGTGTATCACCCGTACTCTCGGTGTTGTGTCACATGCCTGACTATCACCCAAATAATTTTTTTTGTTCTTCCTATAGATTTTTTTTCTTTTGTTACTTCCCCTGACCAATGTCGCATCATGCTTAGTTATTGAGATTTTAGCTATGTCCTAGTCCCATTTCTCTTTTTAATTCCTTTCACCAGTCAGCCCTTTTATTATTATTGATGTATTGTTCAGGTTCACATTTCCAGACTGCAGTGATGTACCAGGGACCCCCATGTTATGTATCATTCCCTTTGGTATGACCAGACTGGTTTTCAAGAATTTGCCTGCTTCAATGTTTTCCAGCCTGACTGTCAGGGTAGCGATAGACTGGTTAACTGACTCAATATTATAGTAAGACAAGTTTTCCATTTCAATAGGAGATATCTTATGTTTACCTTTTTGAACATGACGAATTTTCAATGTCTATTTTAATTTGGTTTTCGGTTCCCTTCTGTTCCTGCTACTTTAATTTTTTGTGGGATCAGATGTGTCCTAATCATGCAAATATCAGGACCCTCTAGTTCTTGTCTTTTTGTTTGCACATTTGACTATTAGCCTGTGTATTGCATAGTGCACCTGATGCACAGTT
Source organism: Pleurodeles waltl (assembly GCF_031143425.1). NCBI lineage: Eukaryota > Metazoa > Chordata > Amphibia > Caudata > Salamandridae > Pleurodeles > Pleurodeles waltl. Next base: position 757,231,341 of record NC_090436.1, read on the forward strand.
TTTAAAGGAAGGTTTCTACATGTCCCTGATAATCGGTATCATGTGATTTCTCTATTGAGATGTTCTAAGGTAAGGAGGAACACCTAGACTTAATCATTGAGGAAAATATGTGTTTACCCCATTAGACAATGCCACTGTGTGAGGAAATCCATTCAGATAGAATTCGCATGTAGCTATAGATGGCAGAGAATAATGGAGAGAACTGAATTAAAGATGCTACAGACCCTGTTTTGCCCTTCTGCCTTTGTCTTTGTATTTTATGCCCATGGTGTATGGCTACTCCTTTGAAGATTGCAGACCACCTGCTTGCAGTCCCCTTGTTAAAAACCATGAACTGTTTTTGTACTAAATTGAAGGAAACTAACAGCTGTGGCACACTTCCTACGTCACTAGATTCTGCGGGTATCAAGTCATAATTACCTGCAGGACATTGATTTAAGCCTAATTCCCATCAGTGACAGCTACAGATGAAAGACGGACGTCTTGGCCCTACAGTCTCAGCACCCAGGAAGTAGCAAAGCTGGACAGCGATCGCCAGCGCATGGTATCGTACTTGCTCCATCAGACGGCGTTGGACATCACAAAACCAAAGTTTCAGTGTAAAAGAGCTAAAGAGAAGGATTCCTGTTGTTGATGGCAGAGCTGTTTTGAGGTTTCATTTCTCTACCTGTCATGTGCTGGTAACCTCTGACAGTGTGCAATCCCTTGAGCCCCTTGGCCTGAGTTTTGGCCACACACCCCCTTTTCTTTGCTCCAACGGAAGAAGGGCAGTGCACCGGAGATTTCAAGTTTGGAAAAAGGCACTATATTGTGGTGCCCATGAAAGAGCAGCTTGAGCGTCCTCTGACACTAAATAATGAGTGTTGGAGTCTGAAAGTGCTGCTGAGCTTGAGCTATTTCCCAATTAATGGTGCTTGGGTCTGCACGAGATGATTTGTGCCCTTGATCAATGAAGAGCACATTGTTTGTAGTATCTGCCACAGAGGAGAGACACTGGTGCATTGCTTTAAGACATTGAGACTTTCGAGTGAGCTGTGGGTGTTTGCCAGGAGGGCACTCCAACTAAGCAGTACTTTTCTCACAAAGAGGCCTGAATTGAGAGGCCCATGCGAAAGAAAACAACAAAAGAAAAATTGATGGACAATAGAAGTCTGCCAGAGAGGCTTTTTGAACGGACTCTGGGCATAGTTGGTTTCACAAGAGGTTTCCGTGTGATTGTATAGACTAGGTGTTAGGAGACTGATTGTTTTGCTGGCATTGTTTTAAAGTACTATTCTGTTTAGTAAAAGCAGAATAAAGTCCATTTTCTGTGGAAAGAGTACCCCCTTTTCACCTTAGAGCATTGATGAGAGTCACCACTGTTCCACCTGAACATACAAAAATTACTGAAATGCAGAGGAGCCCTAAAAATGTTACTAGATAATTTTAGGATTTGCTTTTTGGTTAGGGTTGTGAAAAATTATTATTTCATTTGTAAATAGTGGTCACTACTTTCTCCCGTTGTCTATATGTTCTTAATAACGTGTTTTCTAGTGTCTTTTAAACATGACGTTGTCATTTATGGGTGGGATTGTTTTTCTCTACTCAATTGACTTCTGCACCCACTTCCCAACCTATGTCTTTTCCTACTATTGTTTCTTTGCACTCTTTTCACCCTTTTCCTGAACATGAGCAGGTTAGAAGATCAGAATTTGTAAGCAATTCTTTTGTACAGCTTCTGCATCAACACTAGTTAGTAGTGAACATCACTAATTGTTGGGTGTGTGATCTTATGCCACCTACTGCAGATAGAGGTATTCCTTATTTTGTCCTGCCATATGTGGCCTTTTGTGCTACTTCATGTTCGAGGAGACCTGTCCAGAGAGAGTTACCAAGTACTAGAATTTTGCTCCAGCAACATCTCCATGGCCTTATAAACATAGACCTGGACTCAGATTAGCATGAGAATAGGTTTATTGCCTATGTAAGGGCAAAAGGAGGGTTTGTGGTTCTAAAAATTCTGGACCCATGTAATTTACTTTGCCACAGCAGTACGATTTTAGTATCAAAAGACCGATAATGACTAGTACACTAAGCATGAGCATTTTCGCTCAATTTCAGCAGCGTTTTCATCTCGAAATCGCCATTTTCGTCCTGCACTCGTGGCTCCCATTTTATACACGGCAGCCATTTTAAAAGTTGCCCTCACATAGGCTTATAATACAGTCAGATTTGATTCCAAGGACACGTACACCTTGATTGACTTTTCTCTGACCTGGGCAAGCTGGAACCATTGCCTCAGGCCAAACCTGTTTGGTCAGTCCCTCTCCCAGTGGCCGAATCAGATAGCATCAAGGCACACCATGCCATAAAACCCTTATTATCGCTCACACACCCTACCTAATCTTGCTCACACCTGCACCTGCTCTTTTCTTCCTCTTACTTTACGAGGGGGAGGTGCCCGTTTTTATTGGGGGTCCACACTTATCTGATGTAAAATACTAGGCCTTGCCGGGTAATTTATTATGGGTTGGATGACATGAAATATGAGGTTTCATCATGACACTGTTTTTTCCTTTGTAGTGAAAACATGTGAATGACCAACCAAAATGTCAAGAATGTTTGCCTGAAGCTTAAAAAACTGTATATAAGAAAACCTGACTTTGCATTGAAACACAGTCTCCTGAGAACATACAAATCGTGCTGTTGTACTTCTAGGACACTTGTCAATTGGTTGCAGCCAATAAATTCGATCTTTGACTTCCCCATAGAAGTCTCTGAGTTTCTGTAGTCTGAATCAGGAAAGTACCCGAGGTCTTTGGGTGTACCCTGGCACCGCTGGGTTACCGGATCAGTACCGGTTCTGAAAAACCCAGTACCTCAGTCTCATCGACTTGGAAAATTTAGGGGAATCCAATCTAGCGTTTCTATTTCAGCAGAAGCTGCAACCTTCATTGACCGGGCAACAGCTCCTGGGACAAAGAAAGCTTATAGATCAGCTTGGTCTCTCTGGCATTGCTGGTGTGTGGGAAGACAAGCTGATCCCTATACAGTGGATGTGTCTATGATTGTCAATTTTCTGGCGGCGGAAGCTAGTTAGGGTAAGTCTTTCTGTACTATTAATTTATATAGGTCAGCTATTTCTTCTGCACACGATTACTTTCAGGGAAAGCCAGCTGGAGAACACCCTTTGGTTTGCCGTCTTTTAAAGGGATAAACATTTTCCAATCCTCCAAAACTAAAATACAGTACTTTATGGGATGTTAATGCTGTGCTAAAACTGTTTATTTCTTGGCCTGACAATTCTTTACTATCATTAAAACATTTGTCGACTAAGCTGACCATGCTTTTATGTTTAGTATCTTTCAAACGTTTATCTGATGTTGGAGCCCTAGATGTTACCGCTCGCCATTTTACTCCCTCAGGAGTTATATTTAATGTGTTGAGACGTACAAAAACTAACCTTTCTTCTGTTTTTTATCCCTTTTTTCCAGATCATCCCAAACTTTGTGTTGGTCAATGTTTAAAAGTTTACGAACAACAGACAGCCGCTCTGAGAAAATCCTCTTCTACCCAATTGCTAATTTCCTTCAGAAAATCTAACAATCCTGTGTCCTCTCCTACCTTGGCTCGCTGGGTCCGTTGGATTATGTCCTTTGCTGGTATTGATACCTCTGCCTTCGGGGCGCATTCGGCTAGAGGAGCCATGGCGTCCAAAGGTTTTTGGGCCGGCTCTCGTTTGGAGGATATTCTCAGGTCAGCTGACTGGTCTAATGATAATGTTTTTAAAGTTTTTTATTGTAAACCGATTCAACATGCTTCTTTAAATGTAATTGATACGCTTTAAAATAGCATAATAGGAGCCTCCGGTCTTGTCATAAAATGTAGATTTTCCTAGTAATTTATGAAGGAAAGTCTTAATTTTATTAAAGAAGAATAAGCCCCAAACATTGAAGTGTCAATACCCGCCAGGGACATAATCCATTTGACCCAACGAGCCAAAGTGGCAGCGGAAACAGGATTATAGGGTTTCTTGAAAGAAGTAAGGAGTTGGGATACAGAGGGTGTCCTCAAATCTGCAGTTTTCTGTTCATATATTTTCAAACATTGTCTAACACATAACTTCGGGTGGTGTGGAAAATAAGGAAAGAAAACTGAACTTAAATTAGTCTTGGTTCGACTTACTACTGAAAATAACACTCCTGATGGAGAGAATTGGCGGTTGGAAATGTCCAAAGCTTTGACATCAGACAGACGTTTGATAGAAATTAGACATAACAACATTGTTAGCTTAGCGGATTACATTTTCAAAGAAAGCATTAAATTATTAGGCAATGACAAAAGTAATTTTGAAACAACATTGACATCCCACAATTGACTGTACTTGGGCATAGGAGGTTTAGAAAACTTTACTCCCTTCAAAAGTCAGCAGACTAGACGATGTTCTCCCACTGGTTTTCCATTCACGTAGGCATGAGTGGTGAATATAGCTGATCTGTAAAGGTTAATGGGACAAAAGGCTTTGCCTTTGCTGGCTTCTGCAGGAAGGAAATTGACTATAAAGATCACATCAGCTGAAAAGGAATCAATGTGTTTTACCAAACACCAGCTGTGCCATAAAGACCAGGCTGATTTGTAAGCCTTCTTGGTGACTGGGGCCCAGGAATGTGAAATATATTGTGAAGCTTCTGACGAAATGATAGGGAGAGACTGGGAAGTCCTGAGATTTTCCATGCCGATAGGGTCAGGAGATTATCCAAAATAAGGGAGTGGGGACGGTGAAGAGGGTCTAACAACAGATTCGGGAAAGGAGGAAGGAGAAAAGGAAAGTCCACAGAAAGTTCCAAAAGGGTAGGAAACCAGACTTGGGATTGCCAAAAGGGGGCTATAAGAACCAAGGTGGCTTGTTGACGCCTGAGCTGTGCTAGTACCCTGCTGATCATGATAAAAGGAGGGAAACCGTAATTGAGGGAGAGAGACCAATCTTGTAAAAAGGCATCTGATTTCAAGGCTAACAGATCTGGGCGCCAACTGTAAAATTGAGGAAGCTGAGTTTTTAGGCGGGATGCAAACAGATCTAATATAAAAGCCCCTATTTGTTAGGAATTTTTTGAAAAATTGAAGAATGACGCTTCCAATCGCTAGAGTCTCGAAGATGACAGGAATTCCAATCTGCTACTGAGTTGAGAAAACCTGGAAGATACTCTGCATGAACCAAATGATGATTTGAAAGGCAAAATTCCCAGAAGCTTTTGGCCAGTTATGCTAAGGGTTTGGATTTTGTGCCCCTGAGGTGATTTATATAGCAGACTGCTGAAATATCATTGATCCCTAGAAGGATAGCGCAATGGACCTTGTTCTTTGCTAGGCTTCTTATTGCAAAGGAGCCAGCAAGCATCTCTAAACAATTGATATGCAATTTGGACTCCTCTGAAGACCAAGTACCTCCAGTCGAGACTGGACCACAATGGGTCCCCCAGCCTAAGCGGCTTGCATCTGATTCTAACACAAGATCTGGGGCCGATGCAAAAATACTTCTTCCATTCCAAGCGTCCAAATGGTTTATCCACCATTGAAGTTCTGTACGTGAGTCGAGATCTAGAGGGATATCATCTGAAGACATGCCTTTCCTCAAATGTTGAATCTTCAGTCTTTGAAGAGCACGATAGTGCAGGGGACCTGGGAATATTGCTTGAATGGAGGAAGACAGGAGGCCCACTATTCGAGCCAGAGATCTGAGGGAGATGAGTGAGCTGCGTAACATATGAAGGATTTCTGATTTTATGGATTTGATTTTTGAAGCCGGGAGAAGGAGTTTAACCGAAAGAGAATTTATTTGGAAGCTTAAAAATTCTATGAGTTGAGTCGGAATGAGAATGGATTTTTCTTTGTTGATGATAAAACCTAAGTCGCCTAGAAGAGAACAGGTCAGAGCTAAGTGCGCAAGAAGAGACTGGGAAGACTGGCTCAATATGAGAATGTAGTCTAGATAAATTATGAGTCTTACCCCCTGAGCCCTCAAAAAGGCTACTACTGGTTTCATGAGCTTGGTGAAGCACCAAGGCGATGACGATAGACCAAGGGTAGAGAGGTAAAATAAATAGTTGGTCTAGCCACTGAAATTGGAGATATTTTCTGGATGAATTGGAACCACAAGATATGCATCTTGGAGTTCTAGACAGACCATCCAATCTTTTTGAAAGAGCGTATCTCTCAGGTGAAGGATGCTCTCCATTTTGAAATGATGATAGACTACAAACCTATTGACATGTTTGAGATTGATTACTGGGCTTATCTTTTTGTTTTTCTTTTGCACTAAGAAAATGGGGCTGGTAAATCCTGAAGGATGTGGATGGGTAAGAGAGATGGCTTGTTTTTGAATAAGAGACTGTACTTCCAGAGAAACAAGATCGGTCATTTCTGTGGAAAAACGAGGAGAGGGAGGTAACTCTTTTTTAAATAGGAGTTGAATAAAGGTCTATCATGTAACCTTGAACTGTGTTGAGAATCCATGGATCTGAAGTAATTGACAACCATTTTGGAAGAAAATAACAAAGACGACCTCCTATCAGAAAGGATCCGAAAGGTGGGCTTACCTGCTTGGTTAGAGGATCTGGAATTCCTCTAGGCTCTGTAATGGATTTCTCTGCCTCTCTGGGGATAAAATTGTGGCCTATATTCCTAGTACGACGCATTGTAGAATCCATGGGAAACCTGGTTAGAGTATCCGCGGCCGGCAAAGCAGTTCCTGCCTCTGCCGGCCCTGGCAAAAACACGTTGGGTGAACATTTTCATGAGGGATTACTGAGCCTTGTCAAGTGAGGTGAAAGTGGCCACGTTTTTGCTCAGTTCTTTAAAGAACGAATCCCCAAAAAGTAACCCCTCAGATTTGAGGTGAGGATGAACAGTTGCTAAATTAACCAATTTCGGGTCCAGCTTCAGAAGAAGGCCTTTCTTCCTCTCATGAATAAGGGCAGAATAGGCATTTCCAAGGAGGCAGAAAGAGCGTTGAAAAAATCCAAATAAGGGGACCGATTACATCTAAAAGTTTGTCCTGGCAGGAAGACTTGTGAAAAAGTTGAGTAAAGGTTGATCGATGGAGGGCGTAATAGTGGATTTAGGAGGAAGGGAAGGACAAGGGCATTTGGATTTCAACTTAGTCCTGGTTTGCTTGTCCAAAGGGGAAGACAGTTTGGCAGCAACATATTCACCCACATGGTCTGCAGGAGTCCATTCGGTAGAGTTGGGATGAAGGATGTGACAAGGGTCAAACATGGGTAAACCTTCCGCATCAAAAAGGGGTTTGGAAGAGTTAAAAGAGGAAATCTTAGGTTTCTTTGAAGGAGGGGAAGGTAGTGAACTATCGTCATCCCTGTCAGATAAATAGGTATCTGAATCAATGTAAGGCATGTCATCATCCGTATCAGGGATGGAAGAAATCACAATAGGAGGAATAATATTTTTTTATTTAGATTTTCGCTTTAAAGAGGTTTTGACCGAATCCATATTTTTATTCTCCTTGGAAGGAGCCTTGTGAGGAAACGCGTCCTCTGCCATGTGTGAGGAAACCTCACTGTCCTTTTACGCTCAATGTAGAGATTTTTTCAGTGAGAGGCGTTGACTGCATTCCCCCAGTTTGGGCCGAAATAGATTTGGAAATTAAATTAGAAAAAGAAGTTTCCAAATTTTTTGATAATTTCTGAATGGAGCAAGAGACAGCTTGATGCACAGGACTTTTTTAATAAAGGAGCTAAGCTCCTGTCTAATTTGATCCAAATCATGACGTCCTGTCCCAAAGGAAAATCATCTGTTTGCATTTTGAAAGCAAAAGGAATGAAGCTGAGTGAAAGGTTTCTGTAAGACCAGCACAAACAGGGTTAAATGGGAGAGGGAAGGCTTGAGAAAAACAAAACTCCCCCTGTGGGTGGTGTTACCGGGTTATGCAATGTGCTGACGCTGCCTGGATCGGAAGAAGGCAGAGGAAAGCAGTTGCGTCACAGAAAACAGGAAAACTGTAAGTTTTTAAAACAAAAAATGTGAAATGCGGGCAGAGAAGATAATTGCCGAAGCTCTCGGTGCCTTAGGCGCAGTGAATATGGCGACCGCTACCTGAGGCAACAAGAGAGAACATCGAAATTTGGAGCGCGAGGAGGAGCGCTCTGAGCTGAGGTCCGGCAACTTGCCGACTAGAAATGAAGGGAAAGCGCGCTACGGAGCGGCTCAATACTAGGCAAATTAAATATATATAACAACAATGATAATATCACAGTATCATAACAAGGAAATAATAAAATGTGAGAAAAACGGTGAAAGTGTACTTGACTTGACTGCGAGCAGCAAGAAAAGAGGGCTGTTCGCAGTCAAGTGATGTCATAATACCATGTGTTCATCCTTATTGGTTCATGTGTTAGGACTACGTTTTAAATCCCATTGGCTCTTCGTTGTTTGCCTCATGGGATTTGTAGTACGTTTTTGACTGTTGTTATTGATTAAAGTAAGAGATGAAACGCATAATAGGAGCCTCCGGTCTTGACATAAAATTCACAGTTGCTTTTCACACTTCAGAAACAAATAACCCTTACTTTCTTTCACCCTGGCACCGGCCCCATGCATTTATTTTTATTATACAAGCCTCTGCTCTATCTCATTCCACAAACTAAGGGATTTCTTTCATAGTAAACTAGCCCACCTTCCACATGCCACAGCATGTCACCAATTTTTGACATGCACTGCCATGAGTAAGTAGGCCACACATCTCTCAGACAGTTCTAGGGGTTGATTTACAATAGGACTTTTTTCATTTGGGCAAAATAAATAAAATAAAAAAAACAACGTAAACATGAATTTCTCCAGGTGGTGTTTGAGCCCTGGACAAAATGGATATGTACCCACATGCTTAACCACTATACCAACAAAAGCATTGATTATATGTTGTGGCAAAATCCCTTGCATTCATAGAAATGGTATGGAGGTCCTTATTTTATGTACATTATGACTTTATGTTACATGCCACAAATTGAGATTTTCCTAGCCATGGTGTCTGAAAGTTAAATTTTATTAAAGACGCGGAGGTGATTATTGTGCTTTCTTTTCTTGTTTTAATAAACATGGGAGTCAAGAATAAACTTGATTACGCAGAAAACCCTGGGAAAGAACTACTAAGTTGCATCACGATAGAAAAATACATTTTATTATAAGTCCCAGAAGCTTATACTATGCCTGTTCAAAGCACTGAAATAACTGATTCAGACGGATGATCAATGTTTTTAAAACAAAAGTTTCTAAACCTATTAATGTTTGAACAATCTGCATATCTGAGAATATCATGTACACTTGTACCCCTTCCCAGAAGGCATGAGAGGCCATAGTCCCTTTGACTGAATGAGTGCCAAAAGAATCAGTAGAAATGCCATCCAAAGACATGACCACCTAACTCAATGGGCCGAAGTAGGAGCAAACACATGCTTATGGGGTTGTTGAAAGGAAAGAAGGAGTTGGGGAGAGGAGGAGCTTCTGAGATCTGCAGTTCAATGAACGTAAGTCTTCAAACAATTGTCAATACGCAATTTAGGTTGAGCGTGAAAAACAGGGTAATGGATTGATGATAATTTAGTTTTGGAATATCTATTCACCTGAAAATAAACCACTAAGAAGGAATAATGGAAAGAGGAGACATCTATGGCCAGATTTACAAGGCCCTAGCGCCTCTTAGCGCCAAACTTGCATAATTTCTTTATGCTAATGTGACGTTAAGGAGGCCATTCTCCTTCACCATATTTACAGAGTGGCACAATGCATGCATTGCACCGCTTTGTAACCCCTTGTGCCACATTATACCTGTGCCAGGTATAATGTATGCAAGGGGGGTGTCCCCATGCAGGCGGGCATGATAAAATGGCGCAGTGAATTTTTCCTTTCACTGTGCCATTTTTAGCATAATTTTTAGTGCCTGGTTAGGGAAGGCTTTAAAATGATGCACCCATTACTTTCAATGGGCCTCCCTTTACTTTGCAGGGTTAGCGCCACAATTTATGGTGCTAACCCTGCAGAGTACCATAATAGCATCCAAAATCTTGGATTCTATTGTCCTAACATGCGCTAAGGTGCGCCGTATTGTCAATATGGCACAGACATTGTGTCAGTAGGGGGGCACAGGGATTACAAGAAAAGTGGCACATCAAAACTGATGCACCACGTTCTTGTAAATATGGCCCCCTAATACTTTAACATCAGAGACACATTTGATAGAGACCAAACACAAATGCATAGTTGTTAGACCTGACAGCCTTAGGGTGGCTATCCCCCAATTTTTGGCCTTCCTCCCTCCACTTTTCTTACACTGGTTTTGCTGGTTTTAGGACTGCTAACCAGTAATATAAAGTGCATATGCTCTCTCCCTTAAACATGGTAACGTTAGTTCATCCCCAATTGTCATATTTGATTTACTTATAAGTCCCTAGTACAATGCACTACATGTGCTCAGGGCTTGTAAATTAAATGCTACTAAAGGGCCTCTATCACTGATTGTGCCACCCACATACGTAGCCCCTTAACCATGTCTCCGGCCTGCCATTGAGATGCCTGTGTGTACAGGTTCACTGCCACTTCGACTTGGCATTTAAAGGTAATTGCAAAGCCTTAAACTCCCGTTTTTCTACATATAAGTTACCCCTAAGGAAGGCCCTAGGTAATCCTTAGGATAGGGTGCCATAAAGGTAAAAAGCAGGACATGTACATTGTGTTTTATATGTCCTGGCAGCGAAAAACTGCTAAATTCATTTTTCATCACTGGGAGGCCTGCTTTTTTCATGGACTAGCATTAGGACTGCCCTCATATACTTTTTCAGTGGTAGATTCTGATCTCAAGGTGGTAACTGTGTCATATTTAGTATGGCCAGAATGGTAATAGAAAATCCTGCTGACTGGTGAGGTTGGATTTTATATTAATATTTTAGAAATGCCACTTTTAGAAACTGGGCATTTCTCTGCACTTAAAACTATCTGTGCTCCAGTCAACATCTGGTCTATGCTGGTTGACAGCTCCCTTGTGCATTTCACCCAGACAATCACAAACACAGGACACTCAGTCACATCTGCATTTATCTGCATACTGAGTGGGTCTTCCTGGGCTGGAAGGGTGGAGGGCCTAACACTTACATTTCAAAGGCCAGTAGCCTGCCCTCACACAAAGGACTGATAAACCTCCACGGAACCCTGACAGGACTGGGCTGAAAGGGAACTTGAGCACTTCAAAACCACTCTTTGACGTCTCTCCCACTTCAAAGGCATTTTTAGGTACATAAATTGGTTCTCTGACCCCACCAACTCACTTCTGGACCTACACTTGCACCCTGTCGAAGGAGCTACGTAGGCTGCTCAAAGGACTCATTTGGCCTGCTTTGCTGAGAAGGACTGCTGCCCCGCAGGCCTCTGATTTTGCTGGAAGGAATTTGCCGTCCCCTTCGGTGCTCTCCAAGGGCTTGGATCAAGCTTACCTCCTGTTTTTGAAGTTTCAGGGCCAAGAAAGACTTCACCTCTTCAAGAAACTCCTTGTGCATAGAAAATTGATGCACTGCCTGCATTGCGGCTGAGAAATTGCCATACAGCCGACCAGAACAATGCAGCACCGACTTCCCAATTGGAAATTCGATGCAGCGCATGCTTTGCAATGGAAAATTTTACACATCACCTACTGGATTGACGCAGTGGCTGCTCATTCTTCCAGTGCATCAAGGATTTTCAACTCGTCCCTGGGTGTCAAAATATTCCCGCTTCGCAGTGAGGAACCAAGACTGCACACCAAAAAACTATGCAAACCCTTTGTAACGTGGAAAGAAATGACACATTGTTTGCCCCACATTGGAAAATCGAATGCACCGTATTTTTCCACACTTCTCCTCCTCTGCGGTCTCTGTGTGTTGTTATTTTTCACACATTCCAGGCACTGTGTGTAACAACGAAAGAACTGCTTATTTCTAAGGATTGAGACTTTTTTAAACCTCTTGAAAGTTGTGCTTGTTGGATTTTTGTCATTTTTACCTTATTTTATCTTATTTTATTCAGATAAATATAATCTATCTTTCTAAACATGTGTGGTTTATGTTTGTGGTGTTTTCACTTTGTTACTGTATGATTAATTGCACAAATACTTTACACATTGCCTTCTAGGTTAAAGCTGACTGCTCAGTGCCAAGCTACCAGAGGCTGGGCACAGGATAATTTGAATTGTGTTGTGACTTACCCTGACTAGGATTGTGGTCCCTACTTGGACAAGGGTGTATACTTCTGCCAAGAGACCCCATTTTTGACAATAGTGAATTTAGCTGATAAATGCTTGAGAGATAAGGGAACATTGTCTGGGCATGAAATAAACAAATGTAGTACCAAGTTAACATTCCACATAGCAGTACACTTGGTAACAGGAGGTTTAGCAAGACATACTCCCTTTAACACAGATAGGTTTTCCATCCACTCTGACACATTCAGCAGATATTGTTGATCTGCAAATGTTAATGGTCTGATAAGCTTTCCCTGGAAATGCCAGGGAAGCTAGAAAATTCACTAACAGGGTTACATGTACTGAAATGAGATCGGAATCCCTGTCCAAACACCAGCTACATCAAAGCAACCAGGCTGAACTGTAAACTTTTGCTGTGCCCGGGGCCCAGGATTGTTGGCTAAATTGGAAGGCCTCCTCCGAATTTCCTGTGGTTCTCCAGGATGCCCCAAAATACTCCATGCTATGAGGTAAAAGGAGCCCTGTAGAATGAGATTAGGATGAAGACCCTAAGGAATGAGGATCAAATTGGGAAATTGAGGAATTCACACTGGAAGGTCTGGAGACAGTTCCAATAATGTTGGGTACTATGGTTGGGCTTGCCAATACGGGGTTATTAGAACAAGAGATGATTGTTGTCTGCAGGCTTGAGAAAGGACTCAGGCAATGAAAAGGAACAGGGGGAAGGCATAAAGTAGGGACTGATGCCAAGACTGAATGGACTTATTTGTAGCAAAAGCTAGAGGATCTGGTCTTCAATGGAAAAACAGAAGGCAGTTGAGAATTGGTATGGGAAGCAAAGAGGTCTATTAACATGGCTCCGAAGATTGAAGAAAGGTTGCCTGGAAGATACTCTGCTTTGACGGAGATGCTCCCTTAAAGGGAAAATTCCCAAAGACTCTTCCCAAGGATTGCCCAATGTTTGGACTTTGTACCTCCAAGACTGTTTATGTACTTGACAGCCGACAGATTGTCCACGTGTAAAAAGACTGTGCATTTTACTATGTCTTTTATGAACGACTGGATGGTAAAGTAGCCTGCAAGCATCTGTAAACAATTGATGTGCAGTGAATACTCACGAAGAGACCACGTACCTCCAGTTGAAAGTTGACTATATATCGCGCCCCAACCTGTCTGACTTGCATCTGACTCTAACGTAAGATCTGAGCCAGCAGAGTAAATTGTTTTCCCGTTTCAAGCGTCTAAATGACTCAGCAACCAGAGGAGTTCTTCCCTGGATTCTGAATCTGGAACTTACCAGATCCAAATACCAACCCCCTGGATTCTGAATCCAAACTCACCAGATCCAAATACCAACCCTTTGAGCAGATGTCTAATCTTCAATCTTTACAGGCCTCTGTAATGGAGAGGGCTTGGAAAAATGGCTTAAATTAAGGAAGTTAGAAGAAAGGGCGTGTCAAATCTCCTTCTTTATTAAATCCACTTTCTTTTTTTTAAACTGGGGCATTGACCGAGAAGTGTCTATGATGAAACCTAAAAATTCCAGAAGTTGGGATGGTATCAGAGAAGACCTTTCAACATTTATTAGGAATTATAATCTTAATGAAAGATCTTGACATAGATTTAGATTGGCTAGAAGGCAAGGCTGGTCCTGGGCCATGCTTAAGAAATCGTTTAGGTAGACAATAAGTCTTACGCCTTGACTTCTGAGGAAGGATACCATCAGCTCAGAATCTTGGTGAAACACCAAGGGGTAGAAGAGAGATGGAAAGGAAGAGTTTTAAAACTGAAAAAGGATTGACCCCACTGAAATTAAAGACATTTCTTGTAGGAAGTATGAACAGGAACTGTCAAGTAAGCGTCTTGAAGATCCAGATGCACCAACCAAGCGTCCTGAAAAAGGAGGTTTCAGAGATGAAGAATGGCTTCCATTTTGAAATGATGGTACACCACAAAGTTGTGGAATAGTTTTTGGTTGTTGAGTGGACAATGCTTCTTATACTTTTTGAGAACTAGATAAATGGTGCTGATAAAACCAGATGGGTCAAAAGGAGTCTGTTCTATAGCATGTTTTGAAAGAAGGAATTGCACTTCCTTTCGAAAAAGGCCGGACTGTTCCTGTGAGAACTGTAGAGTTTAGGGTAGACAACTCTGGTAATGGAATCTGGTATAGCTCTATGCAATAACCCGGACTATGCTGAATCACCCAAGGATCTGACATTAGAGACAACCAAGCAACCAGATAATACGCCAAACTGCCTCCTATGGGAGGAAGGCCAAAATTAGAAGTTCTTACCTGCGGATTGGTCGCCCTTGGCCCTGTATCCCCTGTTCTGGAATCCACAGGGCTTATACTCTTGATAATAGTCTAGTTGGTTGCCTTGATTATAGAAGCCTCTAAGGGGATGACCCCATGTGGAATAACAGCCAGCAAAGTGACCCTTTCCTTTGCCAGTCCTGCCAAAAATCAGAGAACAGAAAATCTTTTTCATGCAAAACTGGTCTTTGTATATGGTTGCAAATGTTGGGACATATTTGTCCATTTCTTTTATAAAAGAATCTTCAAACAAGAGCCCATTAGCCTGAGGATCCTCCTTTTTAGTTGCCATTCTACTGAGCTTCATGGCTATTTTTAATGCTCTTATGCCTTTCTCATGAAATGTAGGCATTTGTATTCCCCAACACACAAATTGCATGTTGTGCCCAATTAGAATGGGTTTCAGGGTCTACTTGTTCCACTTCCATCTTTGCCTCCTCGGCCAGATCTATTATCTCGGTCAATGGACCCACCAAGTTCAAAGTTCTATCCTGGCAGTTAGATCAGGCTCTATCTACTCCTTTATTGTGGTCCTTACAAAGTTTATTCAATTTTTTGTTAAAATCATAAAAATGCATGATAAAAGACAGTAATAAATAGTTTTTAATATTTTTATTTCTTTATTCATGCTTTTCAACACAAGTTAATACAGAAAGCAATTCCACCATCGTGCAACATAATATCCACATAGCCCACGCAGTCAAATATTGTCTTACATAGCCTTCACTTATTTTGGCAATAAATACAACAAATGGCAGTCCCATTCAACTTGGACCCTCTCCCGTCTCTCCACACACCTACCCACCGAGGAAAATAATATGTTGCAGCTTCCTGTGGGCCCCAAGGAACCACGAAACTGTAACAGCATTTATTTAGGGGTTATTGATCGTCCCATCTTCAATACCTTCTCCATCCTGCTCACCCATTTCTTTTCCAATCAGGTATTATTTTATAAACTTCCCAATATTGTGCAGGCCTGTTGGTTGGGGGAAATAATTCTTCATATGTGTCAGTTTGCGTGTTGCAGTACAACATATTCTTGTGCCACTCCTCTATTGTTGGCACCGGACCCCAATCCCAGCGCATTGCTTTGTGACACTTAGTCAGCAGCAGCCCAATAGCTATCAAACACCGAACCAACTTCTGTATTCCCCTGTCCCAGCCTAGCAGTGCCACGAGTGACTTGCGTTCCAACTGATGCCCTCCTATGCCTTCTAGTTCTGCGAATACTTGTCCACAGAACGGCTGAATGTCTGGACAGGACCATGACATGTGGAAAAAACCTGCCTGGTCTTCCCCACATCTTGGACAAGTGTCCTCCGTATGCAACCTATATCTACAGAGTTTGAGGGGTGCATAATATGCCCTATTCATGTATTTAAAGTGTATCAAGAGGTGTCTGCCATTCAAAGAGACTGTGTGGGTTATCAAACAGCAGTATTGCCACTGTTCATCCGTTAACTGCAACCCCTAATCTCTCTGCCATTCAACTCTAGCCTTTATCAGCTCATGTACACGCTCCTTCTGTACCTGCACATAGAGTTTAAACACCAGGGTTTCTCATCTGTAATAATCACAGAGAGGAACTGAATGTCCAGTGGTTCACGCAACTCCTCACCCAGAAGGGCACCCATTGCATGCCTGGCTCTATTAAACTGATATTGCAGAAGCGTAGCCGTCTCAGTCGCCCGCTCCATCGCCATGTCGCATGCACACATGCCACCATCTTGGAAAAAATCCACAGTCGCGTAATATTTAGCTTATGCATGGCCTCCAACGAAGAAGGAAATTCCCCATATCTTTGAGACGGGGAATGAAGGACCCTACTCAGCAAAACATCTGGGGCCGCCAGCTCACGTTCTATTTTTAGAAATGGCAAGTCTTGAGAGCCAGGTATCCATGTTTGGCAAACATAGCATGGGCAACTCTGTGATACAGCTCCAGATCAGGCACGTTAAGCCCACCCATCTCGTACGGTAGGGTCAGGGTCTGCCATTTGACTCTCAGCTGCTTTCCTGCCCAGGCTAGCTTAACAAGCAGAGCCCTCAAGGTCACAAAAAATGCCCTCCGTAACGACATAGGGAGATTCTGAAAAAGGACCAAAAATCTTGGAAGCACCACCATTTTAATGAGGGCTATTTGACCCACCAACGAGAGCGGCAGCCAGACCCATCTCTCCACATTTCTTGCCAGTGCTTTAATCACGACCTCATTGTTATCCGCCATTATTATTCCAGGATCTGTATGGACTCGGATGCCTAGGTACCAAACCTATCCCGTTTCCCACTTAAGGGGGAAATCCACATCCACTGGAGTCGTGGCTGGCGTCAGGAGGAACACTATGGACCTATCCCAGTTAATCCTTAGGCCAGAATGGGTGCCATATTTTATAATCTCTCTTAATATCGGTGCTACGTTACATGTGGGTCTTGGATATATAGCAAGGTGTCATCCGCATATGCAGAGATCACTAAATTATATTTCTGGAAACGGAGACCCCGATAATTATGATATTCTCGCGATGCACATGCCAGTGGCTCCGCAACAATCGCATACAGCAGGGGCGACAGCAGACATCCCTGCCTAGTATCTCCAGTAATATGAAAGGCGTCTGAAACCATGCCATTAACTCTGAGTCTGGCCAAAGGCTTCGCATACAATGTTGTCATTCGTTGTAGAAAGACAGTCCCCACTCCCAGCCGCCACAGAACCGCTCTGACTGGGCAAGCTCTTTTTCCAAAAAGTCCAGACGTCCTGGAATCAATTGTAGAACCTCAGCGTGCTTTGCTATGTTTATCCCCCGTATGTACACTTTAAGTGTCTCCCACACTGTGCATATGCTATCTACAGAGCCAATATTGATCTAAAAAAAATCTTTTATCGCATCAGCCAGCTCGTCGCGAAATGCTGAGTTGAGCAGCGAGTATGGGGGAAATCATAATGTACACGGAGGAATAGGCCTGGGCCTCAAGGCCATCTCCAATGGAACCAGGGAATGATCTGAGTATGTTCTGGGCCAGGGAGCCTCCACCTGCAAGTTACCTACCATACTTTTGGATACAAGCCAAAGGTCGATTCGTCTATATAAATCATGTGCTGCCAAGTAGTGTGTGTACCACCCCGGAGCAGGGTGCCTGTATTGCTATATGTTGACCAGCCCCAACTCCGCCGCCACCCCAGTCACCACTCTGGCCACCAAAGCTGGTTTCCTATGTGCATCCCGACCTGTCTATTGAAGGGTCAAGTGTGCAATTAAAGTCCCCTCTCCAAATCTGCATGAGCTTCCCACAGGTGCCCGCCCTGTCTGCCAGGTCGTAATGAAATTGGGGGTTATCAAAATTAGGCCTATAGAGCCCAATCAGGAGAAACGTGACAGCCCCATTACTGCAACGTGCCCCTATAAACCTACCATTAGGGTCTGTTTCATTCTCTTGAAGGTAGAAACGGGAGGTCCTCGATGCCCAAATCATCACCCTCTGAGAATAGGACGTGAACTCCGCGGCCAAAATTGGCCCCCGCATCCTCCTAGGGGTAAGCATACGGCTACCTGGAACCAGGTGAGTTTTTTCCAAAAGTGCTAGGTCCACTCTGTGCCGCTGTAAATAGGCCACTACTTTACATGCCTTTCTGGCATCACTTAAACCTCTCACATTCCACGTAATCATGCAGATCATATTCACACCCTTATTGGTATCTGATTCTACATTGCTATTTGCCATTAGCTACAAAATGCTTAGAACCCTGTGCCTGCCAACCAGCGCATGTGGGTCTGCAATCGCTTTGCTAAAAAAAAACATTGGAACATATAACTCCCCGTGAATCTACCCCTCAACCACAGCAGGAATTGCCCCAACCCGTCTGTCTGCAGATGTACATCCCATCCTCCACCCTTGCATGGACCAAAGTAACCCTCTCTTAAGCCACCATGGGTTCCACACGCTTGTGAGAATGTTCCCCAGCTATGCTTATCGCCCCTCTTGTGCCAGCCACTTACTGTGTTGTAGTGGTCAATTATCTAAGTACTTGAATCTTACACCAGAAGACCACTGGTCATCTGTTTTGTAGCATACTATGCGGTGCCACTGCCAACAGCCAGTGCCCCACTATAAACATTCCACTCCACACCGGTATTCATCTCTGATGCCTTGTCTCCAGCCCTGTATCACCCTTGTCCAGCGTCCACAGGACATCTCTCCTACTGGCACCTGCGGTTGCACAAATTCTAGTCACAGCCATTTTGTGAGAGGGTGTCCACCGTTTTGCGTCCTCTCCCCTCAGCCATCCTTCGTTTCAGGAATTGGGCAAGGTTTTTATGGTCTGTAAGGAGCGGCTTGCCATCCACCATCACTCACAACCTGGCCGGGTATAGCATGTGGTATTCCAAACGTAGATCCTGCAGCTGCAGTTTCCCTGCAATAAATAAATAAAAAAATGCTGTAGGGTTTTGAGTTCTCTAGCTCGTTGCAGGGCAGCATCACGGTCTCTGTAGTTTAGTAATCTGGCTATAATGGGGCACGGCAGGGCACCCGGGAGTGGCCGGCCTGCCAGTGAGTGATGCGCTCTTTCTATCACAGACTGTAAAACATGTCGTGCTCCAGCAGCTGGATGAGCAGGCATTCTATGTAACCCTCCATGTTATCTATAGCAGTAGGTTCAGCTACACCCACTATACGTGGGTCATTCCTGAGGGATCTGGCCTCCAAGTCATCCTCTTCCATTTGCAGGGCCACCAGCTCTTTGCCCATCTTAGCCTGTCCGAAGGACATAGTTGACTGGCCGTCCTCCACCTTTGAAATGTGCCTCTCCGACTAGTCTAGCCATTCCACATGCCTATCCATCCGCTCAGTCATTCTGTCGATTCTGAAGAAGAGGGAGTCTATTTTACTGTCTATGTGGGCCAGGCTTTGCTGCATTGCTGCTAATATTTGTCTCAGTTCCGGTTCCTCCCCCAATGGCATATCAGCTCTTCCCGACACACCCTCCACCGTGCGGTTCCCTGCAGAGGTCTGCGATTTGCACCGGTCAAACTGTAGTATGGCTTGGTTTTTGTCCGTCTTGGCCATGTTTCGAGATTTAGTTGGCGCACAGGTTACATTCTCCCAAAGGCACTACTTCAGAATGCCTCCTCCGTGCCATTATATACCGGGTTGCACGCCAAGGCCTCTGCACCACTAACGTGGGACAGGGCTCCCGCCATCACCAGCCAGCCGTACTTTTAGCCGCCACTGCTGCAACTCACCACCTGGAATAGACCCCGCTACATGCAGCTCACTGTCCTGTTGCCACTGTCTGTAGTTCTCCTCCTGTCTCCACTGATGCCTGCTGGGACACCCCAAGATGCTCCACAACTCGGCCAGGTTCCAGCACAGGACCACGAGGGCTCCCCCACCTCACCTTAGCGAGGAGCGTGCAGAGCCAGGGGCCACCTTGTGTCGCCACCAACCCGAGGCCGTGTGGGCCGCACCCCGCTGTCACCAGCCTGGCCAGTTCACTAAGCCTCCAGGCCCAGTCTACGTCTTTCGCCAGCTGTGGCGCTGCATAGCCCTTTTCAGGCCACAGCGCTGAGCACCAGTGGTGCACCCATTTTGTTCTCATTCTGTGCTGTGCACTTCGCGGCCCAGGTGCGGCCCTTCCTCAGGCCGAGCAGGCCTCCATCAAGCTCCCTCCTGGGCCAGCTCACTTATGGACCTCTCTGGTCGACTTCACCCAGTCCTCCTCCTTTCTGCTCTCGGCAGCCAAGGTGAAGCCTCTCCAATCGCCACGATCTCTCTGTGGTCCCCTGGTCGGGGGCACTACCGGCCCAGGCCACCTCTCATGCCGCGTTGGTGTCCAGGCCACTCCAGACTCGCACCAGGCCCTGTATCATCTTTCTACACCTTAAAATAGCCTATAAAAACTTAGACATAACATTACAAGTATAACTAGTTGGCACAGATTGTAAAAACACATAGGCTGGGCAACATTGTACCAAATCCCTGGATCTCAACAATGGTAGCAGCAGTGCCTTTCTTGGTGTCTTATACAAGTTAATGTTTGGATCAATCATGGGGGTATCAGCCACCTTATTATGAAGGGACAGGTGAGGATACTTTGATTTTAATGTATTTCTGGAGGACTGGGGTGTGTCTTAAATAAAATGAAATATAATCTGACACATGATCAGAATGGAGCCATTCGGAAGTTTATGAATGATGGATTAACGTGGGGTCAAACATGGGTTCTCCTAAATGATCTAAAAAATCATAGGACACTGAATCTGAAAGATAAATGTTGTGCCTTTTTTCTGGAGGCCCATTATTAGAGTTATCATTGTTGACATTACAATTAGCCCTGTCATCATTCATGATGCCATCATTATCCAGTGGCGGCTCCTCCCAGCAAGGCAGCAGCTCCTTCTTAGTGGCAGTGTGGCAAAATGGCAGTCCTTTCAGCAGCACAGCAATCCTTCCTGGCAGGGCATCCACAGGTCCACAAGTTTACTGAAGCATTGGTGTCTGAGGTGCTGCCTTTGCAGTGGGGGAGACTTGTGAAGACCTGCCTTAAAAGTACACAGATGTCCTACCTTTCCTGCCTCCAGATGAAATACAGGGGGTATGCAGCCCATTGCGTAGAGACAAGACATCACCTATTCTGGTGTAAGTGAGGCTGTGCTCAGCTCCTCCTCTTGCCAGTGATGGCCCACATTAACACACCTAAGGTCTCATTGTGTGTTGCTGTCCAGGAGGAACACACAAAGCCCTGTGCTACACTCAGTCAGGTGGTCAGACACAGCTGCAGGCACCAAATTGCTAACACAAAAAATGCAAACTTGCTAAAAGTGGCATTTTCAGAATTGAAATTTAACATCCGACTTCACCATAAATTTGGGTTTTAAATTGTGATTCCAGAGACACCAGATATGAAAGTACCATCTCCTCCTATCTGAAAATTACACTTCAAATTAAGTGAAGCAACTCCAATATTATCCTATGGGAGAGGTAGGCCCTGCATTAGTAAACACACTTTTTAGAGATTTTCACTACCAGTACATGTAAAAACTTAAAAGCACACACCCAACATTTTATATACAGTGCATCTTTTGGCCTGTTAAAAGCTTCACTTTGTCATGTCAACATGGCATGAGGCATGTTTAAAGTGCTACTTCAGTGGGTGGCACAATCAGTGCAATCAGTGCTGCAAGCCACTAGTCCCATTTAATTAATAGGCCATAGTCACGTGTAGTGCACTTTGCTAGGGGCTTATAAGTACATTAAATATGCCAACTGTGGCTAAGCCACTATTACCCTGTTTTATGCAGGAAGAACAAGCACTTTAGCGCTGATTAGCAGTGGTAAAGTGCACAGAGTCCTAAAGCCAAACAAAACATATTCAGCAAAAATGTAGGAGTGAACTTAAAAAGTTTAGGGATGATCCTGCAGAGAGGGCCATTTCCAACAAGTGCCTTCTATATTAACACAGTTTCAGTTAATATTAACATGAAAGCCTAGTTGATGTAGCACCCCATCTTAAATATTGCACTATATGGTAATCATTTTGATACTTAAGGTCCCCAAACCAATAAGTGATGTACAATATCATTGTGATTGCCTGTGACAGGATATTCTTTAGTTTGGAACAGATGAGATATGAAATAGAATCAATATAAGCATGAAAAAAAACATGTTTGTGATCTGTTCATCCCATTTACTAGTACAAATACCACCATTTGTTTGGTTTTATAATTAAAGAAACCACGAAAACATTTATGCATATTTCCTTTTAGCCAAAAATAGCTTATTAACATTTTTTTACTTAAATCATGTGTAATATTATACAAGAGTTGACATAAATATACTAAATAATAGTTCAATGTACTGAACAAGGCAAAACAGAAGTCCTATTTCAGAGCATCTCTTTTGACTTTTTTCATTGTTTGAACTACATCAAGTTCATCCTCATCAGAGGGTAGGAGATATCCTCTCATTAGCACTAGTTCTGCTTCAGATCTATTTAGGCCTTCTATTTTATAATTTTTGGAGAAGTTTGATTGTTATCTGCAAAAGAAAAACAAAAAAACATTAAAAATCTTAATACATTTTACTTTTAGCATTAAAGGTTACATAGAAAGTAAAAATACAGTTTGACATCCCTTACAAGAAAGTCACCTGTTATTTCTCTTTGATATATATATATATATATATATATGAGCAACAATGTTTACTATGCATTTCTCCCCAAGCTTGTCATGGACGGAGAAGGCCAGGGTGCTTTACAGTACCTGCAGAATCTGTCTTATAAAAATATTTTCAGCAAACTGGATCTTATCAACCCTCATGTATCCCCATACATCACAGCCACATAGGCCCTTGGAGATGCACTTGGCCTGATATAGCTCAACTAAAATGCTTGGAGACCAAGAGCTTGAACTCTAGGTTAAACTGGCTACTGCCCCTGTGGCCTTATCAAGCTTGCATCTCCTTTCCTCAATCTGGAGCTTCCAATTGTTATTCACGTCAATTAGCACCCTAGGTAAGAAAAAGCCAATACTTTGTCCAATGTTGGATTGCACACCTTAAACGTTTTGGAAGTGGTGTATCAGGGACCTGACATATGATTTTGAGAAGTTTACTTCAAGGTCAAAACAGTAGTTTACCAGTGCTGTGTAGGCGGGCTAAACACTGGAAAAGTCATGACGTATGAATGCCTTTCACAAATGAAAGCAAGCGGATTTTAAAGAGCAAGCCCAGGAACCAATGAAACGTAACCTGGACGTGGTTTGAAGCCCAAAGAGAGATTACTTTATGGACGGAACGCTTTGCGCTCGCCCATAAAAAGGGATGCACTTGGAAATACACTGCACAGGTGGACTTACAGGTAAGTCCAGTGTGTCTCCTTGGAGGGAGGAGGTTGTAAAGGCCTTGGGACCACAGCAGCACAGCTGGGTTGTCGGTGCCAGGAATGCTGGGGCCATGTGCAGTGTGGACTGGTAAGCCGGAAGTTGAGCATCTTGGAGACCTGGGGCTAGGAGCAGACAGCTTTGAAGGGTGCTCACAGCGCAGCTGGGCCACTGAGGAGGTGGGTCTTGGTTGCCCTGAAATCTCTCAGCGGGTGCTTAGTCCTGGTGCTTTTGGAGTCCACAGAGGACTCTGGGCCTTATTACAAGTTTTGCAGACGGTTTAAGCCGTCAGCAGAACTTCGTACAGGAAGGTTGCCACTATAATGGCTACCTTCCCGCCGAGCCCATTCAGAGTTTCCCGCTCAGTTAGTGGTCAGAAACCTGAGTTTCTTTCCACTGGCCTAAAAGAATGCACCCTACAAGCATTGTCCCCGGCTCATAATGGAGCCAGGGGCAAAGCTGTAGAATGCAGTGTGCACCAGCACCATCGCAATGTTCACTGACTGCAAAGCGACATTGCGACAGTGCTGGGTACGGGGCCCCCTGCACTGTCCATGCTAATAGCATGGGCAGTGCAGGGGCCACCCTGGGGCCCCCTGCACCCATTCTCTGCCAGCCTTTAAATGACTGTGCTACCACTATGAAGTCGCTGGCAGAGAATGAGGTTGTAATCCCCAGAGCAGTGCTGCTTGCTGTGCTGTCCTGGCAGATTAGGACAGCCGCAACCACCACACTGCCAGGATCTCTGATCCTGGCGACGCTGGCGGTCCGACTGAAGCACAACCACCATGGTTATAATGTGGCGCTCGGACCACTGCATTGGCCGCTGCCCGATCGCAACCGTGAGCCTAGCGGTCAAGTGACTGTCAGACTCCTAATGAGTGTTTTTATTCTTTCATCTGAGGGTCCGGTACCCTAGGTATTCGTGCAGTGCAGCCCAGGTAAATCCTCAAACTGTGTGAGGATGTAGGTCTTGTCCTCCAGGGTTGTTGCACAGTCTTAGGTTGCTCTACTGCATCTCAATCGTCGGTCAGCAGCAGGTCTCAGAACCGGACTTCACGGGTGTTGGTGCCTTCAGGTTGCAGGGAGTGAGACTTTTACTCAGAGGGAGGGTTGTGGTAATTTGCAGAAGGCTGGAGGTGCTCTGGGATTTCTGGTAGTCCTTCAGTGTTTTTAGGACGACACAGGAGCAACTGTTGAGTCCTTGTCACAGTTGGCTGGGTTATTACCTTTTTCTTCTGCAGACAGGGCTTCAGTTCTCGTGCAGATGTCTTCTTTAGTCCTTTTCTTTTTGTGTCCATCCAATGTGGTTTCTTGGTCTACGGTTGCCCTCTAAATACTAAGGGCCGTATTTATACTCTGGTTGCGCCGAATTTGCGTCGTTTTTTTCGACGCAAATTCGACGCTAAACTAACGCCAACTAACGCCATATTTATACTATGGCGTTAGACGCTTCGGGCGCCAAAGTGCCCGGAGTGTGCGTCATTTTTTAGCGTAAACCCCTTCCTTGCGTTAATGATATGCAAGGGAGGCGTTCCCGTCTTAAAAAATGACTCCCAGGCCTTTACGTGGTATTTATACTCCCGGGCAAAAATTACGCCCGGGAGTGGGCGTGGCCAAAAACGGCGCATTTGCGCCGCTTTTTAACGCCTGGGTCAGGCATGGCGTTAAGGGACAAGTGGGCTCAAAATGAGCCCAGAGTGCCCTCCCCTGCCCCCAGGGACCCCCCCTGCCACCCTTGCCCACCCCAGGAGGACACCCAAGGACGGAGGGACCCATCCCATGGACATTAAGGTAAGTTCAGGTAAGTATATATATTTTTTTTTTTGTGGCATAGGGGGGCCTGATTTGTGCCCCCCTACATGCCACTATGCCCAATGACCATGCCCAGGGGACATAAGTCCCCTGGGCATGGCCATTGGGCAAGGGGGCATGACTCCTATCTTTACAATGATAGGAGTCATGTTGATGGGGGATGGGCGTCGTTAAAAAATGGGGCAAGTCGGGTTAAGACGATTTTTTCGACGCAACCTGACTTGCCCCATTTTAAGACGCCCATACGCCATTTTCCCCCTACGCCGGCGCTGTCTGGTGTACGTGGTTTTTTTCCACGCACACCAGGCAGCGCCGGTCTGGTAGCGCCGGCTAACGCCATTCAATAAATACGGCGCCCGCATGGCGCTTCAGAATGGCGTTAGACGGCGCAAATTTTTTTTACGCTAAACTGCGTTAGCGCAGTTTTGCGTCAAAAAGTATAAATATGGCCCTAAATTTAGAGGGTGTTGGAGGGAATACCTGGTATTAGCCAATGGGCTACCTACCTTAGGGTGATTACACCCACTAAGTGCCCACTTCCTTTGGGAAGTGTGCATAACCATAAACCTAATTGAATATTTTCCTTCCATCCAAGATAGAGGAAGATGGAATAGAAAGATGACCTCGACTGCCACACCTGAGGGTTGGTGCAGGCTGAGGATACACACTCCTTTGGTCCTTTGTTAATTTTCCTGACGGACCGCCTGCCAAAAGTGGGGTCTGGTCCAGGGAGTGGCCATCTGTTGCTAGCAGCAGAGACCAGGGGTAGGATTTCAAAGGCAGGTAGACCTTTAAAGCTTCCAGCCGAAGCAATGTGCCTTCCTGGGGGAGGAGGTGTAACACATCCACCCAGGAAATGCTTTGTATTTTGGTCCGTGGGATCGTGATCTCTCACCTCAGGAACCTATACTCTTGTCTGGTGGTGGCAGGCTGTTAGAGACCGGCCAGCAATCATGCCAGAGCTGTTAGAGTTTCAGGGGGCACCTCTAAGGTTTGGTGAATGCACAATGCACATTAAAACATGTGATTCTTACACAGCTAAGAAACTCATGACAGCTGCAAAATTCACGGACTTCTAAAATGAATCTACTAATTATTATTTAAGCAAGACATATTTGCAATTAGTGAAACAGCATGAAGCGTTAGGTAAGGTGACTATAATTCAAATTAGCAAATGGAGGGATAGGGAGAGATAATGGTCCAGTGTATAGCCTCCCTAATTGAATATACAATAAACCATGATACAAAGCGGAAAAGGAAGTCCTATTTTTAGGAGCAAGAAACCTCACACACCCAACTGGGTGTCATGCTTCATCATCGGAGTTGCTCCTCGTCAGACTGGTGCTGCAATGTCTGACGGGCACCCCCGAGGGGGGGCTCTTTGCCGGAGATCTTTACTCGATGTCCTACATTAGCACTGCCATTGTCCTGGCTTAGTATCGAAAGTAACACATGTCCTTAGGAAAAGACACCAGTAGTCCTGTTTGCCAGTGTATACAGAAAAATAAACAAATCTCCCAGAAAAGACATGCTCAGAAAGAAATACTGGGAATACTGCTTCGGCAGCTGATGCTATTATTTCTTTGTATTCTTTTTCTCGTGTTATAGAAATTAAATTTTTCTGTAGCATTTGCCTTAGTAATGACTCTTGAAGTTATTTTGGGCATTGGAATGGTTTTGCGTTTTTGGCCATTTCAAGGTTTTTACATTCGAGTGCAGGATGTCAACTGCGGCTAGCCATTGCCATAAATTCTCTACACTGAGCACTTTCACAATTGTATTGTTGTTTAGTAATTGTTTTTTTAACATGAATGTGTGTTCTTTGTCCACTTTTGCAACAGGGCATGAAATATATTCAATTTTTGCAATCCACACAATACACTGGAATTGAAAAAATGTACTGAATGTTTTGTTGATGACGCCGGAGTGTTGAATGACTTCCAAACGTTATATTGCAAATACTACACTTTATTGTTTTTGAAATACCATCATTTCTCTCATTGGAAGCTGGTATTAATCGAAGTAGTTGATTTGATTTCTTTGTATCCTTCACTAAAATAATTAGAATAATAATGTTATTTGAAAGCTAAACAATTATGTACATGGCCATAAATGTGAATTTGCATCTGAACATATGCATTACTACTGTATGCACTTGTATAATGTATGCATTTAGTGGCTTTCCATATTAGACCATTAATAAAACATTGCTGGAAAACAATTAAATGAAGTTAGTAATTTCTCTTTACTATTACGAAAAAGGTAATTGAAAATAAATCTTGCCTTCATTAGTCTGATTTTCTTTCACTTTGTAGCCTAAAAGAAAGAAGTACTTAAAATGAGTAACATTGTACAGAATGCACATTTTGTTATTAATTTAATGTCAAATTGTCAGCACAGCAGTGAGATTTTATTAAAACATGCCAAGAATTACTGGGATATTACTTTTGTTAATAAACTCTAGATATTTTTTAACCATACACTCCCTTCAGGCATATGCTCTTAGAACAATGAGATCTACAACACATTCGATATGTCAAAACTCTGAAAAAATAAGTTGTTAATTTATTTTGTCTTTATACCATGAAATTGATATGATAGAGCAAATAACATACCATGTTGTTCATCCATATGACCTTTGAAGTTTAATGAACGGGTTATAAGTATCAAACAGACAGGAAAGTGCCAATGGCTTCTAGATGAGGTGGATTGTAACAGTAGACAATGTAGATTTTCCTAGTCTATGACGGAAAGTCTTAGGGGGTCATTTTGACCCTGGCGGTCTGAGACTGCCAGGGCTAAAATGACGGAAGCACCGCCAACAGGCTGGCGGTGCTTCCTGGCCTATTACGCCCGCGGCGGTAGCGCCGCGGTCGCACCGCCGGGGCCGGCGGTTTCCCGCCGTTTTAGCCCTGGCGGTTTCCCGCCGTTTTAGCCCCGGCGGTGATAATCTGCCAGGGCAGCGCTGCAAGCAGTGCTGCCCTGGGGATTATGACCCCCCCTACCGCCAGCCTGTTTCTGGCGGTTTGAACCGCCAGGAAGAGGCTGGCGGTAAGGGGTGTCCTGGGGCCCCTGGGGGCCCCTGCACTGCCCATGCCACTGGCATGGGCAGTGCAGGGGCCCCTTCACAGGGCCTCGGCCAGCTTTTCACTGTCTGCAAAGCAGACAGTGAAAAGCGCGACGGGTGCAACTGCACCCGTCGCACGGCCGCAACACCGCCGGCTCCATTAGGAGCCGGCTCCTATGTTGCGGCCTCATTCCCGCTGGGCCGGCGGGCACAAACTTGGTTTGCGCCCGCCGGCCCAGCGGGAATGTCGTAATGAGGGCCGCGTGAGTGCGGCCGCACGGCGGTTACCGCCTGGCGGGCGGCAGTAGCTGCCCGCCAAGGTCGTAATGACCCCCTTAATTTTTATTAAAGACACAGAGGCGAGTATTATGCGTTTCGTTTCTTACTTTATTCTATAGCAGCAGTCAAGAAAAAACTACAAATCCCATGAGGCTAACACAAACAGCCAATAGAGGTACACATATAGTATTATGATTTCACTTGACTGCAAGCAGCCCTCTTTTCTTGCAAGCAAAGTCAATCAGAAGTAAATAAAGGGAATAAGGAACAAAGAATAAATAGAGCCATAACAAACGCGAACACGTCAGAACAGAAGTCCAAAATTCCATTAAGGTAAGTATGCTCCGAGAATCCAGAATGGGAAGTTCCAGAACTTGAAGAGATCGAAAAGTTCAGCTGGAAGATAGTGTTGGAGCAGGATGGGCATCTAAGCTGCCGGTTGATTGGTGGAAACTGTTGCTGGAAGAAAGGGAGGGAGAAACAAAATGTATACCAGAGGTGGGATAATACTCACCTCCGTGTCTTTAATAAAATTAAGACTTTCCGTCATGGACTAGGAAAATCTACATTTTTTGACAAGACCAGAGGCTCCTATTATGCGAGTTGAAAGCATATTAATTACATTGACTGAAACACTTTCAACAGGTTTGCAATAAAAAACTTTAAATATATTATCATTAGACCAATCTGCAGATTTCAGAATATCCTCAAGGCAGAAACCAGCCCAAAAAGCCTTGGAAGCCATAGCCCCTCTGGAAGAATGAGCTCCAAATCTGGAAGTGTCAATACTCGCTAAGGACATGATCCACCTAACCTAACGGGCCAACGTAGCGGAAGAAACAGGATTATAGGGTTTCCTGAAGGAGATAAGGAGTTGGGGAACAGAGGATGTTCTCTAATCTGGAGTCCTTTGTTCATAAACTTTTAAACATTGACCTACACATAATTTCAGATGTTGTGGAAAATAAGGATAGAAAACTGACGATAAGTTAGTCTTAGTTCGTCGTGCAACCGAGAATAACATCCCAGAAGGAGTGAATTGCCGATTGGAGACGTCCAAAGCTTTAATGTCAGATAAACGTTTGATGGAAACCAGACATAATAACATTGTTAATTTAACAGCTAACAATTTCAAGGAAAGAACTGAATTATCAGGTAAAGACATGAGGAATTTTAAAACAACATTAACGTCCCACAACTGACTGTACTTAGGTAAAGGAGGTTTGGAAAATTTTACTGCCTTCAAAAGTCGGCACACCAACAGATGTTCGCCTACTGGTTTCCCGTTGACATAGATATGATTAGAAGAAATGGCTGACCTGTAATGGTTGATAGTTCGGAAAGCTTTACCTTTACTGGCCTCTGCGGCCAGAAAATTGACTACAAATATTACATCTGCTGAAAGGGAATCAATATGTTTTCCCAAACACCAGCTGTGCCATAAAGACCAGGCTGATTTGTAGGCCTTCTTGGTGCCAGGGGCCCAGGAATTTGAGATGTATTGTGAAGCTTCTGACGAAATAAGAGGGGTAGATTGTGAATTCCCAAAATCTTCCAGGCGTATAGGGTGAGGATGTTGTCTACAATAAGGAGATGGGGACGATGAAGAGGGTCCAACAATAGGTCTGGGAAGGAGGAAGGATCAAGGGAAAGTCCACAGAAAGTTCCAAGAGAGTGGGGAACCAGACTTGGGACTGTTAAAACAGGGTTATCAGAATTAAAGTGGCATGCTGACGTCTGAGGTGTGCTAGAACCCTGCTGATCATGATGAAAGGGGGAAAGGCGTAATTGAGGGAAATAGACCAATCCTGTAAAAAGGCCTCTGATGCCAAGGCTAAGGGATCTGGGCACCAGCTGTAAAATTGAGGAAGCTGAGTGTTCAGATGGGATGCAAACAGGTCTATAGACAGAGGACCCCATAGCAACTGAATTTTGTGGAAAATTGATGGATGAAGTTTCCAATCGCTGGCATCTCGAAGATGCCGGGAATGCCAATCTGCTACTGAATTGAGAGCACCTGGCAGACACTCTGCATGAACCGAAAGATGGTTTGAAAGGCAAAATTCCCCGAAGCTCTTGGCTAAATCCACCAGGGGTTTGGATTTTGTGCCCCGAGGTGATTTATATACCTGACCGCTGAGATATTGTCCATCCTGAGAAGGATTGCACAGTGAACTTTGTGTTTTGCTAAACTTCTGATTGCAAAGGAGCCGGCAAGCATCTCTAATCAATTGATGTGCAATTTGGACTCCTCGGATGACCAAATACCTCTAGTCAAGATGGGACAACAACGGGCCCCCCAACCCAGACGGCTTGCATCTGATTCTAACACAAGATCTGGGGCTGATGGAAAAATACTTTTCCCGTTCCAAGCATCTAAATGGTCTATCCACCATTGAAGCTCTGAACGTGACTCGAGGTCTAAAGGAATGATGTCCGAATATGATAGCCCCTTTCTCAAGTGTTGAATCTTTAGTCTTTGAAGAGAACGGTAATGAAGGGGACCAGGGAAAATTTCCTGGATAGAGGAGGATAGAACACCTACTATTCGAGCTAAAGACCTGAGAGAAATGAGGGAGCTGCGAAGGATTTGGAGAATTTCTGACTTTATGGATTTTATTTTTGCAGCAGGTAGAAGAAGAGTTGCCGAGAGAGAATTGATTTGGATTCTATGACTTGAGTGGGAATTAGAAGAGATTTTTCCCTGTTTATTATAAAACCTAAGTCCTCTAAAAGAGAGAAGGTAATCTTCAAATGAACGAGAAGAGTCTGAGAAGACTGACTTAAGATGAGGATATCGTCTAGGTAAATTAGAAGTCTTATCCCTTGTGCTCTCAAGAAAGCTACAATGGGTTTCATGAGCTTGGTGAAGCACCAAGGAGCTAACGATAGACCAAAGGGCAGAGAGGTAAAGTGATAAGTTTGGTCCAACCATTGAAATTGAAGAAATTTTCAAAAATTTGGATGAACAGGAACCACCAAATATGCATCCTGTAGATCCAGACGGACCATCCAGTCGCCTCGGAGCAGGATATCTCTGAGGTGAAGAATGGTCTCCATTTTGAAGTGGAGGTATACCACAAACCGATTGAAATGTTTGAGATTGATAACTGGTCGCATTTTTTTGTTTTTCTTTTGAACTAAGAAAATTGGGCTGGTAAAACCCAACTGATGAGGATGGGCAATTGAAATCGCCTGTTTTTGTAGCAGAGAGTCTACTTCAAGAGAAATGAGGTGGACCATTTCTGAGGAAAAATGGGGAGAAGGAAGAATGTCTACTTGGACAGGTGTTGAATAAAGATCTATTTTGTAACCCTGAACAGTGTCTAGAACTCACGAGTCTGAGGTAAATGCTAACCAATTTGAAAGAAAATGGCAAATACGACCCCCTATTGGAAAGGAACCAACATGAGGGCTTACCTGTTGGATTGGAGGTTCTTGAATTCCTGAAGGACCTGCAACGGTTACCTCTGCCCCGTTGGGGGTAAAACTGTGGTCTGAATTCTTGATGAGAGGAGTTGTAGAATCCTCTGGAGCCTTGATTGACAAACCTGCGCCTGGTAAAGCAACCCCCTACCTCTACCTGCCCTGGCAAAAACACGCTGGCTAAACATTTTCTTCATGGACTGCTGAGCCTTGTCCAAGGAAGTGAACGTGGCAACGTATTTACTCAAGTCCTTAATAAAAAATTCCCCAAAAAGCTGACCTTCTGTTTTTAAATGAGGGTGGACGGTTGCCAAATTGATTAATTTGGGGTCGAGCTTGAGAAGGAGACCTTTCCTTCGCTCATGGATGAGAGACGAGTTTGCATTCCCCAAGAGGTAAAAACAGCGTTGGACACACAATGACAATTCTTCCGGGTCTAAAAAAGTGCCTTCCAACCTGCCCAATTCCACCAGGACAAAGATCTGCGTAAGCGGACCAATGGCATCCAAGAGTTTGTCCTGACAGGACGACCACGCTTTGTAAACCCCTTTACGAGGGTCTTTGCCCAATTTGGTGAAAAAGGTCAACAAAGGCTGATCAATAGCAGGAGTGATGGTAGCCTTGTGAGGAAGAGCCAGCCGAGGGCACTCTGACTTTAACTTGGCTCTTGTTTGTTTGTCCAGAGGCAAATATAGTTTTTTAGCCACATAACGACCCACATGGTCTGCGGGGGACCATTACGTTGAGTTGGGATGAAGAATATGTGTTGGATCAAACATGGGGAAACCCTCTGCATCAAAAAGGGGAGAAACAGCGGAGGAAACCTTAGGTTTCTTTAAAGGAGGAACAGATAATGAGTCATTATCATCATTGTCAGAAAAATAACAGTCTGAGTCCAAATCAGGCATGTCGTCATCCGTATCAGGGATGGCAGAGACAGCGACAGGTAAAGTAATATTATGCGCCTTGAATTTACGTTTTAAAGGAGGTTTGGAAGAAGCCATATTATTATACTCCTTGGCAGGAGCCTTATGAGGAGCCGCGTCCTCTGTCATGTGTGAGACAAGCTCACTATCCTTTTGTGCCAAAAGAGTTGCCTTGGGTGATAGGCGCTGACTGCATTACCCCGCAGTTTGGGCCAAAGATCTGGACAAAAGATTTGAAAAGGAAGTTTCTAAATTTTTTGATAATTTTTGAATGGAAGATGACACTGCCTGATGTACAGAACTCCTAATAAATGTGCAGAGTTCATGTCTAATATCCTCCAAATCACTTGGAACACCCTGTTCCATTGCAGAAGTGTCTGTTTCCATACCAAAAGTACAGAAAAACCAAAGCTCTAAGGTCTAATAGACAGAACACAGGCAACAACAGGTTAAAAAACTGAGGGGAAAGAACAGGAAGCCAAAACTCCTCCCCTGGGCGGTGTTTTATAACAAGACGACGCGCTGGCACAATGAAATAACTGCCGGTCGAGCGACAACGAGGAAAGCAGGTAAACAAAGTAGGAACGCGGAGAGCGCTTCCTAGGGGTTTCCCTCGTCTCAAGAGCAACGTGAATGGCGGTTGCTGCCTGAGGCGAGAAAAGAATGTTGACACGCTGCGCACGCGGGGATAGCAGGCATCCCAGGAATGCGGCCCAGGAGCAACGCGAATGACGGTTGCTGCCTGAGGTTAGAAGATTATTAACACGCGCACGAGAGGAGCACTGATATTTAAAGAATGCGGCAACTTGCAGACAACAAGCAATTAAAGCGAGCAAAGCGAGATAATTAGATTTAGAGCGCAGTAAAACTATAATGACTAAATATAATATAAGTAATTTTAACAATCGACATGAAGAGAAACGTGAAGAGTGAACTTATCTTGACTGCAGCAGCAAGAAAATAGGGCTGCTTGCAGTCAAGTGACATCATAATGCTATATGTGTACCCCTATTGGTGGATATGTCTTGAACTACGTTTTGAATCCCATTGGCTGTTTGTGTTAGCCTCATGGGATTTGTAGTTTTTTCTTGACTGCTGCTATAGAATAAAGTAAGAAAATAAACGCATAATAGGAGCCTCCGGTCTTGTCATAAAATTACATGGAGTCATATATTTATCAGAAGACGAAAAAGAAAAGCCGTATTGTGAATAAATATCAGCCTATCAAAATGTATCTCAGTGCCTTTGTTTGGGGGAAGCAGTTGGGGTGGTGCTGCCAGTTCCTACCCACAATAACCATGGTAGGGAGAGAAGAGAGCTGCTGGGTCTCACGAGGACAGTCTTAGCATTGGGGACACTCAGTGCAACAATCTATGTTAACGCTCCCCCATTGACCCCATTCTGCACAGATTCTCTCACTACCACCCACCATGAATGACCCTCATTTCTCCTTTCCCCTTTCCCACATTTATTTTATAGCGCTACTCATCCCAACTTAGATAGTCAAACTGCTTCGCATCACAAACATGAAGATACAATGAGTGATACACATGAATAAATCAATATATACAAAATGTTATATAAGCAAGTGGAACTAAAAGGTGGTGTGTCCGACGAAACGAAGGGAAAGATTAACTATATTTTTAAGCTACATATTAACCAACGTTGCTGTGGTCGGTCGCCTGAAAAGGAGAGAGCACAACAGCACCATATTTCCTAAGTTGTGGTAATGTTGCTCTTCTTTCCTTCCCTGTAGTGCTGACGTACATTTGTCTGCCTCACGCCAATGCACACAATTTTGCATTATAGTGCAAGGTGTGTGTGATGTCAAGCATAGATTTTAAAATGGAAAGGTATCCATCCAACATAAAATTCTATGGTTTAACTGAGTTTCACATCCTATGACTTTGTCTGTGTTCTTTACGGTGCAGCACACATGCAAAGTTGAAAAGGTTTGGAGACAATAAACCTTTTATCCAAATTTAAGCCTCAAGGAGGTGTAATCTTTTGTTTCAAATCCCTTTTTATCAAAGTTAATGGATGAGGATGAGTGTCAAAGTCCATTGTTGAATGAATGGGAACGTCCATCTACAAAGCATGCTATGGCTGTTTTACATAAGGTTGTGCGTAGTGCCACTTTGTGTAGCCTAATTAACCTCTGAGCTAACTACAAATGTGTGATCTGCATGTCACACATTGTGCTTTCAAGATGGAACACTAATTCATCTCTGCACTCTTTCATAAGCCACATCTGTGCCTCGATGAATCCCAGATCTATCCATCAAGTGCATTAACCACCAGACTTATCATGCCTTTGTAATTCTTCCTTGAAAAATGACATAAACACAAACATCTCTCCAGGATGCTCTTATCTGGGTTCAGCATGTTATGGAGTGGGCGCTTCCTTGACCCTGGCTCCCGGTACAATGGCACCAGTCACACAACCCTAAAGCTAGCACTGGGCTCTTACACTAATATTGCAAACTGGGTCATGTTTGAGGGAGTTGGCTGGGGCTTCAACAACATGAGCCTCAATAACACATTATTTAATGCAAAAGTACAAAAAGTGTTCAGTTGCATGTTTATTACAGCAATAAACATGTCATGTTCCATATTATTACAATATCAAAGTTAAAGAAATATAAGAGAAAAATATTTACTGCCTCACAGATTGTATTCACAAGATTTTTACTGTAGGAAACAAAAAAAAGGGGCGGCCTCCTCAAATTTATTTTACCTGGCTCTACAAACATAACACTTGCATCCTGTTCTTTAATACTTTTTTGTGAAACATATGCACTTAAAAAGTTCCCCCTTTGTGAATGCTCACAAAATTATTTTTTCAGAGCAGGCAGTGGTCCAGTGGACCACTGCCTACTCTGAAAAAAAACGAAACAAAAAGGTTTCGGTATTTTTTTCTATTTGCAGCTCGTTTTCCTTTAAGGAAAACGGGCTGCAAAGACAAAAAAAACTGCTTTATTGAAAAGCAGTCACGGACATGGTGGTCTGCTGTCTCCAGCAGGCCACCATCCCCGTGAGTGCCTAGACTCGCTATGGGGTCGCAAACTGTGACCCACCTCATAAACATTTATGAGGTGGGTCTTTGCGACCCCATAGCGAGTCGCAGAAGGTGTCTGAGACACCTTTCTGCATAACATTTAGCGAGGTGCAAATTGCGAGTCTCTATGACTCGCAAATTGCACCTTGCAAAATGTTTTCTACCTACATCTGGCCCTTAGTACCTTCAGATCCACTAGTAAGAAGGCTTTCCTATTTCCAGTGCTTAGTAAGAAGATGGTGCTGTGTGCATTTTCTTTTCTTTGGGCAATAAGTGCAAAAATCACTTACACTGTAGACTAGAAGAAAATCGTGTTTGTTTGAAAATTAAAACTTCATGTCTGTTCAGTTATTCTGCAATAGCATTTAATAATAAGAAAGGAGATTGTTATATATGCAAGTATACATTAGAATAACCATAATGATGAAATATCAGAACTGGAAAGTTATAGTGCTGGTGAACACTAAGGGCCATATTTATACTTTTTGACGCAAAACTGCGGTAACGCAGTTTTGCGCCAAAAAAATTAGCGCTGGCTAGCGCCATTCTGAAGCGCCATGCGGGCGCCGTATTTATTGAATGGCGTTAGCCGGCGTTAACCGACCGGCGCTGCCTGGTGTGTGTGAAAAAAAAACACGTACACCAGGCAGCGCCGGCGTAGGGAAAAATGGCGTTTGGGCGTCCTAAAATGGGGCAAGTCAGGCTGAGGCAAAAAAAAACGTCTTAACCCGATTTGCGCCATTTTTTTTGGGCGCCCAACCCCCATTAACATGACTCCTGTCTTAGCAAAGACAGGAGTCATGCCCCCTTGCCCAATGGCCATGCCCAGGGGACTTCTGTCCCCTGGGCATGGTCATTGGGCATAGTGGCATGTAGGGGGGCACAAATCAGGCCCCCCTATGCCAAAAAAAAATAAAACAAAAATACTTACCACAACTTACCTTTTCTTTCCTGGGGTGGGTCCCTCCATCCTTGGGTGTCCTCCTGGGGTGGGCAAGGGTGGCAGGGGGTGTCCCTGGGGGCTTGGGAGAGCACCTCTGGGCTCATTCTGAGCCCACAGGTCCCTTAACGCCTGCCCTGACCCAGGCGCTAAAATCCGGCGCAAATGCAGGTTTTTTAGTCCCGCCCACTCCCGGGGGTCATTTTTGCCCGGGAGTATAAATACGACGCAATAGCATCGGAGTCATTTTTTAAGACGGGAACGCCTACCTTTCATATCATTAACGCAAGGAAGGTGTTCACGCAAAAAAATGACGCTAACTCCATGAACTTTGGCGCTAGACGCGTCTAACGCCAAGGTATAAATATGGAGTTAGTTTTGCGTCAAATTTGCGTCGAAAAAAACGACGCAAATTCGGCGCAAACGGAGTATAAATATGCCCCTAAATGTACAAAACACAATACAAAATTAAAACAAATGATATTTAAATTGTTTCTATGCTGCCAGAAGATAATGACATAATACATCTGTACTCATACACCCACTACCTGCCTATTAACTACAGCTAGAGAAAGGCACCATTGACAATACACAAGTAACTGCTTCAAACATGCAGCAAAACAATATTCCATAAGACAAAAACACACCAATCCTCGAACATACAAAACCTCAGATACTTTAAAAGAGATACTTTAAAAGAGTCCATGACACCTTTAATTTACCATCCTGATCAATCCTCATAAAAACATTTAGACAGTGGCAATTTTTATTGTTTTGTCAGATAGCTAAAGAAATATTAACCATACTGAGAGATCCTCATATACATGAATCTGTACTGTGAAGGGAGCAACCGCAGTAATGATACCATTCATAGCACTGAGGTTTTCACAGTGGGCACAATGTTTAAAGCACCTACTCTGCAAATATTTTTAGTTTTCAAGAAACAAAACTGCCATGATAACAAAATCATGGCCACGATACCAGGGAATTTGCTCCCTGGCCACCTAGACCATTATTACCTGTCCTTACACATGTCCACTGTACATTATACAGCAGACAGAGGTATGGAAAATGAGTGATAGTCACCCTGCATTCAATATTGCAGCATGACCATTACTCTAACCTATTGGCTCCTTAGTTGATGGGCCACCAAGGGAACCTCCACTTTTAGGGAGGTAGGAGCCTTCCAGATTTGCACTGGTATTTCACAAGGAATCTGGGAGTTGAATTGAGAAAAGTACAAATAAAGAGCCAAAAACAGGGCCAGTGTAAGAAAGTAGAGGATAGGTCTATGGTGCTGGGACTGAAGAATAGATACTGGCAGAGCATAAGGACCAATCAGAGTTCCCCTCCCAGGATACAGGATGGGATGGGCACTTCCAGGGAACTACTAACTACAAGCAACTGGAATGACTTAGTGGCAAGCAATATGGTTCCTAAGGTAAGGTTCCTGGTTCTCTTTTTTGTACCTCCATTCGTATTACATTCATTTATATGACATTTCATCTCACTGATGTTCCATGTGGCATTTACCTGCAGTGTGTCACCCTACTGTCTCCTGTCCTTCTGACTTGCTGACTTGGAGTGAGTGTCTTGGTAAGGTCAGTGGTATTCACAGTCACCACTTAGAGCTTATGGTAAATGTATTGTGTCATGAGAGGTGAAGGTTGTCATTCCTATTAAACCGCTAAAGAAATGTATACTCGGTTCTTTAAAGATTTTACCCTGCTGCTGAAAAGAACATTCCATCTCTCCAGTAGCATTTACCTGCTGAAGTTCCACAGACTAGGGTCTGCAACAGTTGTATTCTCTCCCTCTTCTGTCATACAACCCTTCTATTTCTTTCATAGTGTTTTTGTTCTCCAGATATACATGATGTGTATTATAATCACTATATAGCATCACTCTACATATAATTAGTTTTCTATCTTCTTACAAGGCACTTCATTCTGAAATTAAAGGAAAAAGACCAAATAAACCCAAGATAAGCATCAATGTTTGCCACACAGTATGAGCTTTGATTGAGACATGCGTACATTAACATTTGATTTGTTGAGTCCATTTCAAAGAGTACAAAGTTATAGCTGGCCCATGAAAACTGAACTGCAATCTCAAAGTTCAACTCTTAAAGCCTGTAGCTTCATCAATTTTGTAACATTAAAGCAATGTTTTAAAATTTTTAATTCAATTCTGGTGTAGCTTACCAAGCCCCAATAGTACGAACTGGTTCTTCATAGCCATATAATAGCAACGTGATAAGAGAGACAGCACATTAAATAACACCAAAAATGGCATTTCTATAGAAACGATTAATACTGGAAATAATGGAAATGATCCTCTATCTGCATTGAGTCTGCATACAGTTACAGAGAATGTGTAATACTTTTCTCCAAATAGTAACACCTTTGTTTTGTCAATGTTAGTTATATGATTATTCAACTACACAAAAATTACTGGAAGATGTGATATTGCTCTGTATTTCAAATAGTCTGAGATTGAATAATGCCAAAACATAAACATATAAAAACATACTTAAATAAAGAACATCTAATTTTTGGAGATGTGTTTGTGTTATTAGTCAACAGCGAAGGTCCATTAAGGACAAACAAGAGAGGCTAATATAGGACCCTACTTAGAGATGTTGTGTATTAGGGCCAGATGTAGGAAGCCGTTTGCATGGTGCAAACTGCGAAAATCGCAGTTTGCGCCATGCAAACAGCCTAACAAGATGCTCATTCATAAATTGCGAGTCGGTACCGACTCGCAATTTGTGAATGCGACTCGCAAATAGGAAGGGGTGTTCCCTTCCTATTTGCGACTTGCATCGCAATGCAGAATTGCTTTGTGACCGCGAATGCGGTCGCAAAGCAACTCGCAGTTACCACCAGTGTCACACTGGAGGTAACTCATTCGCAAAAGGGAAGGGGTCCCCATGGGACCCCTTCCCCTTTGTGAATGTGGGCATAAAGGTTTTTTCAGAGCAGGCAGTGGTCCAATGGACCACTGCCTACACTGAAAAAACTAAACCAAATGGTTTCTTAACTGTTTCCATTTTGCAACTCGTTTTCCTTTAAGGAAAACGGGCTGCAAAATGAAAAAAAAAACTGCTTTATTTAAAAAGCAGTTACATACATGGTGGTCTGCTGACTTCAGCAGGGCACCATCCCTGTGAGTGCAGGGAATCGCTATGGGGTCGCAAAATGCGACCCACCTCATTAATATTGATGAGGTGGGTCTTTGCGACCCCATAGCGAGTCGCAGATGGTGTCTGAGACACCGTTCTGCATCCGAATTTGCGATTCGGAAATTGAGAGTCGCATAGACTCACAATTTCCGAATCGCAAATTCGGACCTTACTACATCTGGCCCTTAGTGTCTTAGAAGAAAGGGTCGTATGTCACAACACTGAACATTAAAATATAGATAGATAAAAAATGTATACATAAAAAAACTTTACAT
The DNA here is from genome assembly GCF_031143425.1 of Pleurodeles waltl. Lineage (NCBI taxonomy): Eukaryota > Metazoa > Chordata > Amphibia > Caudata > Salamandridae > Pleurodeles > Pleurodeles waltl. Next base: position 757,271,720 of record NC_090436.1, read on the forward strand.
CTAAAGAAAAGGCAAAGTATATTATGAGTGAATTATTGTAATGATTGACTATATATACACAACCTAATAATTTATATATTTTTAAACAACTCAAATAAAAATATTTCTTACAATTCTAAGGTGGTCATTGTGAGTTTGGCAGGCGGCGGAGGCCGCCTGCCAAATTCAACCCGTCACCTGACTGCTAGTGCCGTCAGGACACCGCTGGCTCTATTCGAAGTTCACTGCAGGGCTGGCGGGCAGAAACAGTGTTTCCGCCCACCGTACCTGCGGTGAAGAGGACCTTAACATTGACGCCAAATTGGCAGTGCAGCGGGTGCAGCAGTAATTCGGGCAGTGAAATGCACAACGGGGCTGTGCATGGAGACGCCTGCACTGCCCATGCCTAGTGAATGGGCAGTGCAGGGGCACCCAGGGGGCCCCATGCACCCCCATTCCACCAGCTTTTCCATAGCAGTGTAAACCGCCATGGAAAGGCTGGCAGAATGGAAGTCGCTGTCCTGGCAGCTCACAACCGCAGGGACCGCCTGGCTTGAGGCTGACTGCCACCCCGAGTCTGGCGGTCTCAAGACCCGCAGACTCGGAATGACCCCCTAAGTCTGCAAAAAATATCTCAAACTTAAAAATGTTTCTTAATTATTTAGTGAATAAAAAATCTGGAATATAGTTTTCGTTTAACATGAAAATTATTTCACATAGCATGCTTTAATAATAAAATGATTTAGGTTGAGAAAAGCAAAATATCAATTGACAGGAATATAAATACAATAAATGAAACATATTAATTAAAAACTACAAATGGATAACATCATCAAAGATATTGTGGTCAGAAATCAATTAAAAAAGATTCATGATTGCCATTCTGGTGGTTGATGTTAAACAGAATCTGCAAATGCCTATCTCTATGTGGCTGTTTTGCACAAATTATTTTTCTTAAGTACGCTTTTGTTTCTACAGACATAAGCGTGGACAAAAATCACGATATATTACTAATTGAATCATCTTGATATTTGAAGCATGGATAAGGAAATATCACAGACTAAAATTAAATAGAGCAGTTTTTTTAGTACTTATAGGGGCTACATTGAGATAATAGTTACCATTAGCAAATATCATTCAGACTACTTCAGCTGGCTCTACTTCTGAAGAAGTAGTTAATTTCTCTAATAAAACAAAGTTAGTTACTGCCATAACTATTTGGTGCCTGCAGCCTTTTCTGCGGGTGACATTACTGGGTGTAGTTGCCAGCTGGACTTCGTTTATTCCTCCCAGACAAACACAAAATAGACAAATTAGGTGATTTTTGATGGGCCATCAGCTGGAAGGAAGGGGGAATGAACCTAGGCACAGCCACATTTGCAAATGAATGGACTGAGTCCTGCCTTTACATAAAGGTTGTGTCACTGCTGCATTGGTTATGAAGCCAGCTTGAGGCAAGCACAGGGGAGGCAGGGAACTTCAAGGACTTCAAAGGGAATTCTCCAGAACCTTCTCCTACCTCAAAGTGGGCACCTTATATAAATATTGGACCCACTTTTCAGTGAACCTCTGAACTTCCGGAAGATTCAAAAGGTCTGCTGTACTGCTCTGCAAGAAGGACGTCTACTCTGTTGCCCTGCTGGCCATGTGCCTGCTGCACTACTATATGAGATAAGTTCTGAACCTGCATCTTGAACCCAGGACCACTGGAGTTAATCATGGGGATAGTTGCCTTACCTTTTAATCAGAGCCTCGGAGACAGGAATGACCTTGAACCATGCACCTAAACTCTGCTTGCTGTGAGTGCTGCCCGTCAAGTGAAGCCACCCTACTCTGGACATTTGAAAGCCGACCTGAAGGTTCTCTACCAGCCCAGCTGTGATCCCCATCATAACTGACGTAACTAACGTAACTGGCGTAAAGAGACCCAGAGAACTGCAAAGCCTCACTCTGGAGCTGTCAGCCTCATAGGAATCAACTCAAAGTTCTGCAAAGCTCCACAAAACCTTCACTGCACAGCTTCATTGAAAGTGGTGCCAGACAATGGGAAGCCCCAAAAAGCAACGCCACAAGGGCTGTGCACCAGAACTTAAAGTATTTTGCTCAGTCACCAGACAGCGCTACATTGTGGTCAAATGGTAACCCAATTTCCAATACTTGAATCCATCTGTAATAGCACATTCCTTTCCTACGGCCAATATCATCCTTGTATTGCACAAATGTAGAGTGTGTAGTGAGACCTAGTATTTTTTATTGTATGAGTATACAAAACAGTTGATGTTCAGAAATTGTATTTCCAAACAAGGCAGGATTTGTATGAATCTTTATGAGCTGCTTTAGTATTACAAGCTTCAAACAGGAATGTACCATGTAAAGATGTAAACAACCACATACATCTTAAGACAACAATCGTAACTCATGGAATTAATTAATCAGCCAAGAAAGTAGGAAGTCCATTGCAATTACAGACAAAATATCACTATATGAAATAATTCCTACATTCTATGTTATTCGTACAATTTATCATGAATATGAATGATTAGAAAATCTGTGCCCATAAGCTATAACGCTGCTGTGAGTCATCCTTAACATTACGAGATACCATAATGTTCTGTGTCAGGGCAGTATACCGCAGAACATTTGCTTTTTGAGAGCTCGTTTTACTCAATTATTAATTGCCCCCATGATAGTTGTCTGATATGCAAAGTTAGTTTACCCTTCTACCCGTCAGTGCTTAAGTTGAGCGAGTGGTTGCCACTGGGGGCCACCAGGATTCGTTTTTGGGAACTGACACTTATTTTTAAGCATCAGCCATTTCACGAGAGCAACAGAGGGAAAAACAAACAATGAGCATAGATGAAGGAAGAAAAAGCTGGAAAAACATCAGAAAGGAGGAAAGCATGAGAGGCAAGAGTGAGATAAATGGGCAGGTATAGGTCTGGTAGTAGAACAAAGAGGCATCACAAGTTTATGTCAACCAGCATTGGTATTCCAACCAACTTTTAATTGTACCAGCCACAATCATCTGAGAAGAGCTATGGGCACCGGCACTCAGTATTTCCCAAATTAAACATTGCTCCCAGTGTTATCATTACACCATCCTTAGGCCTTTCTGTACATTACCACGCATCACTCTTCATGTAGCTGAAGTACATGCCTATTGTGTTCAGTAGTCCTACTTAATTACTCTGACTGAGTACTGCAGCCTTATCTTCTGTGTATGCTAGTGTAAGCATACTAACTTAACAACTAGAATGCCAAAGCTTTTCAACATCCTATATTGTTTTTTCTGAAATGTCTGTTTCATATACTATCATACACTTCATGCTCCTTTATCTAACTCTTGCAGATCTTTTTCAAATCTGCTTTCTCTCTTTCTCCCTGTTTCCTGTCTTGCTCTTTCTTTCTTATTTTTTTACCCTTCACTCTAGGTCAAAGTCAAATTTAATTGTTTATCTCGTTGCCCAAAAAGACGGTTGCTATTTGCCCCACCTGACGCCAAACCCCCAAAGTAATCACTGATCAGCACATTGTAGTTTTGCTTTTTACAAAGTGTCATTGATGGGATCACATTTAGTGCATTAACATGTTACATAGAGAATACAGTTGGAAGGTATTGGATAGTAAGTCTTAGGACCCCACACCAACTGACCTAGGCCAATGCATCTGCTTACCTTGTGTTAATGGCAAAATGTGCACTGGCAATCTCAGAATCCTGTTTCTGTCTGCAGTTCTGCCAGGATTCTGCCAGAATGAATGGTAAAACTTGCATGACAAGTGCCAAAAACCAATGTTGAAATAGATTGAAGTGGATAGTTGATGTAAAACAGCCTCCCAGAATAATAAAAGCTAAATATGGGTGTCGCATGACATTAGAGGAAAGACTTTAAATTGATCACCATGCTATTTGAGATAGAAAAGGGACTGCTGCTGCATTATTGGATGCAAGGTCCATTAGGCTCATTGTTTGGTTGTTGTTCTGGTTTCTAGACTGACCTGTGGATTGTTTTTAATTAGCTTCTCTTATTTAATTTAAAACATTTACCAATCAAATTCTATAGCACACATAGAGAAACATGAATAGCTGTTCGTAGCTAACAGTCTTCAGATGTAAATTGCATAACTGAAAATGTGAGGACTTGAGGCACAGTGTTAAAGAGAGGAAAGGTGGTTGTCTTAAGGCATGAAATTCCTTAATTTGTGGAAAAGAGATAGAGGGAGCTTGTATAGTAAAAATAGAGTAAAAATAAATGCATGGGGCCAGTACCAGGGTGAAAGAAAGTAAGGGTTATTTGTTACTGAAGTGTGAAAAGCAACTGTGAATTTGTGGCATGTAACCTAAAAATCCCCATGGACATAAAAGAAGGACTTCATCACTGTCTCTCTGATTACAAGGTATTTTCCCAGCCAAATGTAGAATTTCCTAGTAAATTTATGAAGGAAAGTCTTAATTTTATTAAAGACATGGAGGCGAGTATTATACTTTCTCTTCTTTATTTTTATATTGCAGCTGCAGTCAAACTACAAAACCCATAAGGCAAACGAAAGTAGCCAATGGGAAACGATTAGTAGTCCATGAAATACACCAATGGCCATCAAGCTGACCCAATAATATGTATCTTGACTGAGAACAGCCCTATTTTCTTGCGCGAGCTTAATAAAAAACTAATATACATATAGCCATTAGAACGGATAACATTTCCCGAAGAATCCCAAGGGTCCAGCAACAAAGTCCGGAAGAGTCTGTGGTTGTGAGAATTGAGAATTCCTGGAAGAAGGACAGGATGGAATCCCAGCCGGTGGAGAAAAGAATCAATCCTTAGGCAGAAGGCTGTTGAGTCGTTGAGGAAGCTGAGGGAATAAACAAAATCGTGAGAATTGTAGAGGTGGGATAATACTCGCCTCAGTTTCTTTGATAAAATTAAGACTTTCCTTCATAAATTTACTAGGAAAATCTACATTTTATGGCAAGACCATAGGCTCCTATTATGCTGTTTTAAAGCGAATCTACAACATTTAATGAAGCATGGTGAATTGGTTTACAATAAAACACTTTAAAAACATTATCATTAGACCAATCAGCCGATCTGAGAATATCCTCAAGGCGAGAATGAGCCCAAAAGGCTTTAGAAGCCATAGCTCCTCTGGCTGAGTGGGCACCAAAAATAGAGGTATCAATACCAGCAAGGGACATAACCCAACGGACCCAGCGGGCCAAAGTTGGAGAGGAAACAGGATTGAAAGGTTTTCTAAAGGATATAAGGAGTTGGGAAGAAGAGGAGTTCCTCAAATCGGCTGTCTGGTGTTCATAGACTTTCAAACACTAGCCCACACATAACTTGGGGTGATCAGAGAAAAAAAGGGAAAAAACTGATGAAAAGTTAGTTTTGGTACGTCTATAAACATTAAAAAGAACACCTGTTGGGGTAAACTGACGAGCTGTAATATTTAACGCTCTAACATCGGATAAACGTTTGAAAGAAACGAGGCATAGTAGCATGGTAAGTTTGGTGGACAATTGTTTTAATAAAAGCATTGAATTATCAGGCCAAGAAATAAAAAGATTTAAAACTATATTCACATCCAATAAAGAGCTATATTTAGGTTTAGGAGGATTAGAAAATTGTACTCCCTTTAAAAAACGCAGACTAGTGGATGTTCTCCAACTGGTTTTCCATTGATGAAAGAATGGTTAGAAGAAATCGCTGACCTGTACAAATTTATAGTACGAAAGGACTTACCTTTGCTGGCCTCCGCAGCCAAAAAATTAACAATCAAAATTACATCTGTTGTAAAGGGATCAACATTTTTTCCCACACACCAGCTATGCCAGAGAGACCAAGCTGATCTATAAGCCTTTTTTGTTCCTGGAGCCCAGGCCAGATCGAGGAAGTTTGAAGCTTCTGCCGAAATAGGAAGGAAAGATTGGGGTTCCCTGATATTTTCCAGGCCGAAAGAGAGAGTAGGTTTTCAAGAATTAGACTGTGGGGGGAGCCGAGAGGATTGGTCAAAAGATCTGGAAATGAGGGAATTAAGAGAGGAGCATCTATTGAAAGTTCCATGAGGGTGGGAAACCATACTTGGGAATGCGAGAACGGAGCTATGAGAACTAATATTGCCTGTTGACGTATCACTTGAGCTAGAAGTCTGGAGATCATGATGAATGGAGGGAAGGCATAGTGAGGGAAGAAGACCAATCTTGAGAAAAAGCATCGAAGGCTAGCGCTAGAGGATCTGGGCACTAGCTGAAGAATTGAGGAAGCTGTGTATTGAGACGAGAAGCAAAAAGATCTATGTAAAAAGGTCCCCACTTGGGCTGTAGAGATTGGAATACTTTGGGATGGAGCTTCCACTCGCTGGAATCTCGGAAATGGCGAGAATGCCAATATGCTACAGAATTGAGACTGCCCGGTAGGTATTCCACTAGCACTGAGATCTTGTTTTGAAGACAAAACTCCCAAAACCCTTTAGCCATTTCCGCTAAAGGCTTGGACTTTGTGCCGCCTAGGTGGTTGATGCAACGAACTGCCGAAATGTTGTCCATTCTGAGAAGAACCGAACAACAAACCCTGTCTCTTGCCAGGCTTTTGATTGCAAAGGAGCCGGCAAGCATCTCTAAACAGTTGATGTGCAATCGTGACTCCTCTAAAGACCATGTGCCTCCAGTCGAGATTGGACTACAACGGGCTCCCCAACCCAGCAGACTTGCATCTGATTCTGACACAGAATCTGGGGCTGATGCAAAGATAGTCCTGCCGTTCCAGGCATCTAAATGGTCTATCCGCCACTGGAGTTCCAAACGGGAATCTTGGTCTAAAACGATGGTATCGGAATAGGTAAGACCTCTTTGGAGATGACTAATTTTTAATCTCTGTAGAGCCCGAAAACGTAGTGGCCCTGGAAAGATGGCTTGAATTGAAGAACAAAGGAGGCCTACAATTCTTGCCAGGGATCTGAGGGAAAGGAGAGAACTGTGAAGGATCTGAAGGATTTCAGATTTGATAGATTTTATTTTGGCTGACGGAAGAAGAAGGGTAGCAGAGACAGACTCTACAAAAAAAACGAGAAACTCAACTCTTTGCGCTTGATCTAGAAAAGACTTCTCGTAACTGATAACGAAACCTAGATCTGAAAGACGGGAGCAAGTGAGGTGAACATGAGATAGAAGAGTCATGCGGTTCTGCTTCATGATCAAAATGTCATCCAATTAAATAATCAACCTGATTCCTCTGGCTTTGAGAAAAGCCACCAATGGTTTCATTAGCTTTGTAAAGCACCATGGGGATGACGACAGACCGAAGGGTTGGGAAGTGAAGTGGAAAGTTTGGTGAAGCCATTGAAATTGGAGAAATTTCAGCAAATCTGGGTGCATGGAAACTGAGAGGTACGCATCCAGCAGATAGAGACCCACCATCCAGTCGCCCTGGAGCAGAGAATCTCTGAGATGGAGGATAGTTTCCATCTTGAAATGGCGGTATACAACAAATTGATTGAACTGTTTTAAATTGATAACAGGATGCATCTTTTTGTTTTTCTTTTGGACCAGAAGGACTGAGCTGACGAAACCTGAGGGATCTATGGTACAAGGTGTAATAGCGATTGAATTTCCACGGAGATTAATTCTGTCATTTGAGCTGAAAACTGAGGAGGATGTGGGAATGATTCTTGAAAAGTTTCTGAATAGAGCTCGATAAGATAACCCTGAACAGTATTTAACACCCAAGGACCTGCTGTTAGATCTCGCCATTTTGGAAGGTACAGAGCAATACGGCCCCCCACAACAGGAGAACAAGATATTTGACTTACCGGATTGAGAAGAGTATCTGGTGCTGGGATTGCCTCTGTTTTTTAACTCCCTGTTTCTTTGGGGGTATAATTGTGGCCTGTACTCCTGGTAACTGTTGTTGACGTAGTATCCACGGGAACCTTGGTTGGAGTAGCCACGGCCAGCAAAGCGGTTCCTGCCTCTGCCGGCCCTGGAGAAAACCCGAGATGAGAACATTTTTCTCGAGGATTGCTAAGCTTTGTCAAAGGATGCAAAAGTAGCAACGTATTTGCTCAGCTCCTTTATAAATGAGTCACCAAAAAGAAGACCCTCAGCCTTGGTACCTGGATCTGAACCTGCAAGGTTAACTAACTTGGGGTCCAGTTTCAGCAGGAGACCTTTCCTTCGTTTGTGAGTCATTGCTGCGTTGATGTTACAGAGGAGACATAAAGCGTGCTGAGCCCACAGTGACAATTTCGTAGGATCAATAGTAGCGCACTCCAAACAGGCAGATTAAGCTATGTTGAATATCCGGGTCAAGGGACCGACAACGTCCAAAGGTTTATCTTGGCACTTAGACCAAGCTTTGTCCACACCCTTCCGAGGGTCTTTCCCAAATTTTGTAAAGAACATAATTAGAGGTGAATCAATAGTGGGAGTAACAGTAATTTTTTTAGGGTAAAGCGGGACGTGGGCATTCAGACTTCAACTTTGCACGTACTTGCTTCTTTAAGGGGGTACGTAGCCTAGAGGTAACGTAATCCGCCACATCATCAGCAGGCAACCACTCAGTAGAGTGCGGGTGCTGAATACCGTTGGAGTCGAACATTGGGATCCCTTCCGCATCCATTATTTTGCATGATCCAAGGAGCTCTTGGCTCTCACGTTCAGATTTCTTGGGAGGAGGAGGGGAGAAAACGTCTCCGTTGTCCTTATCAGAACTATCCGAATCCGACCGACCATGCAATTCATCATCTGTGTCAAGAATTTTAGTAATAATATTCGGGGAGGACATATGCTTAGATTTCTACAGACATTTTTTAGAAGGTCTGGATAAGTTTAACCCCTCCTTTGAAAGAGGCCTTTGAGGAACCATGTCCTCTGTCCTGTGTGAGGAAACCTCACTTCCCAACAGTGTCGTTTTGTAATCTTTTGAAGCACTAGGACGCTTTCTGCTATCCCCCGCAGATTGGGCCATCATTGTTTTAGAAAATTTGTCCCAAGAAGCTGAGACAGCTTGCTCCACTGAAAAATTTATAAAATCATTTAAATTGTCTTTAAGGATTTCTTCCTCCTCCTCCTGGACAAGCTGAGAAAAAGGGGTCCATGTTAGAAAAAAATGCAGTTTTAATAATAAAACAAAAAACAGGAATGAAGGGGTTAACTTTCTTCACAGGAAAGGCTAGGGCCCGCCTAGGGGCGTGTACGCTCTAAAATTGGAGATAAGCCGAGGCTCATAGGCTGAAAGAGCACACTCGGCTGTCTGAGGGCAAGGATTGAGGCTGGACGCATTACCGTTGATCGGAAAAAAGCACCCTGACACCCTGACAGTGGTAAGCCGGGCCGGCGTTCAGACGTTTCCCCTCAGCTGCCGGTGAAAATGGCCACCACACGCTGAGGGAAAAACGTTGCAAAACGTCCACATACAAGGAGTGGGAAGCGCACGATGCGAGCACAAGGTTGTTCATGCGGCTACAAACCGACTTCAGAAAATATACGCATGCAAGCAACGTGCGTATTAGTAATGAAAATATAACATGCAGAACACAAACCACGTTAAGTAGCAGAAACAGATAATACTCATCTTGACTGCGAGCAGCTAGAAAAGAGGGCTGTTCTCAAGATACATATTATTGGGTCAGCTCGATGGCCATTGGTGTTTTTCATGGACTACTAATCGTTTCCCATTGGCTACTGTTGTTTGCCTTATGGGTTTTGTAGTTTGACTGCAGCTGCTGTTTAAAAATAAAGAAAAGAGAAAGCATAATAGGAGCCTCCAGTCTTAGTGTAAAGTTTGTGGTAGCAGTGCTTGGTTTAGTAGATAGCAGCTTGGGTTAGCATTGCGTTTGACCAGTAGTCAAACCTCACCTGGAAAAAAATTGTTTTTTGAAGTTGTTTTTTTTTTTCTTTTTTTAATGTTAGCCAAATGAAAGAGGTCCCATTGTAAATCACCCCCTGGCACTCTCTGGATGATTTATGTCCTATTTAGTCTTGGCAGTGCATGCTAGAAATTTGGGACATGCTGTGGCATGTAGAAGGGGGGAGCAAAAGGTTTGCAGTGAAAGAAATCCCTTAATCTGTGGAATGAGAGATAGAGGAAGCTTGTGTAGTAAACTTAAATGCATGGGGATAGTACCATGATGAAAGAGAGTAAGGGTTATTTGTTTCTGAAGTGTGAAAAGCAACTGTGAATTTGTGTAACCTAAAAATCGCCATGGACATAAAAAAAGGACGTCCTCACTCCCTCTCTGATTACAAGCCCTTTTGCCAGCTACAATTACTGTGACAGTGTTTGTTTAGTGGATAGCACCTTGTGTTAGTATTGCTTTTGACCAGGGTTCGAAACTCACCTGAGAGATAGAGGAAGCTTGTATAGTAAAAATAAATGCATGGGGCTAGAACAAGGGTGAAAGAGAGTAAGGGTTATTTGTTTCTGAAGTGTAAAAAGCACTTTTGTTTATATTTTTTCCTTTTTTTTCTTTATTTAGTTTACCTAACAGAAAAAGAGCCCTTTGAAAACACACACTAACACTATCTGCAATTTTTTCACAAAAGAGCATGTCAGAAAACTATGACATGCTGTGGCATATGTCACAAGAGTTGTGGCATATACCTCACGCGAGTGTGGCACGTGTCACATGGCAGACTTGGGCTCCAACCCCTCAGAAACCATCTACTACAAAGTAAACCAAATCGGGAATTTTGCTAGTTGCCTTCTAGAAGTTAACCTCAAAGTAAAATCTAGACAGCAATGCAGCAAATTACCAGGAGCTGAGAACTCAGATGCACTAGCGTCATCTGAATCTACAAAAACTACGACATGCAATGTGTAAACTATGGGTGTAATCCGGTGATAAATGCATAAAACGAAAACAGAACAAGCATTTGTAATGCAATGGGCATCTCATTTACTCGAGTTCGAGCTGTTAACGCTGTAAATTCCTAACTAGACTTTTCTTGCCACTCAAATAAAAAATGAGACATAGGCCAGCTGATTCAATGCTCCACGGCCACCAGGAGAGACACAAAAGGAAAAAGAAGTACGCTTGCAGTCAAGCATATCAGCAATTGTGCAATTATCCATGTTACAGGGTCGATGTCGAAGGTGGTAACAAAATTGCCCCAAGGACGGACACGTAATTAAAGCATTTACCAATGATAGCAAAGGAGTGATAGTGATATATGTGCAGTGGGTGTGGTTAAAAGCCCACATAGATACCAACAGGTCGGATCTAAAAAACCTAAAAACTCTTTGATGTTAGAACATTACCCTTGAGAAATACGAAAGAAGAAACAAATTGAAGTGTAAATACATTTCAATTGAAGAAAGTAATGTATACAATGCTTCTAACAACCCAGCATTTTAGTGTGTGAGCCTTTCGACTAATAAAGCAGATTTGCAGGAAAGACAACAAACAAGAAATATCAATGAACATTTGCCAAGTAGTGAATTCTTGCAATGGTAGTGAGTACGGAGCCTGTTTACTACTACATTCAGCATGCACAATATGTTTCAAACATTAATACCAGGCAGTTTAAACAACAAAACAAAAAAATAGAAAAAAGAAATATAGAAATTACAACAGTGTTTCCTAGAAGTACTAGCAAAATAAACACATAGAATAACCAAAACATTTTAGGCCACATTGGTAAAAAGATAGATAAGTGAATCCTTGAGAAAATGAATGATGGAACCTGGGCTATGTGACCCTTTTATTGTTAATCATGACAGTTATGAAAAAGATAACCAGAATATCTACTCACAGGTTGAATTAGGGATTGCTTATGAATTCACCATGACTAGGATTGTGGTTGCTGCTTGAGTAGGATTTCATCCCCCTCAACCAGTAACCCAAATTTTTACATTGGTGGCAGTGGTGGAATTAGGACTTGTGTTTGTGCAGTGCCAAACAGTGACTTTATGTTACACTGATAATGTGAGATAAAAAAATCTCAGACCAATTTGCATTTTAAGTTTCTCCTTCATTGGCCTTTTTACTTTTTTGAAATTTACTCTCATACTGCCTGCCTCCTTGTCTGTCACCATACCTGCAGGAATGAGATTCGAGCTCATTAAACTGGAGAAATGCCACCATGGCCAGGCTCAAGCCCAACTGCGAAAGGAGGAGGGTTATGCATGGGGCTAGCTACACTACCATGTAAAAAAACCCTAGCCATGGAAACATCAACCAAAAGATCAAAAGACATCCTGTTCTTGGGGAAAGAGGAATCTCCTTCACTGATACCTTGGGGTTAAAGTCAAAGATCCCTAGAAGCCACAAAGCTGATCCACCTGCTTTCGAAAAAAGATCATCATTTTCGGGATATGGAATGTGAGGACCATGTACGACACAGTCAAGATAGCACAACTGGCAGTGGAGATGGACAAATACAAACTTGTCCTACTTGGCATTAGCAAGACCAGATAGACCCAAAACGAATGCCCGACATTTTCAGGGGGTAGCACTGATGCTAATGCCAGGAGCCAGAAAAGCTCTGATGGGATGGAAAGACCACAGCCCCAGAATGATCACAGCGCCCTTCTGCACAGAGAAAATTAGGATCAACATGAATGTTATATAGTGCTATACACCCACAAATGACAACAAAGAGGTAAATAGGCAATTTTAGAACAGAGTCAAGAACATCCTAGACAAATGCTTTGAGACAAACGTCATCATACTGATTGGGGACCTCAATACCAAGACTGGAATCAAAAACACTAGGGCCCATATTTATACTTTTTGATGCAAACCAGCACCGGCGCTGGTTTGCGACAAATATTTTACAGCCGGCTAACGCCATTCCTATGCACCATGACGGCACCTTATTGAAGGAATGACGTTAGCCGGTTGTGAGAAAACAGGGCTGATTGCAGAGGCCCCATAACTTTTTGCCCCCATTTTCCACTTTTTGCTGGTGTTTTCCTGACTTTAAAGGTGCCCTGGGTACTGCTAACCAGTCCCAGGGCCTGTGCTCTGTGTAAAATGGATATGCAAATTAGGCTAATTATAATTGGCTAAGTTAACCTACCTATAAGTCCCTAGTATATGGTAGGGCATGTAGGTTTAGTGACCACAGCATAGGTGGTGCACACCTAGGTGCATTGCTGAGGTGCCCAGTGTCATTTTAAAAGCAAGCCTGCCTTACTGGCTGCTTTTAAATTAAAGTTATATGCAAATTCGACTTTGGAATTAAAGGTACTTCCAAAGTCTTAAACTACCTTATTTTTACATATAAGTCACCCCTAAGGTGTGCCCTATGTGCCCCTAGGGCTGGGTGCCATGTAACTATAAGCAGGGACTTTATAAAAATAGATTTATAAGCCCTGGTGAGGTAAAAATAGCCAAATTAGTTTTTCCCTCATTGAAGTAAATGGCCTTCATAGGCTAGAATGGGCAGACTTTATTTTAAATTTTAAAGTCTCCTTAAATGTTACATACCAAGAATTTGGTATCAAATTGATTGTTGTAATAAATCCCACAACTTCCAGTTGTTGGATTTAATATAACTTGTCCAGGTAAAAAGTTTAGACTTTACCTAAAAAGTTGCCAATTTCAGCTCTGCATTGTTTTTGCTGCTGTGCTCTGATTGGCCAGCCTGCAGCAGCTTCTGCCAGGCTGCCTTGATGAGGTGTGAAGTGGCCAGACTTCACACAAAGGAATGTGCTTGGGGGAGAGAATCTCCCCTCAGCAGATGGTGAGGCAGGAAGGGGGAGGGCTGCCAAACTGGTCTTCAAAGGCAGAGAAGGACATTTGCAGCACCCAGCAACACCCCCACATCCTGCAACCCCAGACAGCTAGGTGCCCCCTTGATTAGATTAGGAGAGGGCAGGAGAGGGGTGTGTTTATGATTTTTAGCCACACCAGTGGGTGGGCTCAGCCAGATGTAACCTCCAAAAATCAGATTCATCCATGTTGGATTTTTAGAGACTGTTGCCTTCTGGGATGGATTTTTGCCACACTTCCCAGGAAGTGGTCATCACAGGGGGACGACCCTGTCCCTGATTGGAGAACCAGGGCCCCCCTGCTTTTCACCCAGGAGCAAGGATAAAACTGGCAGACCTGCACCCACACCTCAGATCCCCTCCAGAATTCAACAAGAAAGGAACTAAAGAAGAAGAAGGACTGCCCTGCTGGACCCCTGGCCTGCACCTGGACCCTGCACTCAGAAGGACTGCACCAGCTGCACACTTGGGCTTCACCACAAGAAGGACTTTGCCTGGCTTCAACTGGTTCAAGGAGGGACTCCCTGTTTGGTACAGGTGAAAAATTGCTAAACCAGAGTCCCCTCACCAACTCCTGAAGAAAGCGACCAGCTGACCACTGTCCAGTGGCCAAAAAGGAGTTTGCGCCAGGTGCATTCTGGGAGTTGAAGTCCGCATCCCCCAAGGACCATCACAGAACTTCTGGACCCTTGGGGTGAGCTGTGGACCCCAAAAGAACCTTAAAAGAACATCTGGGTGAAGCCCCAGAAGTTTGGAAAAGATTTGAGAATTTTTGGAAAAAAGCTCCAGAGAGGGACCGACCCGCTGCGGAAATTCTAGCCGGCTTGCCTCAACCGCGACCCGGCCTGACTTCGTGGTTCGTCCCGGTAAAGAAAAACATCCAAAAAAGAGACTAAGTCCGAACGTAAAAAGTTGACCGGGACCTCCCAGCCATCGTATCCGAGAAGGGCTCCATGGACGTCGGATCAAGATCCAGGTTTACCCCGGTCGAAGGATTTTCATCTCGAAAAAACGACTAAGTCCGAAGGTAAAAGTCTCCACCGAGGAAACCCACATCGCGTATCCGGACAAGGGCTCCAGGAGGTCGGATTCAACTGGCAGGTTTGTCCCGGTGAAGAAAAACTTCAAAATAAAGACTAAGGCCCTCATTCTGACCCTGGCGGTTCCCTACCGCCAGGGCCAACGGGGGCGGGAGCACCGCCGACAGGCCGGCGGTGCTCCCTTGGTCATTCTGACCACGGCGCTTTGGCCGTGGTCAGAACGGGAAAACCGGCGGTCTCCCGCCGGTTTTCCACTGACCCTTAGAATCCTCCAAGGCGGCGCAGCTCGCTGCGCCGCCGAGGGGATTCTGACCCCCCCTACCGCCATCCTGTTCATGGCGGGAAAGCCGCCATGAACAGGATGGCGGTAGGGGGGGTCGCGGGGCCCCCTAACAGGGCCCAACTAGGCTTTTCAGTGTCTGCGATGCAGACACTGAAAAGCGCGACGGGTGCTGCTGCACCCGTCGCACGCCTTCCACTCCGCCGGCTCGATTCCGAGCCGGCTTCCTTGTGGAAGGCGCTTCACCGCTGGGCCGGCGGGCGATCTGAATCAGATCGCCCGCCGGCCCAGCGGGAAAGTCAGAATACCCCTCGCGGTCAATTGACCGCAGGGCGGTATTCAGGCGGATTCCGACGGGCGGGCGGCAACCGCCGCCCGCCTAGGTCGGAATGACCACCTAAGTCAGAAGGTAACTTTTTAACCGAGGCCTCCCGCGACCTGTAGCCGAGCAGGGCTCCATCGCGGTCGGCCTGAAAGTTTGACTTTGCCCCGGTCGAGGTGCATCCAGATGACCCGATTGGCGCTTTTTGTTTCTAAGCGCTAGAAAAGTAATAATTCTTTAAAAATTCATATCTCCGGTTCCCCTGAACCGATTTTAATCGTTTTTGTGTCATTTTAAAGATAAAAATATAAACTATTTTTATAAATTGGTTTTGGATTTTTAAACTGTTTCCTGTGTTTTATTTAATTACTGTTTTGTGATATTTGAATGCTTTACACTTTGTCTCCTAAGTTAAGCCTTGACGCTCGTTGCCAAGCTACCAAGGGTTGAGCTGGGATTAATTTACTGAGACCTAACTGTACCTATGTGGAGGTTAGTGGCTTGTTGCTAGGTGTAGGCACCTACCTGCCCTACCAATAACCCATTTTCCAACACCGGTGTAGGGGAAAATGGAGTTTGTGCGTCAAAAAATGGTGCAAGTCAGGTTTGAGGCAAAAATCGTGCCTCAAACTGGACTTATGCCATTTTTTGATGCACAGCCCCCATTGAAATGACTCCTGACTTAGCAAAAACAGGGGCCATGCCTCCTTGCCCAATTGCCATGACCAGGGGACTTCTTTCCCCTGGGCATGGTCATTGGGAACAGTGGCATGTAGGGGGGCCCAAATTAGGCCCCTCTATGCCACTTAAAAAAAAAAAAAAAAATACTTACCTCAACTTACCTGTACTTATCAGGGATGGGTCACCCCATCCATGGGTGTCCTCCAGGGGTGGGCGAGGGTGGCAGGGGGTGTCCCTGCCACCTTCCATGGTCAGAGACCTTCATGGAAGTGAGCCCACAGGTCCCTTAATGCCTGGCTTCACCCAGGCGTTAAAAAACGGTGCACATCAGCCTGTGTGCCGTTTTTTAAGTCCCGCCCCCTCCTGTGAGTCAAAATGATGCAGGAGTATAAATAAGGCGCACAGGCCTTAAAGTCCTTTTTTGGACGGGAACGCCTACCTTGAATGTCATTAATGCAAGGCGGTTTCCCGCATCCAAAAAATTATGCACACAGAGGTTCTTTGATGTCCGCGGGGTCGGGCATCATAGTTTAAATATGGGGCAAGGTTTGCGCCGAATGTGCGTCAAAAATTGTGACGCACATTCGGCGCAAACAGAGTATAAATATGCCCCCAGGTACAAAAAAGTAATGGGCAGCTAATGCCTTGGCAACATGAACAAAAATTATGAAAGGTACACAGGTGCTTGTGCCATGAACACTCTGGTGATAAGCGATAATAAATTCACACACTACACAATACACACAGTACACAAGGCAATGTCGGTTTCACCAGACAATTCAATAGAGAATCAGATCAACCATGTCGGCATTGCCAAGAAGTTCCATATGTTCCTGCACGATGTGAGATTGATGAGAGCCACAACCATAGTGCAGACCACCACCTTCTTGCATCTAGGCTAAACCTAAAGCTGAAGAAATCATGGCAGGAACTGTCAAACCAATACCAGCAATATAACACCATCTTCCTCAAAGATACACAGAAGCTGAGTTAATACTCAAAGATACACAGAAGCTGAGTTAATACTCAGTCACTCTCAGTAACAAGGTTCAAATCCTGCAAGAACTACAGGATACCAGAGACCCAGTCAAAATCAGTGGGAGAAAATCAAAGAAGCAGTGACATCAACCTGCCAAGATGGAGTAGGTACCAAGAAACACCAGCCTAAAGAATGTATCTCCACCAAGACTCTCCACAAAATGCAAGAGAGAAAGGCAAAGAAAGTTGCAGTCAATGCCAGCTGAACAAGAGCAGAAAAAGCAAAGGCTCAAGGCAAATACATCAAAACCCAAAAAGAAAGCAGAAAGAAGCTTATGGCCAGAATTCATCAATTTTCTTGTCATAGAAGTCCAAGTAGCAGCAAGCCATGGATACAAAATACCAAGGTAATTCTCCGGAACATACAGCAAGCCAGAAATACCTTTTAAAGACAAAGCTGGGAAGACAATAATGGGTAATGAAGGCCAACAACGAAGATGGGAAGAACACTTTGAATAACTGCTGAACCAGCAGGTGCCTCAGTCTCCACCAGACATATAACCAGCTCACATGGACTTGCCAGTTAGCTAAAGCAGACCAACCAAGGAAGAAATACAGCAAGCCATCAAACATTTGAGAAATGGGAAGGCAGCAGGCCCTGACAACGTTCCTGAAGAGGCATGTATGGAAGGATCTAAAGAGAGGAAAAGCTGCTGTCAGATTGGAATAAGGGATATATCATCAAGATCCCCAGGAATGGTGTAACTACACAAACTCTAGACGGGTAAGTAACTCTTCTATCGACCGCAGGCAAAGTGCTCAATGGAGTCATAATGAACAGAATGAAGGCACAAGTCTATGCGCAGCTGTGAGATCAGCAAGCTGGCTTCAACAAAGATAAGTCCTGTACAGACCAGAATGTAATACTGTGCATCATCATTGAGCAGTCGATAGAATGGAACTTCCCCCTTAATATCAACTTCATCCACTATGAGAAGGCATTGTACAGCATGGACAACAAAACCCTTTGGAAACTCCCCGCCACTACGATGTGTGAAAAATAAATTCATAAGAATCATTAAGAAATCTTATGAGATAATGGCCCGCAAGGTAGTCCATGGAGGATATCTCATGGAAGCCCTTCAAGTGAAATCCGAGTCCAACAGGGTTGTTTGCTCTCACTTTTTCTCTTCCTGTCTGTTGCCCGTAGACTGGAACAGGAGGAAATCCACAGCAAGAAAAAGAAATGGGATCCAGTGGACACACTGGACACAGCTGAAAGACCTGAACTTTGCAAACAATAACCACCACCAACAAGGTCCAACCTTCATCAACACTTACCTGAAGAAAATCCTCCAAATCCACTGGCCAAACACCATCATCAACAACAAGCTATGGCAGCAGACTTTCCAACTCCCTGCTCATGAAGAAATCATGAAAAGATGCTGGGGCTTATTAGGTCACACCCTTAGCAAACCTGTATCAACCATCACAATTCAAGCGCTGACCAAGAGCCCTCAAGGGAAAAGGAAAAGAGGAAGGCCAAGAAACACCTGGCCCTAAGGTCCTGAGGCTGACTGCAAGAAATGGGTTACACCTTGAGTCAGATTGAAAGTAAAGCCCAAGACAGAGGAGGCTGAAGCGTCCTGGTTGATGGCTTCTACCCCAGGAGGGATAGTAAGCATAAGTAAGTAAGTAAACTGGAGGACTACATAGTGGCTGAGCTTAAGGAGTTCTGTAAGAAATTAGGACTTCAAACCTGGAAGGGCAGATTGGAGCTTCAAAAAGCTCTGAGGGCCTTGGGAGAGGTTCACCAGTGCTGGCTGCAACAGAGGCCCAGGATGAGCAAGGTGATGTTGAGAAACAAGGAGAGAATCTGGAAGCAAGCCCTGAGATACAACACACCAGGAAGGGTAATATCTTGCCTCCAGAATTGGAGAACCTTCTCAGAGCGGAAAGCAAGGGTCCTCCCAAGGTCTGTCCCTAGAGGAGCTGGAGAATAGGAAGGCAGAAAGGAAGCTTAGGCTGGAGATGGCCAAACTCGGAATGGAGGATAGGAAACTTTTGCATGGAAGATAAACTGGCCTTAGAGCGACTGGCTCATTAAAGGAGCCACAGAGAGCTGAACCTCAAAGCCAGGTAGGCAGAGTTCAGCAATGGTGGTGGCAATGTACCCTGCAGTGCTCTCTAGAGACAAAAAGGTCCACATTCCTAGAGGCCAGGTGCCTGACTTTGCTGTGGAGGACGACATTGTCAAGTGGTTTACAGCTTATGAAGTTGATTTGCAGATGCATAGGATCCCTGAGTAGGATTTGTGGGACAGACTCTGGAAACAAATACATAATGAGCTGAGGAATGCCCTACTGGCCCTAGAGAAATAATAAACAGTGAGTTATCTACCTATGTGGGAAACCCTTGTCTGGAAGTACAGTCTCCCCACTGAAAAGTATAGGCAAATATTTAGGGATAGCCAGGAGGTTCCCCATCAGTTTTGGGTAGATTGTGTAGATTTCTTAGGTAAGGAACTAAGGGGCTCATTCTGAGCCCGGCGGGCGGTGGGAGCCGCCCGCCTGGAGGGAGCCGCCAAATGACCGCACCGCGGTCAAAAGACCGCGGCGGCCATTCAGACATTTCCTCCGGGCCGGCGGGCGCTCTCCAAAAGAGCGCCCGCCGGCCCAGAGGAAATGCCCCTGCAACGAGGACGCCGGCTCAGAATTGAGCCGGCGTAGTTGCAGGGGTGCGACGGGTGCAGTTTGCACCCGTCGCGTATTTCAGTGTCTGCATTGCAGACACTGAAATACACAGTGGGGCCCTCTTACGGGGCCCCCTTCAGTGCCAATGCCATTGCCCATGCCATCCTGCAGGATGGCGGTAGGGGGTGTCAGAATCCCCATGGCGGCGGAGCGTGCTCCGCCGCCATGGAGGATTCCCCCGAGCAGCGGGAAGTTGGCGGGAGACCGCCGACTTTCCGCTTCTGACCGCGGCTGAACCGCCGCGGTCATAATGCTCGTGGGAGCACCGCCAGCCTGTTGGCGGTGCTCCCGTGGTCGGTGGCCCTGGCGGCCACCGGCCGCCAGGGTCAGAATGACCCCCTAAGTGGTCGAGTGAAGGGCAGTGAAGTAAATAAGCACTGTGCAAATTGATTGCTACAGAGCACATGTTCAGTCTTTGTTTTGGAGCTCTGCACTAACATCTGATTTATAGTAAGCTCAGTGACCCTGAGGAGCTTAGTAAGGAGGCTGATGGCTGACTCAGGACCATAGTACATAAGAAGATACCTATCCCCCTGCTTGTGTCCTAGATGAGAACAATCAAAGCAGTAGGGTTGAAAATGGTGCACCCTGAGCCACCACCCACCACAATCTTCTTCAATGTTTCTCAGAAAGGGCTTGGGAACCCTTTCCCACCACCTTACTGTAGGACTTGTACGTGTCCACTTTGACTGCCCCTCACTCTGCTCCAGTGCTTAATTTGTAAATAAAAAGGTGCAAGGGCCCAAAGCCCTCATCTTAAACACACGGCTGCTGCAATTAAATATGCAAACACGGAATACTGAGGTAGCGTAATCCTAAAGCCATCTCGGGCTTTTTCAATCCATATAAAAGCCACTCCCTGTCCCTTTGGCTTACTCTTCCCGCTTTCTACTTTTTGCCTTTGTGACGTTTTTTTGTTTTTCTCTTTTTCCGTCTTTCCCATGTGTGTATTTTGGTTGCAGCAAATGCTTGAGGCAGAAGAATAAGCCCTGGCCCTGAAAAATAAGTCCCGGTGCTCAGCACCGGAAACAACAAGCGCAAATTAAGCACTGCTCTGCTCGGAGGGAACCAGAACCACCTTTCCTGGGGTACCTAGAAAGAAAAGGCAAACAGACAATTACAATTTTGCATCAGATAGTTACCAATCCAACAGATCAGCAAACAGCGTCAGTCTTCGTCCTCAGGACATCAGTCGATTCACCATCAGCAGAGATAAGACGGGCAACGTCCCAATATAGCATAGCTAAGGGCTAGGACTCTTCCCTCATATGGAGGAGAAGTCAGCAACAGATAAGAATTGATAGAGGATGGTTTAGAGTATCAGGACAAAGCAAAAGAAACAAACAAGTCTCTGTCTCTCTGCGTCTTTCTCTCTCCTCTCCTTTGGTCATTCTGTTAAATCAAAATTACCCAATTAGCCCCTAACTTCTCATTGGATAATCATTGGTGCATCATTATCTCTGTCCAATAATTCTTCACGCACTTTGCCAGAATTTTCCACAAACCACGGTTCTCATGTCGCTGATTGGTCCATGTTATTGACGTCTTCATCGTTTGGAATGTCAGGTAAGAAAAGTTACACTTTGCGCTCCAGTCAGTGTCTCCATTGTTTTCTCCTACTCCTATTGTCCTTGCACCTGTTTCGAATTACACTGTTGCATTCAGCAAGAACGTCTCCTTGAGCAAGTCGGTTCTCATGAGAAAGAATTTACTACGGTTACAAACACATATAACTTCTGGAAAATTACAGCTTCGTGTCCTTCAGGAAACAGCACATTTCACGTTTTAGAAAATGCAGTTTAATATGAGACCAGGCAGCTAGGCCCAGACCCTCCCTAAGCTAAGGCCTATCAATTAATAAGCAACGTTTTACTACATAACTCTAATTATGATATGCTAATACAAATTCAAAACATTATTGCATAATAATTCAGAATTGACAGCTTTCATTAGTCTTTGTATACATTGGTAGCCACTCCCCGTGGGCACATTCCAGACGTGTACATTATTTTCTATGTTAACACATTTTCTATGTAGCTTCATTGCACAATATATTGCAAGCTTTTCATGTTAATATTGCTTTTGAAAAACATACTCCAACAATCCCTCCTCTGATGACTCTTGTCATCACATAAACCTTCCCCCAGAAATTTTACATTTTTAAATTCTCGCAATTCAATTTCTTCCCTTATTGGCTTCCCCTTTGATTTTGCCCTATACAATTTTTCCCTTTGTTTTTCTTCCCTCCTCTTATTATTTCTCGCAATACTCAATTTTATCTTTTTGCTAATTTTACATGCCACCCATAATCCAAATAGACAGGCTATAACAATCAATATTCCCTGTACTACTTTTGACAATATCCCATGCCAAATATTACTAAGCCAATTTCCCACTAAAGCAAATCCTTTCCCAGCCTTTTCCCAAACACCTGGTTCTTTCAATTCCTTCAAGTCTGTACTATCCCATGTCAGGTTAGTAAGCATACTCCTAATCTCATTACTATTATCTGGTATATAGACGCAAAAATGACGCTCATTAAGCATTCTACAGACTCCGCCATTTTTGGCTAAAAGAATGTCTAAAGCAAGCCAGTTTTGAAGAGTCATAGCCCTCTACTCAGCAAGTTCAGTATCCATCAGGAGTATAGCCCCTGAAAAGTTTGTCAGCATGTTATCCACAATAGTAGACAGCTTTCGAATCTTTATGGAATTCAAAATAACTCTCACTGAAGGAATCATCGCCCCAAATATGTCTCCTACTACACCAGCAGCAGTTACTCTCTTCTGTCTATTACGATGTAATTCAGACAATTTCAGAAACCTTTTCAAATAGTCAAGTTGATATATCTTTGGGAAAACTATCCCCAAATAACTTGTCCCATACCATCCCTTTGGGAGACGGTAATAAGCATTTAGTCCACATATGTAATAGATCCCTGGGATCGCTGGATCCTGTCCACTTACTCTGAAACAAGAACACATGCTTACATTCACTCATTCTCACAAACACATTGTCATAATATGATTTCGGCCTAGATATACAAAGCTTCCCTACGTGTAATGCATCTAAAGCTAGCTTCCCTTGTTCCCTAATTGCACCATACCCTTCACTACTAGCAAAAACCTGCTGCTGCAAACCTTTTTTTTTATCTACCCTTTAATGCCCTTCTTCTATCTTCCGTGTGATCTAGAAAGCTTTTCACTACAGGTGCAAGCAAGCATGTCAAATTATTGCAGTGTGCATAAGATGAACTAATCATCAATGTCGACTGAAAGAATCCTTTAACTAACTTTATACTATAGTATGTAGCTACCCCACTCAAATCCTCTATTATAGGCACATAAGAAAACACAAAGTCATATTTTGAGTAAAAATATTGAATCTCTTCCTGGTTATAGAATCTTGTTAGTAACAGACTACAACTTATCCCATAAGTTAGTGGTAGACTATGATAGGTAACCCCCTCTTGTACCGAAACAGGAATCTGTGTACAAACAAAGCAATCCTTCGCATCCATTGGGTCAACGTACTCACTCAGCAAGCGATAGGAAACGTTAGTTGAGAGTTCCCCTTTTGTGTTAGTTCCCTCATGCAAATATTTCGTATCCAGCTGAAACCTCTCCCAAGTGCAGTGGTAGTCTCAGGAATTGTAGCATTGTTAGTCCCACGCTTATCCATTAATGTCACACCCACAATCACAACCAAAATGAATATCACACATACAACACCTAAACCAACACCCAAATATTGACAACGCCTACTCCCTCTAGCCATGATCCGTAAAGAATCAGAAAGTGAAGAATTGTTAGTTCAAACAACAACAAAGGATGGTTTCTCTATTTTTTTTTCTCTTCTTTGCAGCAAAAGTCAAACAAGCGAAAGTTTTCTTTAAGCAATTATTTACAGCTTTCAATTTCACTCCCAGGATCCTTGTCAATTCAGGTTAGCAGCTTGTCAAAATCATTTATTTTTTTCAAAAGTCAATTCAGGGTTTCAAAGTCTCATCCGGTAAATTCTCAGTCTCTTTTCTCAAAAAATGTTTTCTTCTTTACTTTAATTTGATCTTTACACCAATTCAGTCTCTTCAGCCAGACTCAGGTGCCAAAGTATTGACCTGGAATCTCTCGTCAAAGCAAAACACCAAGAACTCTTGTTGACATTCAGCTGTCGTTGCATATGCCCATTCAGGACCTTCGTACCTTCTGTTTGCTACTCTCTTTCTCTTCAACTTGCGATCACCTTGCAACTCTACCTCACTTAGATCTTTTCTCCTTGTTGTATCAACTTCTTCCTCTATAGCATCTTCGACAACCACTTCTCCCTTTTTCACTTGCAATTCTGGACACTTGACTCCTTTCAGTATCTCTCTGGTCTCTCTGGTCTCTGATCTTTCCTCTGGCAACCTTTCGCCCTCTCTTGGCTCTATTGTATTTTCTCTTGATGGACCCGCAATCTGGAGGAGTTTGGACACCTGACTCTCTTGCACCTCCACTCCTTCGCCTTCTGGGTCAGTCAAATGCTGTAGCTCATTTCCAGAACCGTCTGCTTCTGGGAGAACCTCCTTCTGATTAGGCTCTCCGGTTGCCTCAGTTGAGATAGGCTCACCGTCACCCCTCTGGATCTCTTCTCCTTTGTCTCTTACTGGAGTGACCAAGCTGTCCTCAACGGGCTCTCCTTCCGTTTCAGTTCCCCTTCGATCACTCTCCAGCCCTGAGACTTCCTTTCCTGTTGTTGGTACTTTCAACAACTCAACTTCCTCATCAGTTGGACACGTCACCTTTTTCGTATGACTGGCATGGATCTAGTTCGGAATTCCCGCACACTTCACAGCAGTAATAGGCGTTAGTATCACTTGATATGGCCCTTTCCAATGTGGCTCCAAACGTCCTCCTTACATGTTTCTTGATGACAACCCAATCACCAGCTTTCAGGTTGTGTCCTGGATCGTTAATCGGTGGCAGGGTGGTAGCTTCGACCTGATGAGAAAAAGAGCGGACCACATCAGCCAGACCCTTGCAGTAGTCCAACACCATATCATCCGTAATATTCACAAGAGCATTCGCGGGCACTGCGGGCAATCTCATAGCTCGGCCCATGAGAATCTCATAAGGAGACAGTCCTGTTTTCTTATTAGGTGTATTTCTCATCGACATTAGCACCAAAGGCAATGCTTCGGGCCATTTCAAATTCATAGCTGCACACAGGTTTGCCATTCTCAACTTCAAGGTACCGAGCATCTGTTCCACTAGTCCTGATGCTTCTGGGCGGTAACTACAATGCAACTTCTGCTCAATGTTCAGTGCTGCACACAATAACTTAACCACCTCTTTGTTGAAGTGACTTCCCCTATTTGATTCTAATGAGATCGGAAACCCAAAACGTGGTATCAATTCACTAAGCAGCAGCTTTGCTAATGTGAGGCTGTCATTCCTGCATGTAGGGTACCCTTCACTCCAATGGCTAAAGATACATACAATCACCAGCACATATCTCAAACCTCCACAGATGGGCATCTCAATAAAATCCAATTGCATTCTGCTAAATGGACCTCCAGCTCTCCCAATGTGGCTCAAATTTACCACTGTGCCTTTCCCCGCATTCATCTGTTGGCAGATGATACACCTATGGCAAATGACTTCTTCAGCTTGTCTAAACTTTGGGTTAAACCAGTCAATTTTGAACAATCTAATCATGGCATCTCTCCCAATATGTGCTTGACCATGGTAAAACTTTGCAAATTGTGACAAAAGACTATTCGGCAAAACCATCTTCCCTTCATCTGAAACCCACAAGTCATCCGGTCTTTGTACGCATTGCATCCTAATCCAAGAACGCTTCACATCGTTGCTGGCACGGCCCTGCAACAATCTCAACTCTTCTAACATATCAATCACCCTTAATGCGTACCCTGTGTATGTTTCATTTTCTGTTTCAGGCAACAATTCCAATTGATCCTTAAATGATACACAGTTCAATACACAAAACCTTGCGACTTGATCCCCATATCCATTTCCCATTGAGACAAAGTCTTGTGACTTCAGGTGTGCACTGCATTTCACCACAGCAATTTAATGAGGTAACTGAATCGCGTGCAACAACCCCTTAATTCTCTCACCATTTTTCACTGGCAAACCAGAAGAGGTTATCTGTGACCATAATTGGCCAAAATCATGGACAATTCCGAATCCATATCGGCTATCAGTGAAGATAGTCACTCTCATCTGGGCAGTGGCATGGCAAGCTCTAGTAGGAGCAACCAATTCAGCTACTTGAGCAGAATATACTCCCTGAAGCCAAGACGCTTCCAGAATACCAGAAATCGTACATACAGCATATCCTGCTCTCAGCACTCCTACTGAGTCTCTCAGACATGAATCATCGACAAAGATTATTTGGTCATTTTCTTCCAATTGGGTATCTTTAATATCTGGCCTTGGTTTGGTGCACATTTCTGTTACCTCGAGACAATCAATTCCACATTTTCAACCTCTGTATTTGCGCTTGGAAGCAAAGTTGCCGGGTTCAACACTGTACATCTTTTCAATGTTACATTTGGTGACCCCAATATAATTGTTTCATATTTCATCAATCTTGAATTTGTGATGTGCTGCGTTTTAGTACGGGTCAACAGTATTTCATCTGAGTGGGGGACCATGACTGTTATAGGATGTCCCATCCCTATACCTTCACACTATGTGAGGCTTTGTCCAACTGCTGCTACACCACACAGACAACCCGGCAAGGCTGCTGCACCTAGGTTCAAAGTAGATGAAAAATATGCTACTGGTCAGTTTACACCTCCATGGACCTGTGTCAGGACAGACAAAGAACATGCATCACATTCATGACAAAACAAAACAAAAGGCTTCGCGTAATCAGGCATAACTAAAGCTGGAGCCCTGCACATGCTCTCCCTTAACTCAGTAAATGCTCTCATTTTCTTCTCTCCCAGCGCTATGACATCCGGCCCCTCTTTGACTGTCAGTCTCACCAATGGCTTGGAGATGACTGAGAGATTCTGGATCCACTGACGACAGTAACCCACCATTCCTAGAAACATCCTAACATCTCTCCGTGTTGTTGGGGGATTCATCTGTAACAATGCAGTTACTCTTTCCCTTGATAACTTCCTCAACCCTTTCTCAATTTGATGGCCCAAGTATTTCACCTCTTTCTGGCAATATTGCAATTTCTTTGGGGACACCTTCTGTCCGTTCTTTCCCAGGTGATTCAGTAAGGCAATCAAATCATACTTACACTCATCCCTTGTTTTGGATGCGATCAACAAATTGTCAATATACTGCACTAGAGTCGACTGGAAAGGCAGCTCCAATGACTACAAATCCTTCCTCAGTATCTAATTGAATATGGAAGGTAATTTCGAAAAACCTTGAGGAATTCGACACCAACTGTAAACCTTGTCCAGGAATTAAAACTGAAGAGAAATTGGCTGTCCTCATGAAGAGGCACAGAAAAGAACGATTGAGACAGATCAATGACTGTGAACGATTCTGCATCGCATGGAATCTGAAACATAATCACAGCTGGATTTGGCACCACTGGGCAGCATTTCACCACTATGTCATTGATCTTTCTCAAATCTTGGACAATCCGAATCTTCCCGCAAGGCTTTCTCAGTCCCATTGTTGGTGAATTACATGGGCTGCTCATCACTTCTTGTAAAAACTCTGTTTTTAACAAAGTCTGCAATGAATTGCGCCACCTTTATAAGGACATCTTGTGCCATATGATACTGCGGTACCTGGGGAAACACAACATTTGGCTTCACACTAACTCTAACTGGTTCTACTCCTTTTATCAGTCCTACTTCTTTCCCCGTCAAATCCCACACCTGCCGGGAGATTAGCCACAGTAAACATCGGGAAGAAATTAATCAGAGGATATTCCACGTCTGTGGTCTCAGTTTCAGGCTCTGAAACCTGTTCTTCCCCTTCATCATCACTGTTTGTCTGGACCTCAATCCCCTCATTGGAACAGGTGATTGAACACCTCGTTTTGCACAATAAGTCTCTGCCTAGTAAGGATACGGGACTTGAATCGCACACCACAAATCTGTGCAATCCTTGGAAAGTACCAATCTCCACCTGAACCAGATCTGTGATCGGGTTAGTCAGGAGTTGGTTTGCTACTCCCACTACCTTGACTGTCCGTCTGGAAAGGGGCAATTTCGGAACCTCTACACTTCTGACTGTAGAACGCTTATCTCCTGTGTCAACCAAAAATGAAACCTTGTGACCCATTACCTTTCCCTGAACATAGGGCCTTTTCAGGTCTACTTCTAAGGACGCTGCAAGCCTGCACTCATCACTATCTGAACTCTCATTCGACCATTCATCGTTTATTCCATTCTCACCACGCAATGGGTACTGTTGCACTGTGTTATTTTGATTCATTCTTTGACCTGTGACCTGTTCAGGAAGCATCACCTTTTGCTGTTCCATTGGCGCTAAAGGCACTTGCATTTGCTGTCTAGGTACCATAGGAACCTGCTGTTGCACTTGCTGTAGCTGCATCGGCTGTAAATGCGGCATCTGCTGCATGGATTGAAAACGCTGCATTTGACTTGCGTTACTCTGAAAATTTTTATTCGGACCTCTCAATCTCAGTCTTCTCACATTTTGGAATGAACTGACATCATTGCTTTTTTGAACAACCCTCTCCTGTACCATCATCCGGCACTCCCACTTCCAATGTCCAACGACCCTGCAAGCATGACAAGATAACATCTTCTTCATTCCCTGTACATCATTTTGAACCACTACAGTGTTCAAATCTGGACTTCTGTTCACAAAACCTCCTCGACCTCTGCCTCTCGCTTGCGCCTGAAACATCCCGTTTCCCTGCAGCTGTTGCACCATCTGCTGTAGGCAACCTCCCTGCATCCCTGACTGCACTGTCTTAATTTGCATCACCATTGCTTTCTCCCTCAACTTCCTCTGCTTTAACTCAATCTCATCACTACAGAACTTTGCATACCTCATCAATTGGCTTTGCTTTCGAGCAAATCAAATTACTCTTAATCATCTAGCTAATCTCAGGCCTCAACCCTTCAACAAACCTAAACACAAGGCAATTCATGTCCTTCGCTTCAACAATCTCTGTACCACTGTAGTGCTTGAATGCCTTCAACAACCTCTCATAGTAGACATGTATCGACTCCTTGGCTTCCTGAGCCGTTCGATCAATCCTTTGCCAATCAATATTCTTCGGCGAAACTCTCGATTTCAGAAACTCAGTCACCTTATAGTAATATTTCATCACCTCTGACTCTGTCCCTTGCCGGTTCTTCAGTCGGCCAATCCACACTTCTCTTGCACTCAAGCCACAAATCAGCTGGAGCTATGATCTCAAAGAGAGTATTCAGGTCTTCCCAAAGGCACTTCGCAAGCTTCACAAACCTGTCCGTCTGCTGATACCACTCTATTGGCTTCTCCTTCAGCCTGGGGAAATCATTCGTAAATGATAGGACATCACCTCTAGTCCATGGTACATGGACAAGAACCCCTCCGGCAGTCTCTCTCATTGGTAACATCTTTACCGTGCCAGTGTCCGGTAACGCTCTTGCTGGCTGCTCCATGCAGTCACTCTTTCTCTTATCTCTTTTCTTCGCCCATCTGCCTTCCCACTTTTCTAAGGCTCCCCAAACTTGTGCACTCTGCAGTATTTCCTTGAAGTGTGCCTTCATCCCAGTAGACCTCATGTGTTCAAAATCCTTAGGCTCAAAATCTAACCTATAACTCCTCTTCAGATGTTTGGTATTCTCTAAATCTATGCCGTACTTATCTGCCAAGTTTGCCAACCTCTGGTGCACCCTGCTCACTTCTTTAGTTATCTTTGGACACAAGTATCTCAATTCTGCTTCTGTGTATAACTCTAACCTGTTCACTCCCATGCTCCCTTCAACAAGTTAATTTGCCTCCATGTCCAACCTCACAAAATTCAGGTGCTCTTCTTCTTCCGTTCTCCCTGCAACTACAGGAGCAGTCTGTGGAGTATTAAGCTTGTCTAAACAGTCGGTCAGCTGTTGTGCTGTTAAACCCTGTAATGAGATATTCCCAGCCTGTGCTAAAGGCGTCTGCGGTATATTCACACGCGAGACCTGTGGAGTTAACAGTCTCGAACCTGTCTGCCTCATGGCCTCCGGAGGAGCCCCCATCGGACTGAAGTCTAACAGGGATCTAGATCCTTCAAACGCCTGTTCCACTGAAGTCATCCCTTGAGAGTTTCCTACAAAGCCTCCTCTTGTCATCTCTTGGGTCATTACCCCTTGATCGCATACATTAGGCTTCGCCTGCGCATACAATGGTACTGGTGGACCGACCGTAATAGGCAAAGATATGGCAGCTGGCGTCTGTCTGTTCCCAAAGACCTGTGGAGGTTTAACTCCCATATTCTGTTTCATCACTGGTGCCATGCTTGACTGTGGCCCCGTGACTGAAGTATAATTCAGAACCATTTGCTGCTGTACCTGGGGTGGAGTGGGATCAGTCTGAATCACTTTTGGTTCCCCATATGCTTCCTCTGTCAGCACCATCAGATTTGTGGTAGTCTCCAAAATTGGGACATCGGGGTAAAGTCTCTGAACCTGTGGTGG
This sequence comes from Pleurodeles waltl, assembly GCF_031143425.1. Lineage (NCBI taxonomy): Eukaryota > Metazoa > Chordata > Amphibia > Caudata > Salamandridae > Pleurodeles > Pleurodeles waltl. The sequence goes on from NC_090436.1 coordinate 757,302,083, forward strand.
TTGCAGCTGAGATTTCATACCGTGTGGCAGTGAACACGCTAAAACTACTCTGTACCGGGATTGGTGTCGAGACAGGACTAACCTGTATCGAATTCGTTGTCACCTTCTCTTGGGTCGAACCTGCAGGATATGTGCTAGTGCTCGGTCTATGGTCATCTATCGCATAGGGCGGCAGTCGATCATTCAGTAACTGATTAAGAAACTCATCATCGTCTGAATCATCTACCTCTAACCATGGTTTTTTAGCCTCTTTGTCTTTGGAAGGACTTTTGTCAGTCTTACAAGTGGCTTTCCCCCATTTGTCTTCACCTTCTTGAGCTATTGCTGGAAACAGCCTGACTCCATCTATTGTTTCCCTACTCCAAACTCTCTGTGCACTATCCCACCTAGCCTCCGCTAGTGTCTTCTCTGCTTTCCTCATTCTCCTCTCAAATTTCTGGTGCTGTTGTTGTATTGTCATCAGCTCCCAAATCGCTAATTCCTCAAGCTGCGCTGGTCTCGGAGGTGGCTTTAGCTCATTTTGCACCCTCTGCAAATTCTCCAAAATCCTCAAATTGAACGTTCCGTGCTCTGGAAACGCTAAGCATCCCTCCTTCTCTGTAGCCTTGCACCATTGCTTCAGCCAGAGACATGGTGCGACCCCCTTTTCCTCCATTACAGTATGAGCCGGTGTATTTTCTGGCGGGGTAACAACCCCTATACTTGCGGTAATATATACGTCTCCCCTCAAGGCGCTCTTTAAAGCCTTGAAAAATGTCATTTTTGCGTCTTTTATTTTGTTTACAATCAAATCAGGAAGTGACTTTAATTCCCAGAACTCTCTTCGCCTACCTTCTCAACCAATTGCCTCTCACGGACAGCTGCCAATCCGTCCGCGACCCTTCTCACTAACCAACCTATCCCAGCGCGGCTCCAATGACGCCACGCTCACACACGGTGGCTGACAAAGTCTTGCGGCTTGTCCTCCTCACTCTCGATTCACACAAAGCTAATGCAAAATATTGCGAGCACCAACAAAGCAAACTCAAAATTTGCCGGTTTACTACAGGAAGGAGTAACACAATCGCTTCAGAACTTTACAGATATTTCGCTTAGCCTCAGCGCTACTTTCTCCTTCTCAGATCCTGCACTCGCAAGCAAAATTTGACCTACAAATTTTACTCTCGACTTGTCAATGGATTATTGTTCTAGTGCACTTTTGAACTCACCAAATCTCCATCAAAGTTTTCATTCACTCACCTCGACTCATACTCGACTCGTCGACTTCACTATCAACCTATTAAACCACACAAATTACAATATAAACCAAGTGTCTCATACACTTATCAATATACTCTGGAGTCTTAGACCACCCAGGGTTCGTACATCATCAACAACCACGTGGACAATTTTTTAGCACAAAGCGCCACCCTCACATGAAGTTCGCCGACTTCCCTACTCTCACACTGCTGAGTACGCACACTCCCACTAAAACATCATCATCTGCCCTAAAACTCTCACAAACTTCACAATTCACCTGCGGTATGCATAAGCTGTGCAAGCGCAAACCTACTTCATTCACACTATCACTAGAACGCCGAGAACATACTCAAACTTTCTTCAGCAAGCTCCGAGATTCCGGGAAAGTCATGTGGGACTTAGGGGCACATCAGCTCTCCTAGAATAATTTTACCAAACCCAATTTTGTCCAATACACCTTGCTTACTTCCAAACCACACCCATCAATTTCTACCAAAAAACCCAACCCCTCTTCTAGCAACACTCTGTCAAACTGTAGTCCCTCACATTGGGGCCCCAAATGGCCAAACCCATCTGCACTGTTACCAAAAACTGTTAATTATCACACCCTGCAATCCTTCGTACTAGGGCCCCAAAGGGCCAAACCATTACCTCTGCTACCAAAACTGATAGCGCGTCAGAGCCTTGATAAGTAAACTTACAAGGAGACACGCATAGGTCGACAAACCTTTGGACCACGTTCGGGGACTTCCCAGTACGAGATATGCTTTTGCATCACAAATCAATGGATCAATAACCCAATCGATATTCTTAGAAACTAATCAACAAGCTAATCAATAACATTTAATAGGAACCAATACATTTAACACACTATGACCTTTTTGACACGAATAACCACATCAATTTAATTAAGTGTTAGGACATTTATTTCCCTATTGATTACAGTCTAATGTCATCTCTGTTAATCTCAACAGCAATAAAGCTCATTAGAACTCTTCTAATTTGCAAATAGAATGCAGTTAATCATTGCATAGAGAATATTCATTCAGCATTTAGACACATCATTTATATGAAGCATCTTTGCAAAGTCCCATTAATACATGATTCAACAAAACAAGAACTCAGTCATTTGTCTATTTGCATTAGAATTTTGTGAGCACCTCAACTAACCTCAAATTAGTATGTTGGGCTTCATGCAAAACATTTAGAAAAACAAATTTGGCAAACATCTAAACTATGGACTCTATCAAAATAGCAGTTGGTACTTAGAAAGAAAAGGCAAACAGACAATTACAATTTTGCATCAGATAGTTACCAATCCAACAGATCAGCAAACAGCATCAGTCTTTGTCCTCAGGACATCAGTCAATTCACAATCAGCAGAGATAGGACGGGCAACGTCTCAATATAGCTTAGCTAAGGAATAGGGCTCTTCCCTATTATGGAGGAGAAGTAAACATCAGATATGAATGGATAGAGGATGATTTTGAGTATCAGGACAAAAGAAACAAACAAGTCTCTGTTTCTCTGCGTCTCTCTCGATCCTCTCCTTGGGTCATTCCGTTAAATCAAAACTCCTCATTGGATAATAATTGGTGCATCATTATCTCTGTCCAATAATTCTTCACGCACTTTGCCAGAATTTTCCACAAACCACAGTTCTCATGTCGCTGTATTGACGTCTTCATCTGTTGGAATGTCAGATAAGAAAAGTTACACTTTGCGCTCCAGTCAGTGACTCCATTGTTTTCTCCTACTCCTGTTGTCCTTGCACCTGTTTCGAATTACACTGTTTCATTCAGCAAGAACGTCTCCTTGAGCAAGTCAGTTCTCATGAGAAAGAATTTACTACGGCTACACACACACACACATAACTTCTGGAAAAGTACAGCTTCATGTCCTTCAGGAAACAGCACATTACATGTTTTAGAAAATGCAGTTTAATATGAGACCAGGCAGCTAGGCCCAGACCCTCGCTAAGTTAAGGCCTATCAATTAATAAGCAACTTCTTACTACATAACTCTAATTATGATACCCCAATACAAATTCAAAACATTATTGCATAATAATTCAGAATTGACAGCTTTCATTAGTCTTCGTATACATTGGTAGCCACACCCCGTGGGCACATTCCAGACGTGTGCATTATTTTCTATGTTAACACATTTTCTATGTAGCTTCATTACGCAATATATTGCAAGCTTTTCATGTTAATATTGCTTTTGAAAAACACACTCCAACACAGGTATACTTTCTTCTTCCTGAAGGACCAACCCCACATGGTTATCTCACTCATAGCATTGTCTGCAGGTCTGCCACCTCAGCCTAGGTGTGCAGTTTTAAACCGTCATTTCTACCTGCCAAAATAAAACTTTTGGCAGGCCTAAACCTTCCATTTATTACTTATGACACCCCTGAGTTAGGCTTATAAAGCCCATATGGGAGGGTGCATGGTATTTAAAAATGTAGGCCATATATTTTAATGTTTTACATGTTCTGGCAGTGAAAAACATGTGAAGTCTTTTTTCACTCTGGCATGGCTGGTTCTCCCATTGCTTAAAACTTGTTACTTTATTAAGTAATGGTAATTTAAAGTCTAAGTTAATCGTCAAGTCAAACGTTGTATTACTATCTTTGGAATTAGCACATTTAGAAAGTTGTAATTTTCCTGCCTAAACCCAAAATGGTTCCTTGCAAGTGTTGGCTGTCACCTGACTTCTCAATCTCCCCCGTGGTGAGATGTGAATTACACCCAGAAAGTTGACAAATGACTCAGGGTGGCACCATCTTTGAGAGGATTACCTAGGGGGCTGACCCTCTCACTGTCTCATACCCAGTCCTGCCTCCCCTTTGTTTCTCTAGTCAGACTGGCACCCAACCCAGTGGGAGTGAAGGAATTCATCAGCCTGGCGCTATGCATAAATGTAGACCCCCATAGTTCACTCCTCGAAACACTCCTGGATCTGTGAGGAATCAAAAGAAGGACTGCCCTGCCTTCTGAAGAACCTGAATGTAGACTAGAGCTGCTTGCCTTGGTTGGGGTCAACTGCTGACCTTCCCTTTGAGCTACAGGGGCACAACAAGGTTCCAGAGACCTTGCCCCCTGTTCAGCTGACCAGCTCCAAATGGACCTTGCTGCTGGCCTCTACTCAAGTGAGTCCTAACCCCCAAGTGGTGCCCCAGGTCGTAGACACCTGGCTGGTGTTAGAGTGTGCTCCTCCTCTCCATGTTTCTAAGTCAGAAGGCAATCTTTCACTGGGACAACCTTCGCCCTTGCATCCACCATGTGCTTCATCACTATTGGCCTTAGCTTTTGACTTTGACCTGTTCTAGTGCAACCAGAAAATCAGGGTTGGTACTTTGGGCACATTTACAAGCCCCTAGCACCACCTTGAGCTGCCATTGCAAATTTCTTTTTTTACTCTAAGGTGGCACTAAGGTAGCTTTTACCCCACCCCGTATTTAAAATTGGCTTGCATTGCACCATTTTGCAACCCCTTGCACCACATTATGCCTGCGTTAGGAACAATGTGTGCAAGCGAGCATTCGAACGCAGGGAGACCCAAAAAATGGTGCACTGAAATTTACAACATTTCATTACGACATTTTTTTCCATATTTTTTAATGCCTGCTCAGAGCAGGCAATGAAAATGACAAACCCAATTTAATAAATGGGATTCCCTGTGCTTTTCTACATTAGTGCCAACCTTTCAACACAAGTGCAGCAAAGCGCCACTATAGCATTAAAAATGTTTATGCTATTGCCCTAACGGAAGCCATGTTGCACCATATTGTATATACAACACAACCATGGTGTCGTTAGGTGGGGCAGGGGCAACACAAGAAAAGTGGAGATCGGAACCGATGCACCACTTTCTTGTAAATATGCCCGTTTATGTTTTTGTTGCTATATTTGATTCAAATTTAAAAAAAACTCACATCTTAGTTCTCCCTGTAGTATTTTTCTTTGTTTGGTGTAATTGTATTTATTCAAATATTCTCTATTCTCCTACATTGGTTATGAATTTTCTTCATTTTATTACTGTTTGAGCACTGCATAAATACTTTACACATTGCCTCGAAGTTAAGCCTGTATGCTTTTTACCAAATTACCAGAGTGTTATGCACAAGTTAACTTAGTGACTTCAATAGTGCAACCTAACACATATTATGATTATTATTGAGGTAGGTTCTCAGCCCCCATCTAATACTCAGTTACTTACAACAAGCAGCAGTCTCGTGTTTCCATAGAGCCCCCACCCTGTGAACAGGTCAGATGCCAAGCCACGGCCTATGGCAGTTTGAGATACAATCTTTTTATCATAGCAACTCTTCAAAATTCTCAACTTCTCTTATACCAGCAAGAGTAACAGCCCAGAAATTGGTCACACAAAGGAATGAGGAAATGAATCCAGGAACATTTCTGTTTATTTTTGTATATTTCGTTTTAATTCTCTATTCTGAAATGGCGCTTCATATGACATTAATCCAACACATTCAGCGTATTGATTAAAGTAAGGTTTTACATTTATGCTGTTTCTGGAGGGACTGCACTTTCAACATTGTGCCAAACTAAGTAACGCGCTTAGACATTTATAAACGGAGACTGCAGTTCTATGTTTCCTGTAACAAAACAATGGGGAGCATGTTGCCCATAAACTGCCCATGCAGGGTATCATATTTGCTTCAGCAAGTACTAGAACTGAAAATTTATGGTTGGCTTGTACACTTTGCTCCGTCGCTGATATCAGTGAAAAACTAGTTCCTCTTCTAATAACATTTAGGAAAAAACATCAGGGAGATTTATTTTTGAGATTATATGTGAGTATTACATCTTCTTCTTTTGCGATGTTTTTATGGTTTTCTTTGCTCAAAGTTTGTTTTGGTGCTACCATTGTGCATTTTCTTTATTTTGTGCATCCCCCTGGCTTGTGCATCATAGGGTGCAGCGTGAGAAACAGATGATAAATCAGAACATTTCATTTTGTATTGAAGATCCAGATTTTTATTTGCACGTTTATAGATAGAAAGACAGATAGATAGATAGATAGATAGTTAGATAGATAATTTTCCTCTGGGCTTTGAATTACGTGTAGCAAAGAAACAACACCGAGGAACACAGACCAAAGTAGTCTTTCTACCATGCATTTTCTCTTAAACTGATATTGGTTTCCCTTTTTCCAAAGTCTTTCGTTTACAATGGTGCCTTGCTGGGAAGTAGTGAAACAATAAAACAATCTTAAGAGCCAATGCATTCTACTTTACAACTTTCGTGTGTGATGAAAAATGAACAAAGGCGACAAAAAGAAAGAAGATACAGAAAGGAAATTTTAAATAGACAGATTTCTTCTATGAGATCTTATTACCAGCCTGATTAAAATAGACAAGCCAGTCCCCTACAGGCCATTTTCGGGGCAATGAACTTTAGAGTTACAGCGAATAGAAGAGACCTCTTGACAGTGATTCTTGTTGTCAGGACACATCCAGCAGCAGCACATAACCTTTCTTTTCTATTGTTTCTTTTCTCTCTGCCTCGTCTGAGTTTAAGAGAAGAGTCCAGTTTGTATAGGCTAGGTCTGTAGAACCTCGAAATGGGCACACTTCACCTAAAGCTCCAAAGTGAACCTTTTAACATAATAAGCTTTGGCTGATATATGGACAGGTCTTCTATCGCAGGTGTTTTAATAAAAATAATTAATGAGTGTTTATATATTCTGAATAAATGAGTTTATGTAGAAAATATAATAACATAGAAAAATAATGCACGCATTTGAAAATCTGATTACGATGAGTGGCCGCCAATGTTCCCAAAGTGTACTTGCTAGAGAATTAATATTATGAAATGCTGAATATATGTTTGACTAATGTAGTGACGTGTCATATTAAAAGGGTTATGCATTTTGCTTGAGCTTTATTCATTGTAGGCCTTAACTTAGCGAGTGTCTTGGCCTACTTGTAAGGCCTCATGTCAAAGCTGTATTTCTTAACATTTAATAAAATGGCTGTCCTAGAGAGTTAAACTGTGATTTCTATTGTGTTGTTTAAATGTGCTCATAGCGGAAGTTTCTCATGAGAACCGACTGCTAGAAGATGCTGTTCTCACTAATGTAATATTTTGTGTGTAATGAGTGTGGGACTGACTTTCTCAGGAGAACAATGGAGATACTGACTGGAGTGGAAGCTGCAACAATATTGTTACCTGACAAGCCGGATGATGAGGACATTGCAAGATGAACCAATCAACGACATGTGAACAGAGTAATAGTAGAATTCATAGATTTGGAGTTTTATTGGACAAAGTGTAAACATACAATTAACTGACTAATAGGGATTTGGGTAGTAGTTTTGACTTAACGGGACTACACTGAGAGAAAACACCGCCATTGCCCATTTTCTTCCTGACCGAAAGGTTATTATTTTTGTGTTTGTCTTGACAAGAGATGTACTTAACTTTAATGCTTAGAGACTTTGGCCCATATTTATACTTTTTAACCCAAAACAGGACCGGCGCTGGTTTGCGTGAAACATTTTACGGCCGGCTAACGCCATTCCTACGTGCCAGGTGGGCGCCTTATTTAAGGATTGACGTTAGCCGACGCTGCAGGCTGGTCACAGTAAGTATCAGTTTTTCATTTTTTTAAGTGGCATAGGGGGACCTAATTTGGGACCCCCTATGTGCCACTGTGCCCAATGACCATGTCCAGGGGACATAAGTCCACTGCGCATGATCAGTGGGCTGGGGGGGCATGACTCCTGTCTTTACTAAGTCATGAGTCATGTCAATGGGGGTTGTGCATCAAACCCTACCCGTTTAGCGTCATATATTTTGACCCTAACCAGGCCTTAGCGCAGGCTTCCACCATTCCTTAAATATGGCACCCAGCTGGTGTCTTGGAATGGTACTAGCCGGTGCTATACTTTTTGACGCAAATCTGCATTAACGCAGGTTTGCGTCAAAAAGTATAAATATGGGCCTTAATGTATGTAATTACTTTGACGCAGTTGACTTTGTTACTGATTGGCACCATAACCTTAGAATGTGTTGTAGTTTAAGCTTTGATTAGATTACGTTTCTTCCGCCACTTTGGACACCCAGTATTGTTTCTGTAAGTGTTTCATTTGATACTGAGATTAATCTACATGACCTTAGCCCTCTTAACATATGGAAATAAATATTCTAACTTTTACTAAAAGGTGTGGTTATTCATGACTGAAAGGTCATGGTGCGTGACAATTAATGAATCCATTGATCATTACTGTTACTGATTGCTATTTGATTATTGTCTATTGGTTATTGACTATGTACTGGAGCAATGGTAAGAACATCTTAATTGCGAGTCAAAAGGTTCATCGACCTATTTGCGTCCCTTTGTAAGTTTACTTATTAAAGTCAGGAGCGCTAACAGGTCCGATCCTTTATAGGTTTAGTTCGGTTTTTTATCCCTGAAATTGACGCTCTGATTTACAGTGCCCTGATAGACAATGTAACTGATGGTTTGTGTTTAAAGGTTCTATAGTAAATCCTTTTGGCTGACAAGCATTCTCAGTGAGCTAAATGGTCACCAATTGTATCTTATGAGATCTAACATAAAGTAGTGGTTGGCGAAGATTTCTGCTCTGAGAAGTGATGCAGAGCAGAGTTTTTTCTCTCGCACGAGCAAGAGAACTCACTAAGATGGCAAGTGTGAGCGAGAATTCTGAAAGCGAGCAGTAGGCCGTGACTGCTCGCAACGATAAAGCTTTTGTGGAAGCTGCTGCTCAAGCAGAAAATCTACTGGAGTGGCAGAAACAAGTTAGCACCCTCTGGCACTCCGCATGATGCTGTTTGCGCTGAATTTACAGTGCAGGAGAAACTCCTAGTGCTGAAAATCAGCGCAACTTACCCAGACTCTGCCACTCGCAGAACTCCGCGTAGCACAGCTGAGCTTTTTCGGCACTTCGCAGAGTTCCGCTTAGCAGAATCCTGCAAACTCCACATAGGCTTAATCTACGGATCTACATTGCGAATGGCGAAAAAATGTACTCTGCCAAAAAGAATACCATTAAATTACGACATAGGAAAACATACTAATTACAGTGCCTAGAAATCGAAGTGCAGTATCAACCACGACATAAAGGCAAATTATCAATATTGTGTAATTTTGTATTATTGTTGTTATTATTATTATTATTATTACTATTAATATTACTACTACTACTATTATTATCAGTTTTTATTGACTGTATCCTTATATTCTGTGTGCTCTTATACATTTTTCTTTACTGTATGCTAAAAGAGGAAGATTGATACAGATGTACTCAAGGTTATAATTACTTGCTAGCAATGGCATGTACACAATAGCCTTGCAGAGAGAAGCTCCGGGGCACGCATTAGGAATAATCTCCAGCGCATCCACATTTATTTAGCGCAATTCATCATGATGCAGCCTAAGAGCATCCCAGTAGGATAAAATCAGGAGCTGAATCATGATGGGCCACATTGCCGAAGAGTAGAACAGAGTGCTTGTTTTATGTGCCTGCAATGCATAAAGTCAATTCTTTTAACCCAATATCACTCCAAGTTAGTACATTATGTTACAAAGCACAGTTCAGAAACAGGAGGTAAACCTTGCACACTGCTTCGGAGCTGTCCTGCCTGAAAATGAAGCTGTGGTTCTCAGAAATATTGAGTTAAATTAATTACTTTATGTACTGCAGACACATAAAAAGCAACTAGGCTCTGTCCTGAGGCAACGAATCCCATCATGACAGGACCCCAGGAATTGGTTATTTTAAAACACTATTTAAAATGTAATCTAATCATTTCTAAAAAATGTGACTGGAACTTGCTGAACTGTTATTCCTCTGTTGTCATAACCCAGAATCACTATTTGTCAGTGTCCATGATATGGAAGCACTTTGTATCACCCTTTTGCCTGATGATTTTAAGTGACAATGGTCTTGCCTCCTTTAATGGGGGTACGCAAGACTGAAACTTAAAACAATGTATTCAATGGATATATTCTAGGGGTGAGTGAAAAATTCTGCTCTCTTGACGGAGTTCCTGGAATTCTGGAAATCTGTTTTATGAAAGGAGATCCTCTAAATTCTGCCACCCAGCAGGTGAAAGAATTTTTTTTTCCATTGGGGCGCACAAGAGTTGTTTTGATGCAGGCTGGCATGCTCAACAATATTTGCCAACCGCTGGTGAGCACATGTGAGATCTGCTGGCCGCTTACACGGCTTCCAGTCGCTACTGAGACTTCCAGTGCCATTTTCATGATACTGGTGAGCGCGGGCGACTGCTTCTCTAGCAGAGCTTCTACGCGAGAAGCAACTATATCTAATCCTAAAGGCCTTTTTGAGTGGATACTCTACTTCAAAAGATTGGCCAGGTTGTTTTTTTAGTGGTAAAAGCATTTTGTATTTTACTTTTTTTCATCAGGAAGGAAATACCCCACAGATTCCAACTTCCTCTTCCTATCTAGCAGGGTCCTCACAGTGCTTTGTCCATCTTCTGCTCACTTATCACTAAGATTTCGAGGTGGAGGGACCACTCTCTCTATCTGCAGCTCCTGCTGCACATATACCATTGGATTGTAAAGAATTTGTTTTTGTGATATCACAAGTATGTTGAAAAACTTTTGGGTAAGGATGTTGTTTTTTTGATAGAGGGCATGTACCAGTAGAACAGAATACTTTATTTCAGGCCATTAAAGTAACACAGTAAAACAAGTTAAAACACAATACATTATCTACATATAAACAATACAACAAACTTACATAAAAATATTGCATAAAGTGCTCCTCTGTTGGCCTCATTACACAATAAATATTACAAACAATAGGCAAAAACCTAGGATGGCCCACCATTTCTAAAGGTAAAGTTCATGCATATCATAGTAAAGTTAATAATTTGAGTTTAGGTACAATCACGGACCATGAATAAATGATTATCAGCAAAAAGGAAATACACCAGAAAAATTAATTAATAAACTCATTAGCATACAGAATAGGACTCATGTGTCATAAATATTACCTAAAACATAACTGCGTATTCATTAAGTAAGCTACCAGGTAACAACAGTGACTCTCATATCACAATACAGGTATGCATACATGTCCTATATAATCCCGCAATCAACCAGTTAAGTAAAGTACAAGTGCTCTGTTACTTAGGCGGGAGGCTGAGTTGCACCCTAATCAACCAACCCCTGCCAGTTTGACTAAGATGCAAAGCTCTAGTGTTATAGCGGAAGGCAGAGTCGCTTTGTAATCACACCCACTGCCAGTAGGAATGTGCTTACACAGAAAACATATAGGGCCAGATGTGTCAACCATTTTTGCATTCGCAAACGGTGCGAATGGCCGTTTGCGAATGCAAAAATGCCTTTCAGTATGTATGAAAGGCATTCGCAATGCAATTTTAAGGGATTGCTAAAATAGCTATTCCTTAAAATTGCGTCCCCATTTAGAGAATCGCAAATTGCGATTCCCTAAATAAGAAATCGCAAATAAGGAATCCTTATTTGCGATTTCTAAACCACATGTAACACGCAATTCCTTAATGCGAATTGGGTATTAAGGAATTGCTATTACCACCAAGTTGAACTTGGTGGTAACCATGTGCAAATTTTAAAAATGCATTAAAAATGCATTTTTTAAATTGTCATGTAACACACACATGCCCCTTTGGCATGTGTGCGCCTTACATGTCTTGAAATAAATTATTGGGGTGCAGCAGAGGGGGCCAAAGGGTTTGCATTTCCCAAAATTGTGAATTCCAGTTAGGAATTCGTAATTTGGGAAATACAAAAAATTTGCAAATATTGGCCTACAGGCACATAGGTGCGAATGGGGCCGGTATCGCAATTTGCGATTCGGTAATAGCATTGCGATTTTTAAGAAATCGGTATTACCGAATCGCAAATATGATACATACCATTTTGTGACTCAGAAATAGCGATTTCTTAAAAATCTCTATTACCGTATCTCAAAAGGGTTTTTTGATACATCTGGCCCTTAGGGCCTAATTTAGAACTTGGTGGATGGGTTACTCTATCATAACCTTGACGGATATCCGGTCCACCGAAATCTAAATCCCATTGGATATAATGGACTTTATATTTCAGTGGATGAGTTCTTTGTCACTGTTATGATGGAGTAGCCCCTTAGCCAATATCTAAGTCAGGCACTTACGCTGCTTGTGTCCGAGCTTCAGATTCGAAAAGCAGGTAAAAAATACTGGATCCTCAGGCTCTGACAATAGAGTTTCGGTCATTTTGTCCGCACTGAAGTATACAGTGGGCAACAAAACAAAATATGTTCTATGGTCTCCACCCTATACAGACATGTGGAACATGATTATTTGTCACTCACATCGGGACTTGTCTTGTTCCATCTGTAGGTGTAACTGTTCACTGCTAAAGTGCCAACCCTAAATTTAATACAAAGCATTTTGGCCCACTGCAGAGTGACCTCATCAAGATAGAGATCAAACTGAGGAGAGGTTGTTATAGACAGAAACCTTCCAGTAAGGCTATCCCTATCAGCTTTTCATATACACTCTTTTTTGTGTACCCGCAAAATATTTTCTGCACAACAACCTTTTTTGAGGAATTAATGGCAGAAGGTTTGGTCAACAAGGCTTCCAGACTGAGAGTAAAGGCACATTTTTAATATGGGATTGCTAAGGAACAGTTGTCTCCCTGTCCAAAAGGATAAGTTCATGAAGGCCTTGCCTATACAATTCAAGCTCAGGATATGACCATAATCTAATCCTGTATACCAAGGGTCTCAAAGCAGTTAGGTCACCAACCTGCTTTAAAGCTAGGTCAAAATATAAGGGAACGAATGGTGTGGATTGGGGGAGGGATAGTAAGGACCTTATACAATGGTTTTCTCTGGATGGGAAGGAGTCCAAGGGACCTGTTTTCCACAATTAAGCCTCATAAAATGCAGCAGACTTGACTACAACCCTTTAGACCTCCACTGCTGGAAAGACTGCCACCTGGGTAGAATTCCTATGCATCCTTCCAATGGCAGCTGATTTGTGTAATGGAATAGCCCTGGACTTTTCAATATGGCATAACAATGACTTTGAGCTGTTGAACCTTATACAAAACAATTGACTTCCTCAAGTACTGCATTCCCCAATGTTAGATTCCTGCAGAAGAATCTATGTGGCCTTAGGGTCATAAATTCAGTTTTCTCATCATTGATCTCGAGCCCCCTGTGACAACAGAAATAGTGAAATTTATTTAATAGGTTCTGGATCCCTAAAGTTGTTCTTTAGATAAGGGGTGTGTTCTCGGAGAAAAACCAGCCAGCGATGGAGACACCACCAAACTTAAGAGCATCATTGATACAGGGGGAGGGGAGGTAACTTAACACGTCGTTGGCATATAGAGAGAACAGAGTTAGAACAAGTATAAAACCCTGTCACACCCCGTGCGCCATTAATACTCTCTGTTAATGCCCTGTCCTTACCCCATCGCACTTGGGCAAAGTTGTTCTTATGCAGCCTCACAAAGATTCACACAGAGACTAGCTCTGGGAACCTGATCGAATGTTGCTCTCTGATCAATGAAGGCAATATGAAGGTGTCCTTCAGAATCTTGATGTACTTCCAAAGTATCTTCAAGAATCATATTTGATCCACAATTCCCACCTTGGATCTCAACCCGGCCTGGAACGGAGAGGGGACACCTTTTGTAAGATGTTAATAAGGCCAATAGGCCTATAATTGCTTGGAGTTGGCTCTGGAACCCTTTTTGAAAATTTGAATAATCAACACTCCTCTCCAAGAAACAGGGAGAGGAGCATCTGACATGATGGAAATGAACAGGATAGTAATAGACGGGTCCCAGATCTTGATTAAGAACAGTGCATGTCAGCAGGAATAAAATCCAATCCAAATGCTTTTCCCAGTTTGAGGGACATATTGCTTTCTTAGTGTCCTCCAGGTGAAAAGATGATCGGATCAAACTACACATATTCTACATCAGCCTGTGGATATAAATCAATGCTAGAGGCCAACTGGGTCAAGGAGGTTGTAGAGTAGAGATTGCTAAAGTATTTCTCCCAGGTCTGTAGTAGGATATGGTGGACAGTTGAAGTTCGGTTTTCAAGCTTCTGTGGGCAATTACATGTCACAAGGAGGAAACATCATTCCTTTCAGAGACTTCTGGAATGTCCTGCTAATGTTGCTCATCCCAACTTTGTTTCCTGGCCATTAACACCTTTTTATACAAATTCCCTGCCTTGCAAACCTGCAAGGGACATAGAGAGACGATAGTGATCAGCAAACATGATTTAGCCTGTCTGCAGTCTTTTGAGAATCAGTGGCCAGATTGAGGGGTGGCTCTTTTTAGGTGCCAGCACCCATTTCCACCTCGAAAACATGACTTATAGAGGTGAAGAAGTGGACATGGATGATAGTGATGGGAATGACGTCTTTGTCAACATCCTCGTAGGGAGATGTACCTGTTTTATAAAGGTTGTAAACAGAGACAAGCTGCATTGGACAGGGACTAATTTTGGGCCACTTAAGAGCCCTCATAGAATTTCCAATGTTGACATCCTCAAGTAGCCTGGTCTGATCCAAAATCACATGTAACCCTTTTTTAAGCGATGGGTGGAGAAGATTATGATCACTCTCTGGCCTGCGGGTGACACAAAATTCTACCAACCAATTCCATAGGTCAAGAGATAATAATATTAGAATCTGTCCTGCCATTGCATGCCTGAACCCAGTGGGTAACAGTGAATAGGGTCATTTGCATGGCCGCTGCTGAGCATGTTTTTAAGGGAGAGTCATTCAGTTCAGGGAAGGCCAAGTTTGCGTCCTCTGCTTTAGTTACCAGCATAATGTAATCCAGTGGCTCCAAGGTGATATTAAAATCACTCCAGAGAATAGGCTTGGGTTTTAATGGAAAACACTCTAAAGGATTGTTGAGAATGGTCAGTGTAGCAGAGGGTCTGCGGTTGTCTCAATATGGTGCCTAAGGCACCATCCCCGACCCCTGGGACAACATCTACCTCTGCTGCCATCAGAGACTTCAGAACTTATGGGGCAACCACAATGGGTACCAGGACAGGGGTCCCGAGGGCAACTGTGGGCTGCAGTCAATACACACAACTTCACTGTCACCCTCTCCTAGTGTTGTGTAACCATTTTAGTTATAGCTTCATACCCGGTATTTTAGCACACTTGGCCTGCCACTGTGCACTTTAACCTAGACATATTTTATTCAGCTTAGTTTTATTATTTTACCAATAGCCACATATGCAGTCTTGTTTTATGTTCTCTATCTAGCTGGTCTTTGTCTAGGCCAGCACTGTCTTCTTAAAAGAAGACATTTCTTTCACTTTGTGCTTTTCTCAAGGCTGCAGTAAGATAGGTTGCCGGCAAATGTGGTAATGCTCTGTCTCTAGTGTTGATAGAAACATACACACTCTTACGTAGGGATCCTTTCTTGAAACATCAACTGTTTTATTATTATATACACTACTTTGACCCATGTAAGTTAGTGGGAAATTCCAGCCAGATGACCATGACTGTATGCTGATTGATGAGTGCTTAGCTACAGCTGCCTATGTAGATTACAGGCCCCTTGCTCAGGTGTTTTCCCAGGGGAACCTGAAGAGCAGAATTAGAGCTTAACATGCTGTGCTCTAACATAGCCTAGGAAGGAATTATTTTAATGACTCTGGTGACAATATGGAAGCATTATTTTTAGGGTTTACTCTCCTTATCACAATTTGTCATGCTTCATCATCCTAGTTATTGCAGTGCATGGTTCATTATCTTAGATGCAGTTATTTCAATAAAAACTTATTGAATTCTATTCTGCCTCTGATTATCCTTGTATATGTGAGACTAATGTATCTGAGAGAAACAGATGTTGTCTGAGTGACCACGATTTCCCTGAGGAAACAATTGTGTCATGCGCTCGGCTGCCCAACCATCCCTGCTCTTGGGTGGAGATGAGGCACTGCTAGCTAGCTGGAGCAAAACCTGGATTCATCTGTAGTGGGTTAGACTCAGTCTCCCACAGTGCAAGTGATTCTGCCACCCAAATCCAGTAGTCTCATAAGGATAATGAAAGCCTACGCCACACTAGTGACACCCTCCCTTGATCGGGAATTGCTAACTCTCCCACTAGTGCTACACAAAACAAGCTGGATCCAAGTATCCGTGGTGCTGATATTTTGAACAGACACATTGATGGAATCATGTGGCTCAACCTCTGCGGAGTGTCTACAGGCACTCAGGAGGTCTTGCATAATGACCAAGTGTAGAACTTAATTATGCAGAGGCTCCCTGTCCTCAAAACATTCCCTCCCAACTTTTGGAGCAATAATTACCTTTAAGTTGTAAAGGCCCTTGTTAAGCCCGGTCTAAGTTTGCTTCTCTTGATAGGTAAAACCACAGGTATCCCGAGCCGCGAAACCAGGCCTATGTCTTTCTTCTACATGCCAATTTGAAGGGTCAAGAGACAATAGTTGTACAAAGACCAGCTGAGTTAAGATGTTCAGGGGTGTTGTAGCTACATCTGCAAGCCTGCTTAGTGGCTAGACCTTGATGCCATCCCTAAAGCCTGGTTGTTTGAGGTAGGTGATCGGAGCTGGCTTATGCTGAGCTTCCAATATCCAGAGATTCCCTGGTTCTGCATTCCTGGTGAATATCAGGGTAAGGAGGAGTAAGGGACAAAGGAAGGGTCAAGACAGCTATGATATCGTTCAATCTGCTTGCCTGGGCTACTTCTGTTGTAGAGTTCGATTTACATTCCTGGGATTTAACCACCTCTTTTAAACCAGCTATTTCATGCGCAGTGCCAGTACAATTTCATACAAGAAAGTTGTTGCATCATGCAATCGGGTGGTAGTGCTAACCTCCAAACCGCCACAGACAACCACTGGTGATCCTTCCATAGCACTTTCCATCAGAGAGTTGAACCTATTAGAGCAAACCACTGCTGGTTCAAGTGGGGGTGGGTGGCACACTAGGGAACATCATCGTCTGTGTCAATTTTAGTTGCAAGGACTGTGCGTGGAGGTGATTTGCTTCTGCCTATCTGTATCCAATCGAGCTTCTTCTTAATAAAAATACCCGGTGGGGTAACTTTCACACTCTTCACTAGTCCCCCAGTCACAGTGGATGCAGATGGATTCAATATTGTAACAGCCTCCTCGAGCAAGCAGTTCATTTGGTTGAGGGTGCTATAATTTCCAGCCTTTCTGGCACACTGGTTGGGTTTATTGATGGGAGTGACAACATCAACAGCTTTCCGCTTGCCCATAGCTAGCGACTAATGAGGAGAAAATGCAATATCAATCAATTTGCAACCGAAAGGTTCCACAGAGGACCCTAAACCGACCATTCCCTTGAGCTAACCACTCCAACCTCCCAATTTGCAAAGCAGAATGCACTCATCATAATGATCTAAATCTATCCTGAGCCCAGGGAATACCTGGACTAATGATAATAGCAGTCAACGTTGTCATTCTAGGGGGCACCTTGGTGATGTAATGTCATACAAGTGGGGGTTACAAGCCACAATGAGCAACCAAATTAAAAATAAGAGGGATCAGTGTTGGATTTGTCATCCTTGGCATGGTCTCCCCTAATGTTTTGACTCTGTTTCCCAGGTTGTTGATGTGTGCTGGACTCTGTTTTTGCTGTTTTTGTTACTCTGGGCACTTTACCACTGCTATTCAGTGCTAAAGTGCAAGTGCTCCTATGTAAAATGTATTTGTAATTGGATTTCCATGATTGGCATATTTGATTTACTGGTAAGTCCTTAGTACAGGGCACTAGAAGAATGCTAATAGTAGGCTTGCAGCACTGGTTGTGGACACCCACATTAGTAGTTCTGTAAACATGGCTCAGACCTGCCACTGCAGTGTCTGTGTGTGCAGTTTCAAACTGCCAATCCAACTTGGCAAGTGTACCCACTTGCCAGGCCTAGACCTTCCCTTTTCTTACATGTAAGACAACCCCAAGGTAGGCCCTAGGTAGTCCCATGGGAAGAGTGCAGTGTATGTTTAAGGTAGGACACATACTAATGTTTTTTATATGTCCTGACAGTGATATACTGTCAAATTAGTTTTTCACTGTTGCAAGGAATATCTCTGTCATAGGTTAACATGGAGGCTAGGCTGCCTTTAAAAGTGATTAAAGCGTAGATTCCCTTTGAGAGCAGATAGACATGTGGAGTTTGGGGTCTCTGAGCTCACATTTTAAAAATACATATTTTAGTAAAGTTGGTTTTGAGATTGTGTGTTGGAAAATGCCACTTTTAGAAGTGGGCATATTCTTGCTTAAACCATTCTGTGACTCTGCCTGTTTGTGGATTCCCTATCTGGGTCAGTTTAACAGTTGAGCTGTTTGCACCTCTCTCTAGGCAGTGACACAAAGGGAGCTGGGGTGTAGCCTGCATATCCTGATGAGTCATCTGTGCTAGGAGGGAGCGGAGGAGTGGTCACTTACACCTGAAAGGGCTGTACCTGCCCTCACACAATAGAGTCTCCAACCCCCTTGTGTGTGTCTGGTGCATGGCCTGGGCAAGGCAGGATTTCACAAACAAGAGAGACTTTCCTTTGAAGTATGCCTACTTCAAAGGCAGAACTGGGTATGGGAAGGGTACCCAAACACCTGAAAATTACATCACTTTTGGATATCAAGAGGAACCTCTGCCTGGAGAAGAGCTGAAGAGCGGAGGAGAAGTGCTGCCCTTCCTGTGACTGTGCTTTGTGGAGCTATCCTGCAGTTGCTGCTTCGGCCAGTGGGAGGGGACAAAGACTGGACTTTGTTGTGCATTCCTGCTTCTGAAGAAATCTCCAAGGGCTTGTCCTGAGCTTGCCTCCTGTTGTTGAAGTCTCAGGGCCATCAAAGACTTCCTGCCAGCACGTGGACTCTCTGCTGAGACTCCTGCCCTGCCAATTGGTGCCGTATCCAGTTCCTGAGGCTTTAGAAGGTGAAGCTGGCAGACCAAGACTGAAAATCCACGCACAGACCGCAGTGCGGGGAAAATTTCAATTCACCCTCCGAGACGTGGCTAAGAAACGACGCGCCGCCAGCTTTTCAACTGAAATCGATGCTCCACCTGCATCGTGGCTGGAAGATCGATGCACGCAGCTGGAGAAACTACGAGCAAAACACCCGCTGACAGAGGCTGATAATGTTGAAACCCAGATAGCGCGGTTTGCTGATACCGTACGGCAGGATTTTCGACACAAACCTCACTGGGTGCGGATAAACAATGCAAAGCCTGCCCTGACCTGAGTGCTTGCCCGGATCGCTGCGCTGCTCTCCTGCAGAGAGGAAAAACAACGCATGCCGACCCGACCAGAGAAGATTAAACTACGTACAGTCTCGCTTGCGAGTGAGAAATCGACACATCGCTAGCCTTTTGCAACGCACACTCACCCATGCATGTTATTTTGACACTACCAACGTACTTTTCAATGCTAATAGGGTTTTTACTGTTTTCTCAAGGATTTAAGACTCTTTTTGCTTTTTAATTCATAACTTGACCTGTGTAAGGTGGATTGTTGTCGTTTTAGTCTTGTTTTGTTTGCAAACATATTATTTTTATTTTGCTAAACCTGTTTTGTGTCATTTTGTAGTGTTTTCATTGAGTTACTGTGTGTGTTGTTACAAATACTTTACACATAGACTCTGAAGTTAAGCCTGCTTGCTTGTGCCAAGCTACTAAGGAGGTGAGCGGGGTTAACTGAGGGTGATTCCCCTTTATCCTGACTAGAGTGAGGGTCCTTGCTTGGACAGGGGTTAACCTGACTGCCAACCAAATAGCCCATTTCTAACAGTCAGGATGTTGGTCAATCTCTAATAGCAATGCAGGCAGATGTTCTTCCCATTTTGGCCTCCATTGACAGAGCAGGGTAGCCCTGCAGCCTATGCAGCACAGCAGCACTAAAAGTATCACAGATGACTAGAGGTGAAACACAGCAAAGAGGACTACAGCTTAACACAGCCTCTAGGTCAGCACACAGCAGGTTAATTCCTATATACCATAGATAAAAAACACTTTCCATAGACACTCAATAAAAAACCATACAGTGCTGGGCGCAACTCTGTAGAAAACAGGTAATCTTGCTTTGACAGAATAGCATCCCGAGAGGTAGGTACACACAGGAGAGGAATTTGCCAAGTAAATAGTAAGAAGAGTACCTTAAATGATATGTAGGATAGACCATCAAAAAACCAACTAGTAGCACCTGGACGAAGGACCAAGGGGGGGTGGCCCAGACCTGGCTCTTCCTGGCAATGACAAGTGCAGGGCAGGCCTTCCTTGGCCCAGGCTTTTCCTGGACATGGCTCTTGTGCATCTCATGCAGCAGGATTGCTAAAGTGCTTTAGAGCGTGATGGAGGTGTCCCCATCACCTTTGGAGGCACCATTATGCAGGTGTGCCTCCTGGTGCAAAGGACGGTGGGGGATAAAGTCACCTAGTATCAACAGGGTCCACGGGGGTCAGTCACCCCTAAAGTGCCATCAAGTATATCCTGCGTTGTGGAATTGCTGAAGCACTTGGAGCATGTTGGAGGAGGCCCTGCCCCCTTAGGACGCAACAGTCTGCAGATGTGCTTAATGGCGCAAAGGACATAGGGGGAGCAAGTCTCCTATTATCAGGCTAGTCATTGGGGTCAGTCACTCCTGAACTGCCATCAAGAGTATCCAACACAGTGGGATTGCTGAAACACTTTACAGTGTGTTGGAATAGCACCCCCTTTCAGGAGGCACTAGTCTGCAGGTGTAGCTCCTGGTGAAAAGGACGGTGGGGGAAGAAGTCCCTTAGAACCAGGAGGGTCCACAGGGGTCTATCAACCCTAAACTGCCATCAAGAGCGTCCCACACAGCAGAATTACTGGATTACTTGGGAGCACATTGGAGGAGGCCCGCCCCCTTGGGAGGCAACAGTCTGCAGATACGCTTCATGGCATAAAGGACAGTGAGGGATGAAGCCCCCTAGTATCAGAAGGGTCTACGGGGGTCAGTCACCCTAAACTGCTATCATGAGTGCCCCGTGCAATGGGATTAATGAAGCACTTTGGAGCACGGTGGAGGAGTCCCACCCCCTTGGTAGGCAAAAGTCCGCAAATCCATCTCCTGGTGAAAAGGATGGTGGGGGATGACGTGCCCTTATATCAGGAGGGTCCATGGGGGTCAGCCATCTCTAAACTGGCATCAAAAGCGTCCTGTGCAGCAGAATTGCTGAAGCACTTTAGAGCACGTCAAATGAGGTCCCGGCCCGTTGAGAGGCAACAGTCTACAGATGTGCTTTGTGGAGCAAAGGACAGTGGGGGATGAAGTCCCCTGGTCTGAGGAGGGTCCACAGGGGTCAGTCACCCCTAAACTGCCATCAAAAGCATCCTGCACCAGTATTTATTTGTACTTTTATTCAATGTTTACATTTGATTGTGGTTGTGGGGGGTAGCCTGGAGTTTCAGTATGGGCCTAGTTATGATTTTGTATTTCATTTTTTATTTTTTGTAAGGGAAAAAGATTGCACAGATCTGCATGTTTGTTAAATTTGCACTATTCATTTATTTTACTATGTGGATTGTGGACTAGTCTACCCTCGGCCCAACCAGCCATTACATTACATTACATAGGTACATGAAACTACTCTTTCTGTTGTATATATTCTTTTTAAACATTATTTAGGACAGGGATGGGGGGGTATGTGTATTTCACAGTTTTGTCCTGCAAAACCTGCATTTTGGTAGGGTAATGTTTGATACTTAGGATGACGTGTGTAAACCCTTAATAGCTCACTTAATTTTCATTCTTGGCATTGCGGAATCGATGATATTTTTTCAATCAGCATCCCTCCTTTATCTGGCTACTGTATGTGTGTGTTTGCCACCGGCCACCAGTTTTCTGTTTCTTCTCCATGCCATTTTGTGTAGTCCATGTCCATAGGCCTGCATGTGTTCTTTGTTATCCATGCTTCTTTGCTTGCTGTTGTTTTACCATATGTTTGGCAGACATTTTGTGTTGGCAGTCAGTGTGCTTTTGCCATAGGTCTGCATGTGCTTTTTGTTCTCCAATATCTCCTTGCATTCTGTTGTTGTTGTTGTTATTTGACCATGTAGCCGGTGGGCATTTTGTGAAGAGAGTTAGTGTACTTTCACCACAGGTTGCTGTTGTGTTTCTTGCTCTCCAATGCCTCCTGGCTTGCTGTTGTTGTTATTTGATCATGTAGCCAGTGGGCATTTTGTGTACTTTGCCATAGGCCTGCAAGTGTTTGTGGTTGCCCATGCCTGAGTCCTTCAATGTTACTTGACTATGGGGCACTCCAACCCCCCGCCTGCCATAGGTGCCTGTCACACAACAACATTCATTTATTTAAGGATTGTCAGTACTCATTTTCCCCTGGACTTGTTGTCAGCTATAGGTGCACTGCCACACACACCAGCATCCATATTTTAAGTATTATTCAATTTTCCCCTGGACCCTTTACCTGCCATAGGTGCACACCAGCATTATTTTTTTTTAAAGTAATCACTTTTTTGCCTTGATCACACTGTCTGTCACAAGTGTCTCCCCTTAGATGCACCTAAAGAAAAATATTACATCTGTATGTTATTGTCCTGTTTAAAAATTACATATTAAGTTATGGTGGTGTGGTTTGAATTTGGGATGGATACACTAACCACACTAAATTATATGGTCTGTAGTATGAATAATTAAAGGAAAACTGAAAAAGTCCCATGTTTCACTAGATATTTTTCTTGCTTGTTTGCTTTTAGGTGCACAAATGACATCACCCATAAAGAACTGCCAGACAGAAGGCTGGCAAAAATTGATGTGACCACAACATGTGAGTCCTCCACTTTGGCAACTAAGTGCCACTGCCAAATGACAGAGCTTGAAGATGGCACCAAAGAAAGGTGAAGACAACAGAGTGGCAAGTGAGGAGGATAAGAAGCAGATTTCTACCACTGGTGTGCTGCCACAAACCTTTTTCAGGAAATATGTGCCTGACGCACTGCTCTCTGGCCAGCTAGCTGGGAGCCCCACTCCTGCATCAACTGGACCACCCAAATCTAAGCCCAAAGTTATGTCTTGCAGCGAGGCAGCCACTGAAATCATGGCAACTAGTAGTGAGTCTGAATTGCACTTCTCTCAGCCTCAAACTAGTCCCCATTCGTCACAAGAGACTGAACAAAGTGGGCAACAGGAGCCACAACCAGAAATAGTAGATCTTCCTCAAGTAGGAGCAGAACAAGAGGCTGAGCTTCCTACTGATCAAGATGTATCTCTTCTTGAATCATTGGCTTCCTAACCTCCAGCAAGAAAAAGTAAGGGCACTCCATCATCTTCTCCAAGCCCCCCTACTGAGGATCTGGATATGGATTGGACCCCAGCTGAGCCCGCGACCCACTGTGAGAGACAAGGGAAAAGGAAAGTTCTGGAAAGCCTTACAGTTATGGAAAGGGATGAGACTGTCATTTTCATGGAGGCTGGCTCAGTGTACACAGACATTACCCCTTCTATTCTTCCTGCTCCTATGGGCATGGCACTGGCACCACTACCACCAGCATTAATATTTTAAGGCCCCTGCTGAGTGCTGCATCCAACACTACTTCAGTCGAAGTACGCCCTGCAGAGAGGCAATTGTCGACCCCCAACTTCCTCCAGTCCTTCGGGCATTGGCAGTGCCACCATTGGCCCACTAAACCAGTTCTCCCCCCAAGTTTGGCGTTTTTTTATCATTAGCAAGCGGGAAGATAGCATTGCAATATGCTCCATTTGTCACACAAGTGTTCATCGAGGCAAGGCTTGTTCACACTATGGTACTGGAGGCTAAATGACCCATTGGAAAAAAAATCACACAATCAGGTGGGAGGAGCATCTTAAGAAATTGCTGCAGGTTGTGGTGGGGATGAGAAAGGAATCAGTTATGATCATGGTGGAAGGCGAAGGTGATGGTGATGAGCAAGAAGGGGGTGACAGCACAGTCGTCAGATGGAGACACCAAAGCATACAGTGAGTTCCCCAAGAAGCACATTGAGTCTATCACCTCCTAGTTCTTGGAAGCCGCTTGCATCAGTGGGACTAGGAAGGGGAAAAAATCCAGGCTATTATGGGCATGTTAGGGCAGGAAGGGCCCTACCAACACAACCACCCAATGGCACATTTCTAAAATGTGAGGCTGGCTAAAACCTTAGTATTGGAAATGCCAACTAGAGACCCCATTTCTAACAGTTAGCACTGGACCTCCTCCCTTTTTCTTTTGCGGAAGGAGTGGGATTTTTAGAATTTGTGGTGGCCATCTTCCTAAAGTAGAAGATTTCCAGTCTGACCTATTTTGCCAGAGGTGCTGTTCAAGCACTCTATCATGATGTGCTGCAATTGGCTGGACAAGCTTTGCAGCAGAGTGCTGTTCACATTATCTGGAAACAGACACGTGGACTAGATGTCAAACAACTGAATGCATGTATATCACTGAATATTGGATCCCTTTTGCAGAGGTTAGGCAGTAGCTATCTATAGGTTTCCACTCTAAAGAAACTTTTAAATGTGTTTGGTTGCAACAGTAGCTATGTTCATTATGGAGAAATCCCATACAGCTGAAAACATCTTGGAAGCCTTCAACAGCAAGTTATTTGAATTGCTGTAACCCAGAGGTCTGACAATTGGATTTGTTGCCACTGATAATGGCAGTAATATAGTTATGACCATGCATCACCTGGTTGAGCAGGACTTTCTAAAAAAAGAAGACATGGTCAGCATCAAACTGACCATCTGCAGAAGAATCTACATTCATTTCAGCCATTCTTTTAAAGTCTGGAAGAAGTTGAGAATCATTCAGCATGCTAATAGAGTACAAGTTAAATCCCTCACACGGGAGATGCTAACACATTGGAACTCAACCTATTGCATGCTACACTGTCTGTTTGAGCAGTACAGACTGATCAATGACTATATCATTTAAAGAAGAGGGGATGTAATTTTGAAAAGCATGACCATGGATGTGGTCAAATGGGGCCTCATCATATGCCTGATACAGATACTACTTCCTTTTTAGGGTTTTTACACGGGAAGTCAGCAAATCAGCAAGGAGGACAGTACAATGAGCCAAGCAATCCTGTTGTTGCACCTGCTACTGAACCAATTTAAAATGTTGTTGCAAAGGTTCTCCGGTGTGAACAGCAACAAAGAATCGTATGAGTTGTTTGCAAGCTCAATCCATCATTTAACTGATATTCCAAGACTTCAAAGAGGAATTGCGTCCTTCAGGGAGCACATCTGTGCCACAATACTTAATCCAAGGTGTATAAATATACTGTCCACTTTCATTCTTTTTCAGAAGGGGATGTTTCTCTATACAAGACATGGATTGTTGAGCAAGCAAGAGACCTGGAAGAGGAATAGCAGAAAGTTAGAGGTATGAGCAGATGTTCTGGCATGCAGCCTTCAACCCACAGAGAGGTGAGTGCTGTTGTCTCATAGTAACCAACACAACCACCAAGAATATCGGCAAAAACAGCAACAGAACATTCAGACCCAACCTCTGTAATGGCTTGGTTTCAAGTGACAGGGCTTAGATCAAGTACAGAGGCGAAAGCAAAATAGGGCGAGCAAGTGGCAGTACCAATGACCATTCATAAAATGTTCCAGAACTAGCCGGATCACCCACAAGAGGTCTACGTGGATCAAACCCCATTGGTCTATTGGAAAGGGGAAATGTTCCAATGGCCACGGTGGCAACAAAGTATCTGGCTTATCCGGCAGCCAGTGTGTCTGCTGAACATGTTTTCAGTGCAGCTGAGGTACTTCTCACTGTTAGAAAGACCACCCGCTTGCCTCAAAACATGGAGAGATTGACCATGATTAAAATGAACCAACACTTCATACCACACAATTACACAGTGCCTGAAACACCACAGGAGGATGGGAGTGATTAGCCAGACTCATGTGCATTCTCTGACCAACATCTGGGTAAACCCCCTGAGTTTGAGGATGAAGTCTGCTTTCCTGACTGAGTAGGCTGCCATAGAACTTTCAGATTATTTATCATTAATCTGCTGTGCCAAAAAATATATAGTCATATCTAGAGGGAAATTATAAATTTTGTGTCTGATTTATGCAGCCCCATCAGTTATTCATAACTATGGCCAAAGTGGAGTTGGCCAAGTGAAGAATCCTTTAAAGGACATGGAGCCATGAATGCCTACATCTGTCCCATGCCTATCCTTTTTTTCATACCCTACCAGGCTGCCCCAGTAAAGATCAGTAAGACTGCCATTGTCATGCTTCCATTGGAAAAGAGGAGATACAATAGGACAATAGTGTACCTTACCACTGCACTTGAATTGAAACAAGTAACTAATGCACTGATGAGTCACATGGTGGCAGACAGTGATTGTGTTCAATGTATTTTTTGTAAACTTGATTTTGATGATTTGCAATGTTTGGGTGCTGATGGTTGATTTTGCCTGAGGATGATTGGACCTTTCACACTTAGGTAGATTGCCTTGCATGCCCCACTCCTTACTGTACTTTCTTGTGGGTTCTTTGGAGACCACAACACCTAGTTTCGTTAACAAATACAAATCTTCACAAAATGCTTTGTCTGTTCTTGTTTATCAACAGCAGTGCACTACAGGTATATCTCTCTCAATCTCATTTGGCTCAGAATTGGGACTAATTCATTACTCAGAAGTGGAGTCAGGAGGACTCAGGGTGGGACTACCTCAACAGCCAGAAGAACAAAGTTATCTACTTCAAAGGGAAGACAACATTATGATGACTCTAAGAAGCCTGCTCAGCCCTGTTAACTGGTGAAAGAGATGCAATGATTTGGGAAATGTAGAGTAGCTAGTAGGCTGACTTAAATATTAAACTCCTCTATTATATGGTTTTGGTTGGTGGTGCTGTAACTGGATATGGATGCCAGTCACCCTAATCATCATGTGATGGAAACACTCAGCTACATGGTATTATGATAGTTGTGATATTGATCAGCCAGGTACATGCAGCTATTTATGTGGGATTGGATGTGAAATTGGTTTCAGTTATTTGCACAAACATGAGTCAATCCATGAATAATTGTAGGAACCTATGCTCTTTTCTCTTCCTCTTTGTCCATTCCTTATGAAGCAATCCTTCTGTCATGGTTTCTTCTTGACTCCACAATCATGTTACTGGTTTGCATTCTACAGGTCTTGTCTTCTTCAACACAAAGACAGGTGAAAAATCCTGATGCTTACCTTCCTGAACTGGTTCAACAGGCACCTGAGACACACATCCTAAGAAGAATGCAGATGCACTGGCCAATTTACCTCATACAGTATAATTTTTATTTTGACTATCAGAATTTTAGAACCATTTGGGTAATAGAACATTTAGATATAAAATAATGTAGGTTTCTGGGGGCTGAAAGACTGTTTGCAATGCATTTAATTCAACTGTGTCCATACTTTCCATTTCCTTCCACAATTTATTTGATGATGTGCTGCTCATCGACCTGCTGAATATTGTTATGTGGTGTTTGTCATTGTCACAACTGTCCTCATCTCCCTATTCCCATCCAATTATCAAACCCCTAACCCTCGTTCCCAAGGCTGTGTGATATATTGAGGTTTACATTAATTTACTCCACAAATGGATCACACACTTGGTGGGACAAATGTGGTGAAAGTGACACCAAATCACTGCAGGATCTTCTTAGATCTTCTTACCTAAACAATTCAATAGCCCACATCACCCCAACTTAAATAACATAATCATCATAATGCAGAAGAAGAATCATCCAGTGTCCCATGATACTGCAAGACAGCTCAAGAGTTTTTTTGTCATGGTGGTTTGTCCTCAGTCTTTGATAATAAACCCTGTGTTTGATCTTTCAGTTGAGTTGCCTGTGATGAATAAATAATCTTTCTGATGAATCTATCAGTTGCACATCACCTAATTGGAATAGTTGGCAGTGGGACCTCACTTTGTAATTGTGATGTAGTATGACAAGAAGAGAGTGGCAATACCACTGCTATTGATAAGAAGGCCCTTTTGAAAAACACTGCAATAAGGTTTAGGAAGAGTTTTAAAATGTACCATCACCTAATCAATTTAGGTAAGAAAAAACTAGACAAACTTGTTAATTAGTAGTTAAGTTGTCCTTTGGAAGGAGACCAAATATTACTATATTGCTGTATATTTGACTAGTGGCTGGGTGCAATTAAAGTTTTTTTGTTCCCATACAGTCTGGTGGTGAGATATAACTGGAGTGCAGCACGAGGTAAGTAACCTACAGAAGAATAATACTAGGACTAAATAATACATGAGAAGGGA
The DNA here is from genome assembly GCF_031143425.1 of Pleurodeles waltl. Lineage (NCBI taxonomy): Eukaryota > Metazoa > Chordata > Amphibia > Caudata > Salamandridae > Pleurodeles > Pleurodeles waltl. Next base: position 757,330,629 of record NC_090436.1, read on the forward strand.
CTTAAAGTTGGGAACGTTTAGAGGGGACAACAGTACACTAAACAATGCCATAATACATTATATTAAGCTTAAAAGTAAAACCCATGTATTTTTAGAAGAACCCACCCTCTCCACCCACAATAGGCCCACCCCCTCCCCGAGCCAAATGTCCCAAAGTCCAAGTCCAAGTCCAATGTAAAAAACCCTTTCCCCAACTTTGTACACCCACCTTCTCCACCCACAACATATCCTCTCACCAAAATAAAAATAAAAATCAATAAAAAGGAGGCTTGAGGGCATCAAGTTCCCGGACCAAGTCCTGCAGTCCTTGCTGGAGCAGTGCCATATCAATCGTAAGGTGAGTTAGCCATTGGATGATGCGGTAGTGGAGGCTGTGTGTTACATGAACCAACTAGAGAAGGAGGCTAGTTTGGGTGATAGTGGAGGACTCTGGCTGCAGGCAGTAGTAACAGTGACATGGCTGAGTTAGAGGCAGGACTGGCTGGTGTCTGGAATTACTGGCCTGGGCCTCTTGCTCCTCAACTTCCAAGGCGACCAGCCAGTAATATTCTGCAGCCAACGCTTCCGACTTGTGCTGCCCCAGATAGACAGCTATCTCCTGCCATGTTGGTGCATGGGCCGGCACTAGTGGATGCTATCTGTTATCACCATTGCCATCAGCAGGAGTGGCTTTTTCACAGAGGTAAGAGAAGAAAAAATGCAAAGACACAAATTGTGACACACATCTCCAAATTATGTTTATAGTTATACTGTCTAAATGGCACAGTGTAGTAGCAGAACATTTCTCTTACCCTAGGGCCAGTGGAATCTTACTTTGATGTGATAATTGATAATATTGGTAGTAGTACTAGTCCGCCACACATAACCTGGGCCAGGTTTTTCCCACAGATGTATCACTTCATAAACAGGTAATCAATCATAGCACTGACTGCAAGATCAAATATTAAGCCAGAACACCAACATAGAAAGAAAAGGAAATGTGATTTTTTTTAAAGGATCAAAGGCCAGCCATATATTATGAAATGGCCTTGCGAATCGCAAATAGCGATTTTTAATAAAATCGCTATTTCCGAGTCGCAATAGGCCATGTATCATAATTGCGAATCGGAATTAGCGATTTCTTAAAATTCACTATTTGTGGTTTGGGAGGCCCAAATTCCGAATCACAATTTGCATTTTCGCAATTTGCGATTCGGTAATTTAAAATCGCAAATTGCGAGAACGCACACCTGGAAGAGCCTGATGACATCACAAGCAGGAAGTGAGTCATCCCAGGCAGTTTGCAGGTGCCACATCCAAACCAGCACTCAGAGAGAGTCACCCCAGCCACACCGAGCAAGTTTCTGAAGAAGGCAGCACAGCAGAACCAGCATGGACACCTCTGCCCAGGGAAAGGAGAAGGGAGAAAGGAAGCGCAAACTGAAGATTAGTGAGCAAGAGCGGGAGGTGCTCACAGAGCAGGTGGTCTGGAGCCATGAGTGTTTGTTTGGCAAAAGCTCACTCCAGGTGCTTGAGAGTGAAAAGCGCAGACTCTGGGCAGATATCCAGACCAAAATCTGCGCTGTTAGAGTGGCGCAGCGCTCTGTTGAGGAATCAAGAAGAGGTTGTACGACCTGCGGTCCCGTGCCAAGGAGAGGGAGGCAAGACGACTAGGAGGCCAGGAGCACAGTAGGCAGACCACCCACAGAGACACCCTCCACCCCAATGGAAGACCTAGTGGAGTCCACACTCCTCCCAGAAGCAGTCAGTGGGGTCACTGACATCGACACATCCGGCACACCAAGTACAAGTAAAGGTAAGTGCAATATTGAAATGTAACCCCATATGTGTATGCACAAAAGCCCCATAGGAATTAGCAAGTAATTTAAAACATTGTGAGAAGTAGTCCATTCCACATCTTAGAAGCAGCACAACAATGCCTTATGGGAGTGGTAGTTGACAAACCAGAGCTGAAAGTAGCACATACAATGTAATAGGCAGAGCGACACACAGAAGAACCCAACACCCACAACATAGTGATGAGAAGTAACTGTACCTTTATTACCATTGTGTGACCTTTATTGATACATACATAACTGTCATGCTGCATATTGTCATTGCAGGTGGCTCAGGCCCAGCAGCTGCAGCATGTGCCATTGCAGGGGAGACAGACACCCATCCTGCTTCAGACTCCAATACCAGTGAATCACAGAACATTGCGCCACTCCGACGCAGGCCTAGGGCACTGCCACTGCCAGAACTGAGTCAGGACTCAGATGAGCAGCAGGAAGACTCACAAACACCGTCCCCAAGAGCCAGATGCACTCGGATGCAGGAGCCCCGTTCACAGCAGAGCACAGCACCCCGCAGGATGCCTGGCTTTTGAGGCAGGTGAGGGAACATCATTATTTGGTGGCCTGGAGTCGGCTATGTTAAAGCAGCAGCGCCTGCAATACAAAAAAATCACGGCATTACATAGGCAGATGCAGGCACATAATACAAACATGGGGGGGCTGCATCGCCAGCTGGAGTGTCTCAATGCCAACATCGAACTGCTGCATGAGGGACAGGTCCAAGCATCGCAGGATACGAGGGAGCTGACTACTGTTGTGAGGGATCTTTGTCAAGAGGTGTGCCACAACAGGGTAAGCCACCGCAGGCAGGATCGATGCTTCATGGGTATGTTTGGCGGTTTCTGTCACTCTTTCACTATGCTGGCAGATTCTAAAGCCCTAATATTGCGTCGTGCTGTGGCTGCCCAGGTTGAGGCAGCGCACAGCAGCAGGGATGTGGCCCAAGGACTGGTACAGATCACGAATGTGATAGACAATATTATAGGTAACCGGTCAGCCACACCAAGTGAACTGGGACTGGGGACACGGAGGACACATCGAGCCTCAGCAGCTTTAGCTGTGCCCACAACGGACACCAGATGTCGCAGTGCCAGGCACAGCACTGTCACAGGCAGACATTCAAGGTGCCAGTGAGGCAACTGCGCACTCGAGTGACGTGCGTGGCCGGAGGAAGTGAGTGTAGTGGCCACAGGGGACTGTATATATTTCTGGCATGATGACACTATGAAGGAATAGTGCTTTTCTGTTAACTGCTTTTGGATATTGGCACAATTACTTTTGTTGGTACTAGTGGAACTTATATTACCTGACATTAAGGTAATAAATGTACTTACTACAGGTACATTTGTCAGTGGATTTGTGTTGTTCATACTTACATCTGAAATGGTTGTGTGTGATGTCAGCACACCTTTGCCTGCCCTCTGCTGCACTGGTCCTGTCTGCTGGCTGTAGGGGTGGTATGGGATGATCATCCTTATCTGATTCAGAATCAGATATTTCCACAGGTATGCCCCTGGTGGTAGCTATATTGTGCAAGATTGCACAAGTAGCCACTATTCTACATGTTGTCTCCGGGCTGTACTGTAGTGCACCTCCACTTTTGTGGAGGCACCGGAAGCGACTCTTCAGCAGCCCAAAGGTGCGCTACACCACGTTGCGGGTTGCCCTGTGTGCTGCATTGTATCTCCGTTCAGCAGGTGTAGTAGGATTTAGGTAGGGCATCATCATGTAGGTGCGCACTGCATAGGCACTGTCTCCTGCAATGAACAGAGGGTGTAAAGAGTAACTGAGTCATCTGACCTCACACTGCCATCATGCATCAGTGTACAAAGGGACAATACCTAGTAGATATCCTTCACCAAACTCCCCAGCTAGCAGTCTTGTGTGAATGCCGCTGTGGCGAAAGATGTATGAATTATGGGTGCTCCCTGGGTACCTGGCCATGAGATCAGTTATGATATAGGAGGCATTGCATATCACCTGTATATTCATGGAATGTTGGTATTTACGGTTGTGGTACACATACTCTGTGGCTGACTGTGGACAGATTGCTACATGTGTCCCATCTATGGCACCTAGGACATGGGGGAACTGTGCTATCTGGTAGAAATCTATTTTTGTCTGCTGTATATCCTGTGGGGTGTGGGGGAATCTGATATACTGGTGTATGCTGCTCAGCATGGCGTTGATAAATGCATTGAAAAATCTAGAGAGGTAACCTGTGAGACCCCTCCAGCTGCTGCTATGACCCCTTGATAGCTCTCTCAGGTGAGTAGGTGGAGGGAGCATAATACCTGCACATGGGTGGGGATGCTATGAGTCCTCTGTGTTGTGCACTGCAGTATGGGTTGTAGCTCAGCTATCAGGTCGAGTATCATGGCAGAGCTCAACCTGTACCTCTCAAATATTTGCTCCTCTGTTTGGTCAAAAAGTGTAATGCGCAGTCTGAAAATGCGCTCCTGTCTCCTCCTCCCTCTCCTCAAACCTGCCAAGATCCTCATCCTCCTCGCCATGACGTAGACTGCAGCCATTGTGAAAAAGAGTCTGAGGCATTCTGGGCCTCTTTATATAGGTTGCACCTAGTTACCACCTGGTTTCACTTAGTGGTATTTTGCAAAATGCGACTCGCAAAACCAGGTTGCAACGCAAAAAATTGAAATTTTTGCGATTTCTTATTTTGGGTCTGCGAATGCCTTTCATGCATCGCAGACCACGTTTTTGCATTCGCAAACTGCCAAATTTTGCGATTCGCACCGTTTGCGAATGCAAAAAACTTTTGATACATCTGGCCCTTCATTTCATAGTGGAAACGAACACACACTTAGGCTCTCATTAAAACTTTGGCGGGCGGCAGATGCCGTCCGCCAAGTTGTAACCGCTGTGCGGCCGCCAATGCAGCTGCACTTCCGCGGTGGCCATCACAACATCCCAGCTGGGCCGGCGGGTGGAAACCAAGTTTTCGCCCGCCGGGCCAGCGGGGATGTCGGCCGCAACACGGGAGCCGGCTCCAAATGGATCCGGCGGTGTTGCGGCGGTGCGACGGGTGCAGTTGCACCCAACGTGCTGAAAAGCTCGATGGGGCAGTACAGGGGCCCCCAGGGGCCCCACGACTCCCCTATCCGCCAGCCTTTACATGGCGGTTCCTACTGCCATGAAAGGCTGGCGGGAGCGGGACTCGTCATCCCCTGGGCAGCGCTGCAAGCTTCCGCTGCGCTTTTAATATGCAAGTTTGCACCGCCAGCCTGTTGGCGGTGCAAACTCCAAAACAGCTTTGGCGGTCTTTGACTGTCAGGGTTGTAATGAGGGCCTTTGTGTGTTAGAAAATTTGGATTTCCTTTCTTGCCTTTGATAACCAACCTATAATTCCAGTGACCCTGCTTTTCTCCACCTTCCTCCTCCATCTATGAATCTAAGTCCAAAACTTATGTCATGTGCTTAAACTGATATTCTGAAAAATGGGACATACTTGGTGGATGATGGATATCCCATCCGCCGGATTACAGTCCACAAAAATTAGAAGAATATGCTGATCTATAGTGCAGCAAATGGGATCTTTATTCATTTATATGTCACAAAGTATCCCATCCGCTAAAATCGAAATCAGGCTCTTGGTCCCACAATACACCCAGGTTCCAACACAGATTATTGTCAAGAAATACCTTGACTTGGCAGTAGTGAAAAATTAGGGAGAGGTTTAGCTATGGAATGCTTGGTTGGGTGTCAATAAATAATCACGTACTACAAATTGACAGTTCAAATTGTTTCCTACCATCTATCAATGTGAAGAACTTCCAAGTCACTTTGATTGAAAGGAGGAAAAATATTGGGAACATCAATCCATAATTAGAGATAGATAGCGTCACAAGCATTCGCTGCCAAGATAGAATTGACTTTCTTTAAGGTAGACTGAGTCAGAAAGACAGAATGATGAAGTGAAGTACAAGTATGTGACTGAGTGGGCACTGGGAAACACAACTTTTCTTAAGTTTGTGGCTTGTACATTGCAGACTTAGGGTAAGATTTAAATCTTAGAGGTAATGGTCCAGCCATTGAATATCCACCAGATTTCCTGTCTACCTACTAGGCAGTCTGCCTGCTGATGAACCGCTGTCACTGCCTTCATTTACCACCTGTGTCGACGGTACCATTGGCAAGAGCAGCAGGCGATGGGACTCTAGCCACTTTTACAGTCGAGCCAATCACGAAGTGGCTTTCCGCTGATGGAACTGTGTCACATAAACTTCCACACATGAGTTGGTGGATTGGGAGGGATAAAAGGAAAAAACTCACCTTTTTCATAGTTTTCTCACTTACAGCTGCCATGAATCCAGTCATTCAAATCCTGCCTTTGCTGTTGTTCCTGGACCAAGACGAAAATCTACCCCATGGTAGCCAGAACAGAAGTTAAGTCACTGTATTAACGGTCATACTCAGAATTGTGTAGGTACGGTAGCACTGAATTTGTGAATATTTAAACAATACTTTAAAAAAATACAATGATGTGCAATGTATATGAGTGTAATGTTGTAGCCAGAAAAATAAAATGTTTAAAAAACAACTCTAGGTATTAGGAACACTCACTAATCTGGTACTAACCTGCCTGTGACAATAAGTTACAGCAATCCCAAATAGAAATGTGTCCATAGAACAGTGTGCAATACTTTTCCATAAAATACCATGTGATATACAAAACCAGTATACCCAAAAGGACCTACTCAGATCCATGATAATGTAGCAATTGTACTGTGAAATGCTACAAGTCGGTGTACACAGAATGTACACCCAATATGACCTCTAAACTGCAAACATGTCAGAGATATAAAAGGTCTCATGTCACCTAGGTTTGTGCAATTCATGGAAAACCTAAGATGCCATTTAACTGTAAAATGTTTTGTTCCCTGTGTAATGCATATGTGCATATTATTGACACATCATGTCAAAAGAAACCCACATGCATTCTCCAGTCGCAATATTTGAAAAACATATAGGCCCTCATTACAACCCTGGCGGACGGTATTAAAGCGGCGGTAAGACCGCAAACAGGCCGGCGGTGAAAATTTTGCAATTACGACCGTGGCGGAAACCGCCAACAAAGACAGCCACTTTAACACTCCGACCGCCACGGCGGTACAAACAAACAGCGCGGCGGTCACCGCCAACAGACAGGCGGAAGACAATGTACCGACCACACTATTATGACAGGCCAATCCGCCACCTTTTCCTGGGGAGTGCAAAGCCACAGTCTCTCAAGTTGATAACAGTCTCCACTGGTTCTGGAGGGGGACTGGTGCCCAGAGTGCTTCATCCTGTGAAGGACAGAGGTAGTGGATGGATCTGTCCACTGGTTCTGGAGGGGGACTGGTGCCCAGAGTGCTTCATCCTGTGAAGGACAGAGGTAGTGGGTGGATGTCTCCACTGGTTCTGGAGGGGGACTGGTGCCCAGAGTGCTTCATCCTGTGAAGGACAGAGGTAGTGGATGGATCTCGCCACTGGTTCTGGAGGGGGACTGGTGCCCAGAGTGCTTCATCCTGTGAAGGACAGAGGTAGTGGATGGATGTCCCCACTGGTTCTGGAGGGTGACTGGTGCCCAGAGTGCTTCATCCTGTGAAGGACAGAGGTAGTGGATGTATCTCTCCACTTGTTCTGGAGGGGGACTGGTGCCCAGAGTGTTTCATCCTGTGAAGGACAGAGGTAGTGGATGGATCTCTCCACTAGTTCTGGAGGGGGACTAGTGCCCAGAGTGCATCACTCATCCAGTGACAGTCCCAGTTGCGTTAGTGAGCCTGCCGCTCCTGGGCTAGCGGTGCTTGAGTTGGCGGTGCCTTGTTCAGCGGTGCTTGAGTTGGCGGTGCCCTGTTCAGTGGTGCTTGAGTTGGCGGTGCCCTGTTCAGCGGTGCTTGAGTTGGCAGTGCCCTGTGCAGCGGTGCTTGAGTTGGCGGTACCCTGTTCAGCGGTGCTTGAGTTGGCGGTGCCCTGTGCAGCGGTGCTTGAGTTGGCGGTGCCCTGTTCAGCGGTGCTTGAGTTGACGGTGCCCTGTTCAGCGGTGCTTGATTTGGCAGTGCCCTGTTCAGCAGTGCTTAAGTTGGCGGTGCCCTGTTCCGCGGTGCTTGAGTTGGCAGTGCCCTGTTCAGCGGTGCTTAAGTTGGCGGTGCCCTGTTCCGCGGTGCTTGAGTTGGCGGTGCCCTGTTCAGCGGTGCTTGAGTTGGCGGTCCTTCATGGCCCAGCGGGGCTTGTGCTGGCGGTCCTTCATGGCCCAGCGGGGCTTATGCTGGCGGTGCCCACCTGGGCAGCTGGGCTGGGGCTGGCGGGGCCCTCCTGGGCAGCTGGTCTGGGGCTGGCGGGCCCTCCTGGGCAGCTGGGATGGGGCTGGCAGTGGCCTCCTGGGTAGCTGGGCTGGGGCTGGCGGTGGCCTCCTGGGCAGCTGGGCTAGGGCTGGCAGGGCCCTCCTGGGCAGCTGGGCTGGAGCTGGCGGGCCCTCCTGGGCAGCTGGGCTGGGGATGGCGGGGCCCTCCTGGGCAGCTGGGCTGGAGGTGGCCTCCTGGGCAGCGGGGATGATGGCGGTCTTCTCCGCCGTGCTGCTCTTCCCAGACTTGCCGGGTTTCTTGTGGCTCTTCCCACCTTGGGAGGTGTCACAGCTGAGTCCACACTCCCACCGGGACCCCTGGGAGCGGCTTTGGTGGCTGGAGTCTTCCCCCTCTCCCGCCGGGCACTGGCCATCTTCTGATGTTTCACAGAGGGGGACTGGCTGTGCTGTGGCTCCGTGCCACACTGGCTGTCCTGGTGGCCGGTGCACTCCACATACCTGTGACTACAGGCACCACTGGTCCCGGTGATGTTGTGGCTGAGGTGCTACTTTGGGACCTATGAGATGGACGGGGTGGGGGAGGTGTGGGAAAAAGGTCAAGGCTGGGCAGGAACTGTTTTTTGGACACACTGGGATGGGTAACTGGAGGGGGCTTGGGAGTGGAGGAAGAGGTAGTGGTAGTAGGAGGCGTACGTTTGGTGACTTTGGGTGAAGGTGCATGCGCTGGAGGCTGTCGTGAGGTGGATGGCTGTTGGGTGGGTGTGTGCCTGCGTTTGTGTATCTTAGGAGGGGGCGTCGCAGACACACTGGGAGAGGACAAAGGGGACGTGTGAATGGTAGTGGGGGTGGTGACTGCACGTGAGTGGGGTGTGCTGGTGGGTGTGCTGGTGAGGGACATAATGGCTGTAGAGGTAGTGCATGCAGGTGTGTGTGTAGACGAGACTGGGAGGGAGGAGGGAGACGAGGAGGAGGGGGACACAGTGGAGGCAGTGGATGTTGGTGTGTCTGCATGTGTCTGATGCTTGCGTGAGTGCCTGTGGGATGTGTGGTGCTTATGTTTGCCTGAGCTTCCCTTGTGTGGTGAGGTGTGTGCAGGCTGCTCTGATGGTGTGCTTGGGATAGGCAGAGGTACAGGGGATTGGGTCTGGGTGGAGGAAGTTGGAGGGGGGAGGCTAGACACAGGGACAATGGCTGCCATCCGTGCTGAGGCCAGAGTTTGAAAGGCTAGGTGAAGGGCCGCCTGACCAGAATGAATGCCCTCCAGGAATGCATTAGTTTGTTGCAACTGCCTTTCTACACCCTGGATGGCATTCAAAGTGGTAGACTGCCTAACAGTGAGGGACCTGAGGAGGTCAATGGCCTCCTCACTGAGGGCAGCAGGGGTGACTGGGTCAGGGCCTGAGGTGCCTGGGGCGAAGGTGATGCCCACCCTCCTGGGTGAGTGGGCACGGGGTGAAGGCTGAGGGGCTGCTGGGAGGGCGGTGCTGATAGGGGGGGTGGCGGCTGTACCTGTAGATGCGGGGGGCACAGATGTTGCCGCCACCACAAGGGAGCTCCCATCAGAGGACGATTCCATGTTGCTGGTCTCAGCTCCTGTCCCCGCAGTGGAGCTCCCCTCGCCCTCCGTCCCACTGGTGAATTCAGAGTCTGTAGTGTGGCTCTCCATGGCCATGTGGGATGCAGCTCCCTCGTGCTCCGGTGCCACTGCTCCTCCGCCTCATGATGCTAATGCACACAAGAACAGGGAGACCACAAAAAAGGGGGGGGGACAGAATAAAGAAATGTTGAGTGCATGGATTACCGCTACCGTTGGCGGACCAGACAGACACAGAAGCCCCATGCACTACGCCACGCTCTTGGGCTCTACAGTGCAATTCCTGGGGAATGGCCTACAAGGCTATGGACGACATCTGCACACATAGATGACACAGGGGCATGAATAGCTGTACTTGGCACTCTACAGAGGTGGGGTGGGGGGCCACAGGGCCATGGCTTACGGAGGGGCCTAGCCTACGGAACTCGCCCTGGCATAGGGAAACCCACAGCCCTCCTCCCCCACCCAGACAACTCCACTGCGCGCAAAGTCAGCTGAATGAGAGTGTACTCACCCCCTTGTGTCTGCTGTGATGCCCTCAAGTGCCCATCCAACTCCGGGTAGGCCACCGCCAGGATCCTGAACATCAGGGGGGTAATGGTTCGACGGGCACCCCTCCCACGTTGGGAGGCCATCCCCAGCTGAGCCTCCGCCGTCTTCTTGCTCCAGCAGCGAATATCCTCCCATCTTTTCCGGCAGTGGGTGCTCTGTCTGTGGTAGACCCCCAGGGTCCGGACATCCTTTGTGATGGCACGCCAAATATCTTTCTACTGGTGGGCGCTGACCTACATGAAATGTACAGGGGAAGAAGAGAAGTCATTACCAACTGCACAGTCAAAGTGAGTGGCCCCATCCCTACCCTTGCCATGTGGCACATGCACCCACCGTCTTTCATGCACGCAGAACTCTGCCCCCTTCCTTCTTACATCCAGCCCTCTCCACACAGGCATTGCCCATACATCATGCTCCCTGTGTACTTACCTGTTTGTCTGGAGGACAGTAGAGTAGCGTGTACTGGGGGAGGACCCCATCAACGAGCTTCTCCAACTCCTCCGATGTGAAGGCAGGGGCCCTTTCCCCAGACGCATGAGCCATTGTCTCTTCCAGACTGAGGTCACGGCAGCACTTGCAGTGTAGGTCCTCTCCTGTCGAAGATCAGGTATCGAGTGATTCAATAGATAGAAAATGGCAGTCATGTCCGCGGCGGTCACGTCCGCGGCGGTGCGTACCATCACCGCCGGCGTACATCATCATTGGCTCCTGGGACCTATAGGGTCCAATGTTAACCAATGCAGCATTGCGCCGTGGTCTCCGACCGCCTACTGCAACGGTGTACAACGCCAGTGCAGTTACCTCACATCCCATTGTCCCACTTTAGAGGTCAGACAGCCGCCATTTCAGGGGCCCACATGGCCTAATTTCCAACTGCTTCACACATACCTAGGCCTAGTCTCAATACACATACAGGCCACCTTTTGTGTATGATTGGTGTTCTGTGTAAACTGTGGGTACGTACCCCTGAGTTGTTTGACTCTTTGGTCGCTGTTTTCCTTCATAGGCACCGTCTGCTGGGACATGTGAGGAGATGGCGGCATCCTCCGATGTACCGACCGCTGGTGGACCTGTCGACAATGGAGGAAAGACATTTGATAATCACCTACAGGTTTGACCGTGCCACAATCCAGGAACTGTGTACCCAGTTGGAGCCAGACCTGATGTCAGCAATCCGCCATCCCACAGAAATCCCCCCTCAAGTGCAGGTGCTGTCAGTGCTCCATTTCCTTGCAAATGGGTCATTTCAAACAACTGTGGCCATGGCATCAGGGATGTCCCAGCCTATGTTTTCCAACGTATTGTCAAGAGTGTTGTCTGCCCTGCTGAAACACATGCGGAGCTACATCGTTTTCCCTCAGGTGGAGGATTTGGCTACAGTGAAAGGTGACTTCTATGCCCTTGGACATATCCCCAACATCATAGGTGCCATTGATGGGACCCATTTGGCTTTGGTCCCCCCACAGGAGTGAACAGGTGTACAGAAACCGGAAGAGTTATCATTCCATGAATGTACAGATGGTATGTTTGGCCGACCAGTACATCTCCCATGTGAATGCCATGTTCCCTGGCTAAGTGCATGACGCCTACATCATGCGGAATAGCAACATCCCTTATGTGATGGGTCAACTCCAGAGGCACTGTGTGTGGCTATTAGGTGAGCCCCAGGGAGCAAGACAGTGGGAATGGTTGTCTGGGGTTAACCCTACAGGTTAGTGTGTGTCTAACAGTTGTCCCTCGCTATTTGCAGGTGACTCTGGGTACCCCAACCTGTCATGGCTACTGAACCCAGTGAGGAATCCCAGGACAAGGGCAGAGGAACGCTACAATGAGGCCCATGGGCGAACTAGGAGGGTGATAGAGCGGACCTTCGGCCTCCTGAAGGCCAGGTTCAGGTGCCTCCACATGACAGGTGGATCCTTATTCTACTCACTAAAGAAGGTGTGCCAGATCATCGTGGCATGCTGTATGCTTCACAACTTAGCTTTGCAACGACAGGTGCCTTTTCTGCAGGAGGATGGTCCAGATGGCGGTGTTGTGGCAGCTGTGGAGCCTGTGGACAGTGATGAGGATGAAGCAGAGGAAGAAGACATGCAGAACAGGGACTCAGTGATCCAGCAATATTTCCAGTGAAACACAGGTGAGAATACATTCCTGCATACTACATATACTTTTACACTACTACCTCTCTACTGTCTGTCGTTTTCACACAGTGTATGGTCACTGAGTTGTCAATTTCCCTTACGGTTTCACAGATGTGGGTCCCAACGTGTGTCATCTGCTTAGATTCCTCATGGACTAGAGCTGTGTGACATAGGTATGTTGACATTACTATTTCAAGAACATTTGGTCACTGTAATTGCAAATACACTATATTGAAATCACAGACTGACTCCAGATCATTTTGTGCTTTAGGTGTGTTTATTTAAATGCTAAATATTGGAGGGGGAAGTTAAATGGTGAGGGGTGATGGCGGAGGAGTGTCCATGGCAGAGCTAAGTCTATTAGTCTCACAGGTGCATTGCCCATATGGATATTGGAAGTGGAGCTGGGGCAGTTTAATTATGGACAGGGTGATAAAGTGGGACTGTGGGATGACAATCAGGGCGGTCTCATTTCTTGGCGGGGGTCTTGGCATCGTGCTCTGTCTTGTTCCTGGATCTCAGGGACCGTTTGCGGGGTGGTTATCCCTCTGCAGGGGGTGGGGTGCTGGTGTGGTGGTCCTGTGGCGGGGCGTCTTGTCCACTAGCGCCGGCGGAGGTAGTGGGCAGTTCATCGTCCATGCTAGTGTCAGGGGCCCCTTGGAGTGCCACAGTGTCCCTCCTGGTGTTAAGTAGTTCCTTCAGCACCCCTACGATGGTGCCCAGGGTGGAGCAGATGGTTCTGAGTTCCTCCCTGAAGCCCATATACTGTTCCTCCTGCATGCGCTGGGTCTCCTGAAACTTGGCCAGTACTGTTGCCATCATCTCCTGGGAGTGGTGGTATGCTCCCATGATGGAGGAGAGGGCCTCGTGGAGAGTGGGTTCCCTTGGCCTGTCCGTCCCCTGTCGCACGGCAACCCTCCCAGTTCCCCTGTGTTCCTGGGCCTCCGTCCCCTGGACTGTGTGTCCACTGCCACTGCCCCCAGGTCCCTGTTGTTGTTGGGGTGGTGGGTTATCCTGGGTTCCCTGTAGTGGTGGACACACACCTGATTGATGTGTCCTGGGGACGGAGGTATGGGCCCGCTGGGTGGGTGCTGTGCTGGTGTTTCCAGAGGGGGGAAGGTCTGTGGTGGCCTGTGCCTGTGTGAGGGGAACCGACTGTCCCGAGGCCCCCGATGGTCCGGGCTGGTCATCTAGATCCAGTTGGACAGAGGTGCTGTCATCTGTGGGCCTCTTCTGTGGGTGGAGTGGACATGTCTGGACCCTCCTGTCTGGTGACGTTGGGTAGGGGTCCTGCAGGGGTGGAAATTCATGATTATTGTATCTGTGTGTGTCATGGTGTGCAATGGGTGGGTGACCGTGTACCCCAGTGCTGGCATTCCTGTGTGGGAGCTTGTGTGATGATGGTTTAGGGGGGTGTATGGCTATGTACAGTGTGCATGCTTTGGTGATGGGTGTCCATGCTTTGTTGTTGCATGCATGGCTTGGTGTTGGGATGTGTGGTTTGTGATATTGGTACATTTGTGAGGAGTTGGAGTGATGGGGTGGGGGCGAAGGTGGGGGTACGTGATAGCATGCAGGTAGGGTGGGGGATGCAATAGTTAAGATTTGACTTACCAGAGTCCATTCCTCCACCTACTCCTGCGAGGCCCTCAGGATCCAGAATCGCCAAGACCTGCTTCTCCCATGTTGTTAGTTGTGGGGGAGGAGGTGGGGATCCGCCGCCAGTCCGCTGAACCGCCAGGTGGTGTCTTGAGACCACGAAACGCACCTTCCCTGTAGGTCGTTCCACCTTTTCCTGATGTCCTCCCGATTTCTTGGGTGTTATCCCACTGCGTTGACCCTGTCCACTATTCTTTGCCATAGCTCCATCTTCCTCGCAATTGAGGTGTGCTGCACCTGTGCTCCAAATAGCTGTGGCTCTACCCGGACGATTTCCTCCACCATGACCCTGAAGTCCTCCTCCGAGAACCTGGGGTGTCCTTGCCGTGCCATGGGGTGGTGTAGGTGATGTGTGGGGTGGTGTGTGTGGTGATAAGTGTGCTGATATGTAGTGGTGTGGTGTGTGAGGTGCGTGGAAGTTGTGTGGGTGATGGTGTTATGGGCCTGTGGATGCTATTGTACTTGCTGGTGGTGTCTCTCTCTGTGCTTCGTTCTCAATTTTTGTCGTAGGGGTTTGTGGGTGATGTGGGTGTGTGTTTTATATTGTATTGGGTGTGTGGGAGTGGTGTGTGTATGTGTATCAGGTGTGTGTATTTTGAATTGTCCAATGTGGCTGTGTTTTGTAAGAGTGTGTGTATTTTGAGCACGGCGGTGTGTACCGCCAATGGAATACAGCGATTGAAAGACTGCCGCGTGGATTTGTGTGTCATGATAGCGTGGGCGTATTTCTGTTGGTGTGACGGTGGAGGTTTTGTTTTCGCCAATTTATCACTGACCTTTGGTGTGGCGGACTTGTGTCGGTATCTGAATTTTGACAGGTTCCGAGATGTGGGTCATAATAGCTGTGGCGGAATTCTGCAGCCGCGGCGGTGTGTTGGTGGTCTTCTGCACGGCGGTAAGCGCCTTTTACCTCCAATGTTGTAATGACCGCCATAATGTTGATGTAAGTGTCCAGTAACATGATGAATGCTTGCACCAAAATTAACATGCCCATCACAAATGCACAATGATAATATATGCTTTAAAAAAACAACTAAAATATACGACCTGTGTTTGTCACTGTCACAAATGAGAGTAAGTGCATCACATACACATTAGCAGAATTAACATAATCAGCAAACAATTGATAACAATCAAAATTAGGGCCAGAACAAAGATATTCTCAAAAACAAATTTTTGTTATATACATGAGAAAACTCTCTCATACTTAAAGAAAAAAAGGTTAGGGCAAAGAAGCAAAACAAAGGCATTAGGCCACGATGACAGTATGGGTTGTATGCCCATAACTTGCCTCCTGTATGCACTGCAGAATAGACTGCCTCTGAAAGGGTATCAATAGGCTGAGAGAAGGGACCTCAATGATCGTACTGGGTAGGGAAACTTGGGTATAGGAGGGATGTGTTCTGAGATGGGTGGCTTTGGATTTGGTAGGGGTGGGTCTGGATTTAGGAAGGGTAGGTTTGGATTTGGAAAGGGTGGTTTTGGATTTAGAAGGGGTAGATTAGGATGTGGAAAGGGTGGGTTTGGATTTGGAAAAGGCAAGTTTGAATTTGAAGGGTGGGTTGGGAATTGGAAGGGTCGGGCTGGGGTATGGAAGGAGTGGCTTGGGATGTAGAAGGGGTGGTTTGAGGTATGGAATTGGTAGGTAGTTGTTTGGGTGGGGTGGACTGGGATGAGGAAGGGGTCAGGGCTACGGCAAGGTCAGGGAAAACATTAGGCCAGGGCAAACATTAGGTCTTACTTGGGGAAACAAGTAGGGTGTATGGAAGGGATTTGGGTTTAGAAGGTAAAGGAAGTGACAGTGTCTGTTGTGCATGTATCTGTTGATGGTGGTGTTGCCTGAGGATCAGGTGTTTGTGGTGTATGCTTTGGTTTGTGTTTTACAGGATGTCTGTTTTGTGGGTGTTTGTGTACAGTAGGAGTGTGTGTGGATGTGTCTGCTGTGGAGGTGCTGTTCGTGGTTGTGGTGCCTATAGGTGTGCTAGTGTGTGTGGGCTGTTGTGAGTGTGGTGTCCGAGGGTGTAGTAGTGGTGGGTGTTTGTGTTGGTGATGGGTAGTGTGTCTGCGGGTGTGCTAGTGGTGAGTGTGGTTGTCTGTGTCCTGGTCAGTGTGGTGGCTGCGGGTGCACTGGTGGTGAGTATGGATGTGTGTTTTCAGGTTGGTATGGTGTCTGTGGGTATGCTTGTGGTGGTGATGGGGTGTGTGGTGTCTGTGTGTGTGTGTGTGTGTATGTGTGTGTCTGTGTTTATAACTGTATTTGTGTTTGTGTAAGGATGTGCTGCTTATGTGTGTTTGCGTGTAAAGGAGTGCATGTGCTCTGTTAGGTCTGGGAACAGAGATTTGGGATGGAGAGGTGGTAGGAGTTAGAGCAAGAGGTTGGGGTGGGTAGGAAGCTGCGGTCAATGAGGAGGCCAGACCCTGGAATGACTGCTGTTGGCCAGACATGGCACCATGAATGCCATCCAGGTAATCCAGCATCTGGGTCATCTGACCACTAAGCCCTTGGATGGCATTTAGGAGCGTGGTCTGGCCTACAGCAATAGTCTGCAATAGAACAATAGCCTCCTCATTGAGCACAGCCTGGGAGACAGGGGTGTGGGAGGTATCTGCAGCAAAGGTGACACCACCTTTTTTAGGGAAGATGCTATGGCCAACTTGGGGGGGCAAGAGGGAGGGTGTAGTTAAGGTGCGGTCAATGCTGCAGGTGAAACTGTAACAGTAGAGTCCACCATCACTAGGGACTGGTCATCTTTGGAGGCCTCTGAAGATGATGCTGATTTGCTCATGGCATCCATGCAAGTCCCCTTACCTTCTGTTGCACTGGGTCCCTTGGTGTCAATGGTGTCTGGACCAAGACCACAGTGCCCAGCTTTTTCCCCACTGACATAGCTACTGTCCCCTTCACCTTACCCAGATTATGCTGTAAAGACAGATACAACAGTTTGAGGGTATCTGTGTTAATATATTTGAACATGAACTTTGCTCACAAAAAGACTCAATATCAAACCAATTTCGAGGTACTCAAACTTGGCTTCTTAATCATCAGTATCTCACGTCTGTAGGGAAGAATTCCACAAACAATTTGTCAAAAAATGATCAGTGCTAGCTCCCATACCATGTATGCATTTTGTTGGTTATTCACTTTTATTTCTCAACATGAGAAACGGTTTTGAAAGCAATAGTAAATACATAGACATGGATACATTCTAAATGACTTCACTAGAGAGCAAAAACCTTTCCACATACCCAAAAGAGACATGTTTGGGCCTGATATTGCCTCATCAACGTTGGATACTCGAACATCTATGTGATTTAACCTTCCATCTGCCATTGTCATGTCAAGTATTGTTGTGTAGCCATTTTAGTTATAGCTCCATACCCGTTATTTTGGCAAACTAGGCCTGCCGCTGTGCACTTTAACCTAGATATATTTTATTCAGCTTCATTTTATTTTTTTAACCACATTTGCGGTCTTGTTTCATTTTCTCTATCGAGCTGTTCTTTGCCTAGGCCAGCACTGCATTCTTAAACAAGACATTTCTTTCTCTCTGTGCTTTTCTCAAGGTTGCAGTAAGATAGATTGCTGGCAAATGTGGTAACGCTTTGTCTCTAGTGTTCATAGAAATATACACACTCTTACATAGGGATCCTTTCTTGTAACATCAGCTGTTTTATTATAAAAACACTTATCTGTCCCATACACGTTAGAGGGAAATTCCAGCCAGATGACCACAACTGTATGCTGATTGATGAACGCTTTGTTACAGCTGCATATGTGGACTACAGGGCTCTTGCTCAGGTATGAGGGATGATGTCTTCCCAGTGGAATCCTAAAGGGCAGAATTAGAGCTTAACATTCTGTCCTCTAACGTAGCTTAGGTAGGAACTATCCTTAAAGACCCTAGTGACAACATGGTGGCGTTATTATTGTGTTTTACTCTCCTTGTCAAAATTGTATTCTTGTTGTGCTTCATCATCCTAGCTATTGCAATACATGCCTTATTATCTAAGATGCAGTTACTTCACTAAGGTCTTAATGACTATACTCTGCCTCTGATTGTCCTTGCATATGTGAGACTAATGTAACTGAGAGAAACGGATGAGATCTGAGTGACCATGATATCCCTGAGGAGTCAGTTATGTCATGCGCCTGGTTGTCCAATCATCCATGCTCTTGAGTGGAGATAAGGCACTGCTAGTTAGCCCGATCAAACCGGATTAGGACGACAGGTGTCACATGGTGTGGGATCAGATTCAGTCCCCCACAGTACAAGTGATTCTGCCGCCCAAATCCAGTAGTCTCATTAGAATAATGAGAGCCAATGCGACATGGCGCCGCCAACGTTCGGTCAGGCACAAATATTTGGGTCATCCTGAGTATCTCTGTCTCACTACATTCAAGGACACCACAGTACTGTTTACGGAGACATCCGTGGTATTGAGGATTTTCCTCCTCAGCTAAGTAGGGAATACCTAACTAACACTATAGGATGTTCAAGCTTGAACTCTAAAAGGATAATCCCCATTTGGTGTGCTTATCACTGAACAGAATTTACAATTCACCATGGCGAACCCGCAAAGGGTAGCAATTGCAGACAATATGCAACCACCCCTTACAGCACATTTATTGGCACATGGCCTTACAGCCCAGGGGGGTCCAGATACATTTGTTGTTGAAGCTCATCCAGCTTATAGAACAGAAATGTTCTATCCCTGTGTCATATTTCCAGCAATTGATGGTAACACAAATACATTTAACATCTATGCACCTGCAAACATACCTGCACGATATAGAGCATATACATATTTATAAATACCTCTGTCTTAGCAAGACCAGAATAATTGGCTTGATGGGACCCTACCTCTTACGATCTTACAGATTAGGTTAGGTCCTCTTAATAGTGATGGTCCTACTTGGCCTTTTTTTGGCCACAAATACACTGTACCCTGATGCAGCTACCTTGACAGTAGCTAAGGTTCGCCGCTTACATACTGAGCTTATTGAAATATACGGACTATTAGTACAGTTTGTAAAGCAAACATTAAATATAAACCCAGCATATGCTGCCCCGGTGTGACCACATGTAGTAACGCCAGGGATTATTCCTGCAACTATACATTCGACTATGGGTAAGGTACCCGCCAAATCGGAAGAGATTCCATTTTGGTTAGATCAAAAAATAAATGCACTGGAAGCAGGATTTTCCCATACAGGACCTCAGGATAAGCATAGAATATTAACTATGTGCTTGCCATTTGGGATGGTTTCCACAGTAGATAATTGCAATACTTGGGGCAGAGTATTTGCCACGCTTTATTCCACAGGGTCAAGAACGTGAGCTGCCAAAGATTATCGCGGAGATCTACTCTAGTATTGGTCAAGATAGTCTGGGGGCCAGACCCATATAAACCACAGTTTCAGGGTAAATCTAATAAAGATTCTACCAAGCAAGCACCTGAGGGTTCTAAAAACCACTGGGATAAAAAACAACGAACACCTAAGAAAGAAAGGGAAGAATCTCTGCACTCGGAGGCCCCTCAGAATAGATATAATTTCAGAAATAGAGAAAATATAAAAACGCCTGACAGACATCAATATACTGATACATGCCAATTTCGCACCTTTCAGGACTCATCGGAAAAACGCAGTGAGAGAGGTGAGCAAAGAATTGAGGACCATATTTATACTTTTTTAGTGCTGCATTTGTGGGATTTTTTGACGCAAAAACAGCACAAACTTACAAAATACAATTGTATTTTGTAAGTTTGCGCCGATTTTGCCTCAAAAAACAACGCAAATGTGGCGCTAAATAAGTATAAATATGGGCCTGAGTACATGAAACCGAGACAGGAATCACAATGCTCAACAGAAGTTTCTGTTAAAAAAGAAAAGAAACTTCCCCAACACAAACACCAATTTAAAAAGCAAAAATTGGCGGCAGTTGTGATTCGTCATGCCACTCAAGAAGAGGGCCCTATTGAAGAACAAGACGTGGGCGCTAGCTCTGCCAGACAGGGCAGCAAAGGTCACAAAAGTTCACCAGATTCTTCAAGGGCATCTGGAGGTGAAAGCAACTGATGACTTCTTACAAGCTGAAACTGCGGACATGCGTGTCTCTATGACTGACTCAACATTTATGATATTCTACTGGCCTAAAAGGATTGGCCACCTGAATTTGTCCGTACTTGCCCATATGGGGAAGAGGTTATCAAACCTTCTTTCGCGCCTGTTGTTCCCGATGAGCTCTCAGAATCCTACACCATTGATTGTGCATTAGCGAAGGCACCGGTGTTATATCACAATCACGTAGGGTGGGATAAATATACCCTCTATCATGTAATCCCAAATCAACCTCAACCCCATTACCCAATAAAGCATGATACTAAAGCACCTGTGAGGGAAATCCTTATGCAACTAGAATACCAGGGAGTGATCGATCCCTGTGTCTCACCAATGAATATTCCTCTATTCCCTGTAGCTGAATCGGACCGGTCACACAGAGTAGTCTTAGATTACAGACACTTTAACAGTCATAGCGTATATGCTATACTAAACTCTCATAGCATGGCACTAATGAACAACATAGTGCGCAAAAAATACAAAAAACAACATTGGAAATTTCCAATGGCTTCTTCTGCCAGAATAGAGCGCCTGAGAGTAGCGACCTAGCAAGTTTCAGTGCACTAGGCTCCCAGAACCAAATTTGTTGTTTACCCCAGGGGTACAATAACAGTCCAGGACTGTTTGTGGCTCGTGTAACCTCAATTTTGCATGACATTGACCATGAAGCATTGTCCTATGTTGATTAAATCTATCTTATGGCCGATGAATTACTGCAACATTATAGACGGGTAGCCCGCATTGTTGTAGGATTTGACGAATTTGGCTATAAAAGTAACTTAAAAAAAACTAAAATAGCCTTCCTTAGTGTCCTGTTTCTGGAATATGAATTATCAAGTGAAGGAAAGAGCCTAGCACCACAATTCTTAGAAAAATGCGCACAGTTACAACCCCCAAATGCCATTTAACTACTCCAATGACTATTGAGTTTTCTAATTTTGGCAGAACATACATTCCAGAGTATGCATCACACATATAAACTTTATATGACTGAATACCTCCTGAATTTTTCAGTAAATTCTGGACAGTCGAACACATGGATTCTCAGATTACTGCAGCAAGACATTCTTGCAGCACAACACCTACACACAAGGGACAATAAAAAAACATCTGGTAATTAGAATAATTGCTAGTGCCATTGGTTTCACTATGTAACATTCAATGAGGGTGAAACAGTCCCGATTGCATACAAATCACAGTTGCACTCAACAGCAGAACAACGTTTTGCTCCCACTGAGAACATTCTCACTGCTGTTCAGATGGCTGTCATTAAAGAAAGACCACTAGCCCAGGGGAAATGCATTATTGTCGTATCTCCCATCCCAGCCCTTGAGGCTGTTACCAAAGCCAGCGTTCCGAACGCAAAAGCATTAGTTCCATGATAAATCCAATGGGCAACGTCTCTGACAGTCACTGATCTTGACTACATTTTTGACCCAAAGTTACAAACTCAAGAATTTTTACAATATGAACTAGAATACCCAGTTCCTAAAAAACATTGCTTATTGATCAATATCAACAAGTCATGTACACCGATGCCTCAGTGCGACTTGCAATAGGCACTAAGCATCAATATTCAGCTGCTTGCGCAGTTGTAAGCGGTTACATAGAGGGTAGTAAATTCTATCCACATCATACCCTCATGTAAACCCTAGGGGATTGAACTGCAAAACTAGCAGAGTTAAAGGCTCTGGTGAGGGCACTGGAACATACGGATCCTGAGCAGCTAACACTGATTGTCTGTGGTTTATACTATTGTGTCCAGTCCTTCAGTGAATATCTTCATTATTGTCGCCAAAATGGGTTCAGATATTCTAAAGGTAACACCATCAAACACAGAATTCTGTGGGGGAAGTAGCAGATCTGAAGGAAATGCTACCAAATGTCCATGTTGTGCATACACTTGGACACCAGCGCGTTGAAATACATGTTGCTGGGAATACACTGGCTGATGAAGCAGCCAAATCAGCAGTAGCCACGGCTTCTGTTGCTGCAGTAACTCATTCTAGAACAAAACCGGACAATGAAATACTGGCTGCCGTACAAGCCTTGGCTGATGACACACCTTTACCTAAAGGATATCCCATTAAATATTCCTAGCAGATGGGTGGTTTCTTAGATGCAGTATTAAAAATACCAGACAAAGGAGTTCCAGTGATTCCCAATAAAGGCCTAAGACCAGAGTTGATCAAAGCAGCGCATGAGGGGGTTGCCTCTGCTCATGCTTATGTGGCGGCTACAATATCACTATTGCAGGCTTGTTATTGGTGGCCAGGTCTATACAAACAGACCAAGCAGTATGTCCTTTGTTGTGATATCTGCCAACAAATGTAGGGGTCCTCCATCAAGAGCCCACCCCACACACTCCTCCTAATTTCTAACAAACCATTACAATGTGTGTACCTGTACCATTGCGGTCCCCTGACACCTGACAGTGCATACAAATACATCTTAGTCATTGTTGACTCCTGTTCCAGATTTCTATGGGTGTGGCCACAACTCTCAGCTGATGCTCAGACTGTTATTAAAGATTTGCAAATCTGTATTGGCAGAAATGCTGTTGCAGCTTTCCACTCAGAACAGGGCCCTGCTTTTGCCTCAAGGCATTCAGGGACCCCTTGGCTTCGTTCGGGGTGCAACTCCATTACTCGTCTCCATTTCATCCCAAGGGAACTAGTGTTGTGGAGCAATGAAACTGAGATTTAAAGCAATCCTTAACAGCCAGAGTATTAGGTACAGGTGGAAGGTGGCTTAATCGCCTGTATGGAGTTCAGAGAGCACTTAATAATCTGTCTATAAGATCCCTGGGGGGGTCGTACTTCATACAAGTGTCTGTTAGGAATTCAAATATGTTCCAGATCTTGATGGTCCTGGCATGGATGCGGCAGAAATACCCTTTGACATAAATGATCATGTCACTGTCTTGCAGGAATTATAACAGTTCTGTGACAACAACGCTTCTGCCAGTGCTGTCTCTTTAGGAATTAAGGATGTTACCAACAACATCTACCGTCTGGATTACAAAGGCTGGTGATCTTGTACGTCAAAAAGTTGTTGTGAAAAAGGATTTTCGTCCTTCCTATCGTGCACCAGTTCCAGTCCTGGGAATACATGGTACCAGAACTGTTATACTACCACCACTGCCTGGTTCTAAAGAAAACTGTTTTGTCTCCATCGACAATGTCAAATTACACTAACATCTATTGCAACAAGCAATACAGAAATTGCTGACATTCAACACAAACGGATGGCGTCATTTATTATGAACCACTGCAGGATACTCCACTAGTTCTACTCCTTCAAATACATCTCCAATTTTCACACAAACTTCTTCTAGACATTTTGCCGACATTAATGACACCTTTTCAGACCCATTTGCCTCTTCTGCATCTGAACTGTCAAAAACATGTAAGCTGATAATTTGGCTCAAAACAAATTACTTTACTTTCCCATGGAACTATCCGTGGCTTTCCTTGACTGTTTTAGCTTTCCTCCTTTGGATTGGCTTTGCTATTACTTTCTTTCTACTGAAACATGGTCATTACCTTCCTGAATGAACAAGAGTTGAATTGGTGGATGTGGTCCTAAAACCCTATTTTTCTTCTCACAAAGTCCGCAGAGACTTGTTTTTCGCAAACATTTCCGCTATACCAATTCCTGATGGTATTGTTTGGATAAAGTCACATTTGATATATATACGATCCGATGGAGGTCATTCAAATATCGTATGTGTTTAAACTTTCTATAAATTATGTAATAATACCTGATGTTGTTTCTGATCACTGGGATGTGAAAACAGTTGATTCTATGATGACTGAGTTGCAGTATTTTACTGTAAAGTGAGGATGTTTATCAATCCAAAGAGAATTATGATGACATGTTCTGCTATAATTATTATGGACACCATTTCATTCACAGAGCAAGTACCCCAACAAATATTTTTAATTACACATAATAGGAACATTGTCCAACTCCACCACAAGGGAGTTCTAAAACATATTCTGAAAAATGTAGATATTTTTCTGGGTACAATGTTAAAAAATGCTGAGTCTTATTACTTCAAATTGCCATTTATGGACAATGTACATATCTTATTGACAGATACAAAATTCATTTATTCAGATTCCTTTGTTTCCTGGTTGGCTATAGAAAGCTTTGAATATTGGTTGAAGTCAATTGACTTAAAAAGTATGTGGTGAACAAAAAATCGGCAAAAAAGGTGAAAGGAAGCTATTTTTATAGCATGCCTGATACCTGTTCAAATGATATTTTTGAATGGAACAGTACAACAGAGAAGTTGTTTAGGCTTAGCTAAAATTAAGGATTTGAATGTGCCCAGTATTCCTGCCCCTGCAAACTTTTACAAATGGCAAACGTTTATCAATGCTACAGAAGATCAGCTCGATGAGTGGGTCCAAAGTGGCATGTTTAATGCTTAACTTTCACATCCTGGTGAGTTATTATGGCCAACAGATACCAATAGGTGTCATAAACATTCAGTAAACTCCAAAGGTTTTTTTAGAACAAGTAGGCCTGATCCTCGCTATGTGTCATCTGAACACGCGGGTATAGAAACGACATACAGTGTAGGGAAACTATGCCAGCAATGGTTGAAGATTTCCTCAATAGATGCTGTAAAAAACACCTAAGTCTCCTGTCTAATAATAACATCCTGCTTAAAACACATTCCAGTGGGCAGATATGAAAGGCTATGAGCTAGTTACATCCATGAGGTGTGGGAGCTACCCTTCTCCTACAAATGTTTCAGTGGCATGAAAGAGGTCTTTTTTTAGCGGTAGTGAATGCGAGACTTCTATGAGCCATTCAATAGTTTGTAAATAGCTGTCCTTGCACGGCGTGCATCGCTTCAGCAGAGAACTTGGATTGTTATCGGAAGGGAGTCCCAGTCCCCTTGATTAGACCTGCATTCCAGGTGCTCTCGAATGGCAGCTATGTGCTCCTTAATAGTGAGAGCTGTTGTGGGATGCGAGCCTGAATAGTTTATATTGTTTGGTCACCAAAATTGTTACATGCTGCGGGAATGTACTTTTTCCTCCTACACGACAGAGGGAAGTAGCTGAGATTTAACCCTATAGCGCTACTTCAAATGTGAATTTTGTCAAGTTGAGCAGACTCAAGACTTTATTGTTTCAAAAGCATGTGGCACTTACATCTGCAGGTGAGACCTATGCGCTTCCCTTTTAAGTACTTAATTTCTGATAATCTTTGGCGAACTCATGGGACGGATATTTAATGAGTCCAGTACTACTGGAATCGCAAATGGCTTTAAGGCCGTTGGTTCTGGTTTCGTTCACACCTTCTCCTCTATATTTGACTTAATACCGTCAGCCATCCACTCAATATTCTTCAGTATTTTCGTGGGATTTCCGATAACTTTGGCTATAATAGGTGTCATCTTGTTATTGCTACCTTTTCTGTGCCATGGCTGTCCCTTTACAACAAGGAGGACTGAAGGTTCTTCCACCAGTGCCGCTGTGTCATGAACGCATGATGCAGTACTTTGGAGCCCCACTCCTGGAGCGATTAGAGTGTGACTGGTCTCTGTTATTCAGACCGGTTTTGCATTGTGTGCATCCTGTGTTTCAGTGCCTCTGGTGCCCTTTTGAATATGCACTGAAAGTTTGTCTTTCTATGCAGCGCTTGCTTTCATTGGACGCAGATCTGTTAATGTTCTCGCTGAGGGCTCATTACCAGACATGCGCATTGAGGGTGCGTTTGGTACGGGAAGCTGTTTATGAGTTGCCCTTTGTGGATCAAGCAGCTCTAACCTCACTGTTGGGCACACCACAGAATGCTGCTACCTCGGCTGGAGCACAATAAACAAAAGGTGGGAGACTGCCAGAGGTTCGCACATCCAATATACTTTGTTTCTAGTATACGCAACAGGATCTTGTAGAACAGGGTGCCAGCCTGGTTAGTCACCCAACCACCAAGGGTGTTGAAAGTAGTGACAGGGATAGTAAGTGTTGTAGTCATAAAAATGTCCCAGGGCACACTAAAGAGTAGTCCAAAATGTTCACATCCAAGTGTAAAAGAAATGAAAGTTCATGGTAACGTTGTTGGCGAAAGTGGAGTTTTATTTTCATATAATGATAGATCCAACATACAGCTTGCAGCCGACATGTGTTTCATTACAATTGAGTTTATCAAGGCTGCGGATTTAAATAAGTGTATATAAGTATATAGAAAAACAAGAACCATTGAGATGATATGCAGAGAACATTATAATAAAATCAAGAGTTGTGTGTGGTGCACCAGAAAGATGTTTGATTAACAGCAGAAACACCAACCAGAATGCCATGTACAACTGTATGATGAATAGACGAAAATAAACACCATCCTTAGGTGGAGAAGAGCCCAATATTTATAGAAAGATGATGTCTGTAAGAGTTAAAGATTTATTGTGAGGCTACTGGGGCATACTAAAAGGCAGTCCACGGAAAACCCAACCGTGCACGGATAAAGGAATAAAGTGTGGACTACTGACTCTGATAGTTAAAAAAATATTCAAACTAACATACCTAAACAGTAATAGACCCGTTTGGAGAATATCCCATGATATAAGAGTGAGTCCTGAACGTGATATTCAAAATTACAGCCTTCTGGGGCAGAGATAGTCTGAATATAGAAAAATGCCCGAGGTAATATCAAAAGTCTTGTCAGGTGGCCATGATAAGCCTGATGAGAAAAAGCAGAATATTAAAGTCTGTGCTGCCTTCGTAAATATAGAGTTGTCAATACCAACCTAGGAAATTTATCGGTAAGAAGTCAAATCTAGGTAAAAAATGCAGACATATGGAGAGAGGGTTCCAAATAGGTACATGGTGCTGGATCAGACTCAGTCGCTCGCAGTACAAGTGATTCTACCGCCCTAATCCAGTAGTCTCATTAGAATAATGAGAACCTACGCGACAAGGGTTTCAGTGGGTCTGTGAGTGGGTGTGTGAGGCTTTGAGTGGTCTGTAAGTGGGTGTATGAGTGTTTCAGTAGGTCTTGTGTGGGTGCATCAGCGTCTCACTGGGTTTGCGAGTGGGTGCTTCGGTGACTCATTGGGTCTGTGAGTGGGTGCATGAGGGTCTGAGTGGGTGTATGATTGTCAGGGTGGGTGTGTGAATGAGTGCATGTATAAGTGAATGAATTAGTGTATGAATGAGTGTGCTTTCTCTTCCAAATGTTTTATTATTTGTGAATAGTTAGCAAATGATTTGTGACTATTTGTGAATATCGCACATGGTGAAAAAAAAAATATTCTAAACCCACAATTTGCCCCATAGCACATCTATATCACACCACTGAGGTCAGGGTACCTCAACCCTGACCCCGTATGCCACTTTCAATTAGGATTTTCACCCCTGGGGACTGTGTCACATGAAATAAAATGGTGGATGCAACTTTCTAGTCAGGTTGCGGTCAGCAAAATACATCGCTTCTTTCACACTCACATTCACAAAATTTCACAAATATTCACAAATTATTTGCAGGCCCAGAATTACACATTTGGATTTTCTTTAATATCTCAAAAATCCTAAACAGATTTACACCAAATAAGCAAACACGTAATCTTTTTACTGATAGCTATCATTCTTCCCAATTTTGTGTAATTCCGTCCAGTGGTTTGGGACGTAGTTGTGTCTAAAGGTCCAATGGCAATAAACATTTGAAACACAACTTTTTGGACCCTCCCTTTTTTGTGTGTGTGCATATTGACTGAAATATCCAAAGGTTTTGGGGACTTTATAGTTAGACTGACATTTCGGACATACTAAACCATTGAAATTCAGCAGTTATATTTACTTCACTTAACTATAACGTACACCCCTGTGATGATCTCACATATTACACCACTCATAACATGGTCAGTGATATCTCAAATTACATCACTGATGCCATCATCCACTGACTGTGATACTAGTGTAAGTTTCTGAGAGTCTGTGCTATTTAATAAGCTATTGAATTACTATAATTAGTATTTGTGATACACTAATAATGGGAGATAGCAATTTGAATTTATGTGATTGAGTTATTCTATGGCTGTTTGCACAAGTGTGTGAGTTGGTGTCTAAGTATTATGTACTTGTGGATGTGAATGGCTGTAAGGATGTACAAATTAGTTTAAGTGGCGGTATACCTCTGTTGGTGAGTGTGTAAATAATTGTGTGAGTGGTTACATTGCTTTGTGGGTGGATGGGTAAGTGATTCTATGGGTCTGTTAGTGTTTTCATGGATGACTGAATTGGTGACTGAGTTACATAATAGTGTGTATGTTGGTATGTAAATACCTGTATCAGTGAGTGCGTGTGTCAGATTGAGTAGCTGTGTTGGTGTGTGAGTGGAGTAAGTGGTTGTATGAATGTGTTTGTAGTTCTTTGCTCTGTTTTATGTGTGTGTGAGTTGGTTTCTGAATAATTTGTTGGTGTGTCAGTGGGTGTTTAAGTGGCTATATGAGTGGGAGACCAAGTGTTTGCGTGGGGGTTTTAGTGAGTGTGTGAATGTGTTAGTTTATAAATTGATGTGAGAGTGGTTGTATTGTTCTCTGAGTGCATGTCTAAGTGTTTGTGTGTGTATGTCAGTGGGTGCATAGGTATGCCATTGGGTGAGTAATAAGTTTTCAATTTTTGTAAGTGGTTGTATGGGTGTCACTGGGTATACAAGTGATTATATGGGTGTGCGATTAGGTGTGTGGATGATTTCATCAGTTATGTTATTTAAGATGTCATCAGTGATATCACTGACTATGTCATGAATAATGTAATATATGAGGTCTTAAGGAGTGCATTGCAGGATGTAATTTATAGTTAGGTGGGGTAAATATAACTGCTGAATAGTTTTGGTTTTTTTATGTCTGAAATATCAGCCTGTCACATCCCTGAAACTTTTGTTTTTTTTTAGTAAATTTCTTAGTTTTTTAGAAAAATCTATTTCCTAACTATAACGTTCCTGAAACCTTTGTTTATTCAGTTTTTTAGGGTATTTTTTAACATGGTATTTCCTAATTTTAACATTCGTGAAACCTTTGTTTTTTTTTATTTAAATTTCTAAGGTTTTCCAAATTATAATTAGTAACTCTAACATCTATAAGCCTTTGATTTTTCTTCTGAAATATTTTTACTTAGTATAATATCAATGAAATGTTTCTTTGTTTTCAGTGAATATATAAAGTTTGTAAAATGTAATGTATGTATAATTGTGAATGGTATAGTGAATATGTGAAGCACATTATTTGGGACCCATTGAGAACTTAAATATGGATAATATGTGTATAGTGTTATTTGTATTCAATAGTTTGTGGAATACCACATGTTCTTACAGGGTGGAAGACATTTTTATTCAAAATCAACTGTGTGTTATTTGAGTACAGGGAACACCCATGCTTAGATAGTGTTTTTTTCATAATATATGCATGTAGCTGCCACAAGTTCAGACTGCTTATGTATGACATTTTCATGGTTATAGTATACTTATGCTCGATGTTTAACAACCAAATATGTGACACTCAAAGTGACACTTCCCCTCATGTAAACCCAAGCAATGAACTCCATGGGAATAGTTAAATAGAAGTGAGCAATCAGAATCTATAAAACAGTTTGAAACTGCTGCAAAACCCTGAAATGGAAGCTCACTAATGTACTGTCCCTTTTAAGGATGATCGGTTTGTTAAGCAATTTTGGCCCATGAAATTTAACAATACGTTTTTGAAGGCATTGACAGATATACAAGTCAATGTTACCCCACTCATCCATAATTGATTTCTAATTGTCTCTGGCGACACACACTCAGACATCTACAGTGACAGCATTAAGCAATGAGGCTTTATAATATTAAAGAGCAGTTCCCATTTATTACTTCTATTTATCTTTCATCATAATATGTATGCAGTGTTATTTTACATACAGTTAGCTGAACATGCAAAAATTAAAAAGTGCATATAAAGAAGAAGCAATTTTTACATTTTTTTTTCAAAATGTTTTTCAGGATTCGCGAATCCATCGCAACTCTTTTGGTCACATATTTCTGGGTTCGCTGGAGGATTGTGAATCCAGCATATTATTTTACCAGTGCCTGAAAACATATGTAGACGCAATATAATTATTGTTTGACTTCAATGGTTTACTAGAAAATCAATGAAACTTATAGAATGTAAGTGAAAAAAAGTTTTAAAAGTGGTTTAAATAATTTTCTGGGATTCACAATGATGTTGCAATGACATTGCAAATGGCAGGTGACCCAAAAGAAAAGGATTTGACTAGTTAAAATACTTTTCAATCATTTGTTCAGGAAATCTGCACCCCTTTCTCCTATGCTGTAGGTGTGGTTATGCTATTTGACACTTCTACAGCTATAGCAGCTTTGTTTTTGGATTTTGAAAATGTATCTCCTGCTGCAAATGTTCCTGTTAATCATGGCAGTTCTTCATTGGAGGAGGAAATAATGCCAAAGAATGGAAGCATTGCCTGGAAATATTTTACAATACCCTTGGATGAGAAAAATGTTGGAACCCAGAAGGTGCAACTTATGCTGTGCAAGAAGATGTTGTCAAGAAGCATACAAAAGAAAAAGTAATGCGGCACAACCAGCATGCAGAAGCATGTCAGAACCATACTCCTAAGGCACCTTGCACATTCAGAGAGAGATCAGCAGTAGAGCCATGCAACATCATCTGCAGAGGGTGAAGATCAAGCTGGACCATTTGATATTCCTCAGTGTTCTGGAATTTGGAATACTAGGACAATTCTGCTTCAAATGCAATAAAGTTATTAGCATGGGGGTGCTGTCGATCCCTCCTCTTGCTGACATTTGCAGCTACGTAATTGTTATTTTTCTTTTGATTTCCTAAATGCAGCTGCTGCACAACATTTGTGCGTTTTGTTCCTTTTTTCTGAAAACAAATCCTAAAAAACAACAAAATAAAAAATACTGTTCAAATTGGTTCTTGTTAGAAGCACCTCTTTTGGTCTAAGAAAGAAAAATGTTATGTTATGTGTATGTTTGTGAAGGTCTATATATGTGTTGTTATGTGTATGTGTGTGTTGGTTAATGAATAACTGAGCAAGTACCAGTGTGACTGATTGCATAGGTGTGAAACAAGTGTTCCTGGGTATATCAGCATATGCATCATTGTATGGTGGGGTGTGTCACTGTTTGCATGGGTGTATGCCTGAGTGTGTTAGTGTATACATGAGTGTATGGCTGGGGTGTAACTGCATGTATGAGGGTGTGCCTGGAAGTTTCAGTGTATGTATCCTTGTGTGCCCGGGTGTGTCAGTGGCTTTATCAGTGTGGGCCTGGCTGTGACAGTATATACAAATTGTTGTCCCTGGTT